>NC_137087.1:30456547-31056547 GCF_951640355.1 Cnephaeus nilssonii | reverse complement strand
TAACCCTGCTAATTGGCTTCTATAAATTCTTGCTTGCTAAGACTACTCCCACTTCAGCAAGGCCATTAAATTTTCCCCAGACAAGTTTATCAGTGCTGGTGCCAGGCTAGGCCTCTGGTTGAGTTCTCAAGGCCCCAGTACATACGGGCTCTTTAAGAACTTGCAAAAGGGGCCGGAAACATCCCATATTTGGGAGACAAAGAAGGTAGAATCATATAAATAGAGAGAATTCCTGCATGTTGGGGCCCAGAATTTGAGATACATTTTTCCTCTGGACCCGCGCATAATAAATGTAGCTCCATCTCTCTAAGTATTGCTTTGTTCTTCTTCGGTTTTCTGTAACACAAGGGCTGAGGCAAGCTGCCGTGGCTGCAAGGGCCAAACCCCTTGCACGAATTTCATGCATCGGGCCTCTAGTGTGAGGATACAATGAGAAGACAGATTATAGGCAATCCAAGGAGAGAGGCCACAGAAGAAACCAAACCTGCCAACACCAAATATCCAGAATTGTAAGAAAAATACATTTCCATCATTTAAGCTACCCAGTCTTCAGTATTGTGTTTAGGCAGCCCTATCCAGCTAATACATGTGCATTTCCAGAAGTGATTCCACTGTATCAAGCCTATGAACTTGTGAAAGTCTGCATCCATATTGCCATTTTGTTCACCAGAAATATGAATATTCTTGTTTCATTATGTACTCACAAAAATAGTTGCTTATGTGTTAAAAAGAACAAAAAGGAAGGAAAGAAGAAGGAAGGAAGGAAGGAAGGAAGGAAGGAAGGAAGGAAGGAAGGAAGGAAGGAAGGAAGGAAGGAGAGAGAGACAAGAAGGGAGGGGAGAAAGCGAAATCCTTGCTTTAAAAATAATTTCTAACTATGAATAGAGTCAGACATCTATTAGATAATATTGCATCTTACATCTGATCTATTTCTTCTATTTTATAATATAGCCCAAAACAATTTCTTTTCTAATAAGGAGGAATGGGCCCTGGCCAGTGTGGCTCACCAAAAGGTGGCAGGTTCATTTCCAGTCAGAGCACACACCCAAGTTATGGGTCAGATTTCCGGTCAATGTTTTTCTCTCTCTCTCCCTCCCTCCTTTCCCCTTTCTAAAATCAGAATTTTTTTAAAAAATTAAATAATAAAAATTAAAATGAAGATGGAATAAGCACAGGTTACTCATAACAGAACATAGTGAAACAGGAATTTTAGGGGTAAAATAGGACAGGTTTAGGAAATATTAGAAATTTTGGAAATGAAGGGGACCATGGAGGAAGCACAGGGCTGCAGAGCAGCAGGAAGTATAGTTCCATAGCACGGGGGAGCTGGAAAGCTGCTACAGATACATTTCCATAGAATGAGGGAGTTGGAAACAACAAAAGGTCTATATTTACAGAATAAAGAGAAGGAAGCCCTTCATCCAGAAGGAGAGGAAGAAAGCCCAAAGGGAATAGGAAAACAATAAGGAAGGAGAGGGGGATAACCTCACATGTCCCATGTGAGACTCAACTTGGAGCCCAGGAGTTACTATAGTAACCAGTCTAAGGTAATAGTGACCAATCAGAGGGGATATCAAGGCACCAGGATCTGCAGCCTTTATAAGCCTTAGAGAAAAGGAACTCAGTGGGACCCTTTCCCCCTCCCTCCCTGGGAGTCCATTCTGTGGGACTCTTTCCCTCCCCTTATGTGGGAGTCTGTACTTGTTCTTCAATAAATGTCCACCTTTGCTATACCACTTTCTGTTCGTGGATTCATTCTTCAATTCCGGCGGACAAAGAATCTGTGTTCCAGTCCAAAAATTCCTATCAATAGGGTAAGGAGTAATACAGATTTTCCTTCCTAATAATTACAATCTACAGAATTTGCAGGGTACATTAGAATATTATGTTAATAAATGATAGTTATTGATAGGAATATCATCAGGCAATCAAGTAACACTTGCCTGTTCAAGTATAATTAGTAGTAAACAACCTTATATAAAAGAACTCCTTACTTTATTGTGTACTGAAATATAAAGGTCTTCCCCAACACTAAGAGAATTTGAAGAATTGTCACACCTACATTTTTGTACAAAACTCTGTGATCTGAGACAGCAGAATACTAAAGAAAGGGGAAAATAACTAGCCAAGAATAAAACCTTGACGGTAGAAGAGATCTTTGATAATATAAACAAACTGAATTTACATAATAGAATGGATATTGCTATTTCTTATTTTCTTAATATGTCTCTCAAGTGTCACTAATTTAATAATGTAGAACTGAACCTTGTAGTTAAATTTATGCTAGCAATGTAATGCAATCTCTAATTTTACTAAATTAATAATGGAGTAGACATATTTAAATGAGTCTTTAAATTTCAAGAGGTTTGCTTGAGGGAGAATCTTTTTATAGCAAAAAAAAACTGATAAAGGCTGTTAACATATGTAACTTGGAGAAATGAGTTTGTGTTATACAATATTAGGGATGATGTACTAGGAGATGCTACATTATTATTAACACTACACTAATTCAGAGGCGTGTTAACCATATGATTTTGGGTTCCCTTGAAGATATATAAGGAAATTAATTTTATTTTCAAGGTAATAACTATACCCAAAGGTAAACATTTTTTATTACTTTTGTCATTTTATAAAGTTGAAAAAAGATTTCAAATTTATAGTGTATTGTTTTATATAACTGTAGTTCCGGTTTCATAATTTTTCATTTATTTTTAGAGAAAGAGAAACATCAATGTGAAAGTGAAACATCTATCAGCTGCCTTCAGCACACCCCTACTGGGGATCAAGCCAAAACCAGAGCATGTACCCTGACTGGGAATCAAACCAGCAACCTTCCAGTGCAGGGGATGATGCCAAACCAACTGAGCCATATCGGCCAGGGTGCATTCAGTTTTAATTCTATGCTAATAGAATAGAATTTTACCCATAGTCTCTCTTTAAATTCAGCTCACAATATGTTCATACTAGAGCGATACATTGCATATTGCTTGCATTTATATAGAAAATTTATGTTTAATCAACATCTAGCAAATATTTTTACATAAAATATTTTTATTTGGTAGATGTCATGTAAGGGCCCCCCCAATGAAACAAATTTTGGAAATTGTGGATAAAAGCATTTAAGTATTTTTTTCTTTTTCCTTGAAGGAATTCTCAGAACTGTTAATACGTTAAAATGCACTGGAAACCCCAAAGGGAGGTATAGACTTTTTAATATTTGCAAAAGGTCAAATGGATAATATTAACAACTAGCGTTCCCGTTGCAGGAAAAATCCTGCAATAGGGTTTCCTGCTGCACTCTACCCCACCCTGCCTGCTCTCCTCCCTTGTCCCCCGCCCCGCGATCTCCGCGATCTCCGCCAGCCCCCCTGCTTTTGTAACTTCTCCGCCAGCCTGCTCTACTTCCTTCTTCCCTGGCCCCGCCTCCGCTCCTCCCTTCTCCCCCGGCCCGCCTTCTCTGCCAACCTGCCTGCTTTTTCCTTCTCCCCCGGCCCCGCCTCCGCTCTTCCCTTCTCCCCCGGCCCCGCCTCCGCTCCTCCCTTCTCCCTCGGCCCCGCCCCTTCTCCCCCAGCCCCGCCTCCGCTCTTCCCTTCTCCCCCGGCCCCACCTCCACTCCTCCCTTCTCCCCTGGCCCCGCCCCTTCTCCCCCGGCCCCGCCTGCTCAACTTCCTTCTCCCCCGGCCCCGCCTCCGCTCCTCCCTTCTCCCCCGGCCCCGCCCCTTCTCCCCCGGCCCCGCCTCCGCTCCTCCCTTCTCCCCCGGCCCCGCCCCTTCTCCCCCGGCCCCGCCTCCGCTCTTCCCTTCTCCCCCGGCCCTGCCTCCGCTCCTCCCTTCTCCCCCGGCCCCGCCTCTGCTCCTCCCTTCTCCCCCGGCCCCGCCTCTGCTCCTCCCTTCTCCCCCGGCCCCGCCCCTTCTCCCCTGGCCCCGCCTGCTCAACCTCCTTCTCCCCCGGCCCCGCCTCCGCTCTTCCCTTCTCCCCCGGCCCTGCCTCCGCTCCTCCCTTCTCCCCCGGCCCTGCCTCCGCTCCTCCCTTCTCCCCTGGCCCTGCCTCTGCTCCTCCCTTCGCCCCCGGCCCCGCCTCTGCTCCTCCCTTCTCCCCCGGCCCCGCCCCTTCTCCCCCGGCCCCGCCTGCTCAACCTCCTTCTCCCCCGGCCCCGCCTCCGCTCCTCCCTTCTCCCCTGGCCCCGCCTCCGCTCCTCCCTTCTCCCCCGGCCCCGGCCCTGCCTGCTCAACTTCCTTCTCCCCCGGCCCCGCCTCCGCTCCTCCCTTCTCCTCCCCCCGGCTTGCTTGCTTCTCTGCAGCTTTGCTCCCTTCTGCAGCTCTTGGCTTCTTTCTATGCTGTCGCGATATGCAAATTAGCCACCATCTTTGTTTTGATAATTTGCATATTCATCCTGATTGGCTGGTGGGCGTGGCTTGGCTGGTGGGCGTGGCTTGGGCGTAGCGAAGGTGCGGTCAATTTGCATATTTGTCTATTATTAGATTAGATTATCACATGAGATTTGGTTACTAACACAATAGTCCCTTCACTATATCATTAGATAGCAATTAGAAATTATTTGGGGCACTAAAGAGTATATTTACTTTCAAGGACTCATTACCATGTATAAGCTCTGTCAGTAATTACAAAAGATTCTACATATGGAAATACTCAGTAATTGAACAATAAAAGTCCTGTGTTAGAAATATTTCCCCCAAATGCCTGCATCTCCAGTTTCCTTGGAATACAGTTCAGATGGCTTTGTTCTGCATTTTTGTTTGTTTGGCAGTGTTTTTTATTTGTATTTTCTCTCTCCAAGGATGTGTTTTTCTGTACAGGAATGCTGGTGCTTGTTTTACCCACAATGGTTAAGCATTTTTTTAAGGCAGACTAATAGAAGCAGGACAGAATGAAGATGCTGGATGTACATTTCTAGGTACTAGTTGATTGTGTTACCAGATGGAACATTTCATCTTTTCATCAAGAGATTTTAGAGATTAGTCCATTTTAGAAAATGATACACCCATTAATTCTTTATTGTTTTTAGTTTAATAATCTGGTTAACATTTGACAAAAGCCATTACCAACATTATGCATTACTTTGATTATCTGGCTGATTATTTACCAAAATAGTGCAAATTTTACTCCTTCCCTTCTCAAATATTCACATTGATTGGTACCACTAATAATCATTCTGTCTTTGTAATCAGAATTACAATAACACACTTTCTTCCCTACAGTTTCAGATATATGAGAACATTTAAAAACTACTTTATTAGGTTCAGTCTAAAGAAGGTTAACAGCTTTTTGCTTTCCAGAATAAAAAAACCCTTCTTTTCTTTACTTTGCCAATAATCAAAACAACACATATGGGTAAGTGTTCACGGGCATTTATTGCTGAATGACTTTTACACAATTCTTAGAATTCAATTGACATTTTGTGTTATTTTCCTTCTTGTTTATACTTTACAGTAACCTTTTGCTTTTTTGGTTTTATTTGGAAATTTGCTTACGTTTCTGGATAGGGTTAGTATGTTTCACTTATCAGTTTTATTTTTGTGTTGTTTTTTCTTTACTTTGTCATATATGGGGCCACGTTTAATGATTACATTCATCTAAATCTAATGTTCACTCACATGTCCTCAAGAAGAAGTTCTTAAACCATCAAATAACCATGATGAAACAAGAAGCAAATTCTTTAAATCATTTTGGGAAGATATTCTATAATATCTTGCTTAAAATTGTCATTTGTTCTTTCATCTCCCTCAAAGCACAAAAGGTGAAATTGGGACTTTCCAAATTTAAGGCATAATTGAAAAAAATTGATTTATTTCCATCTGATCATGGCATAAGGAAAAGCCTTTCTTTGCTAAATTTCTCACTCTTGCTATCACTTTGATTTTGCCTTTTCTAGATTTACATAAGGGAATCAAACTGATTTAGTGGTTTATATCTATACTTCTTCATTCATCATAATACTTTAGAGATGCATATATTTTGTTGCATCTATCAGTACATTATTCCTTTTTGTTGATGAGTAGCGTTCACCATCTGATGGATATTTGCATTATTTCAAGTTTGGGGCTGCTAAAAATGAAACTGATAAGAATATTTAAAAACAGGTCAAATTTTAGTTTTTGTTGTTGTTTTGTGGGGAGGAGATTTGGGAGGGGAGGGTAAGGAGTCTGTATATTTGTCATTACAGACGCTGCAAAATTATATTCCAACATAGCTATACCATTTATATTCCTAAAATCAATGTATGAAAGGTCCAGTTGTTCAACATCCTTGCCAGTATTTGGCATCGTTAGTCTTTAAATTTTAGCCATTTGTCTAGCGGTGTGTAGTAGTGTCTCATGGATTTAACAGCCATTTCTCTAATGACTAAAGATGGTAAACATATTTTCATCTACATATTTCCAATTCATATAAAATCTTTGGTGAAGTCTTGTTTAAATTCATTGCCTTTTTATTGTTTTTCTTATCATAGAGTTGAAAATATTCCTTTATATATGGACACAAAACATTTTACAGATATATGTTTGACAATAATTTTCTCCCATTATATGGATAACTATTTCATTTTCTTAACATGTCTTTTTGAAGGGGAAAGATTTTTAGTGTTGAGAAACCGTAATTTATCAATTTTATTTTACAATTCATGCTTTTATGTTTGATTAAACATTTGCTTAACTCAGTCATTTACTTTTTACATTTTTTCTCCTAGATATAGTTTTAATACTATTATTTAAGTCTATGTCTCACTTTGAATTCATTTTTTAATATAGGATGAAGTACAGGTTAAGATAGGTGTTTGTTTTTATTTTTTATATGGATATACAATTTTCCAACCCTATTTGTTGAAAAGATTATTTCACCCATTGATTTGTCTTAGCATTTTCATTAAAAAAATGTAATTGACTCAATCTAGAGGTAAACCTATCACTGTAGACTTTCAAATAATACTAAACCACTTTATTCATAGCATAAGCTTAATAGTGTATTCCTTTTTTCCCTTTGTAATATTTTGCCATATGTTTTATTTGTACATACTCCCACAATGCATTGTCATTATATGTACATGAAACATCAAAGTATTTTAAAAACAATTAAAAAGATGAAAAAGATTTATATTTGTTTTCACATTTATATGTCTGTTGTTTCCCTTATTTGTATACGTCAATATATTTATAGATATCACTTTGATTCTTTCTGAAGTATTTTAAAAAATTTCCTGAGGAGTTGACCTGCCCTAGCTGGTTTGGCTCAGTGGATAGAGCATTGGCCTGTGGACTGAAGGGTACTGGGTTTGACTCTGGGCAAGGGCACATGCTTGCGTTTCGGGCTCGATCCCCAGTGTGGGGCATGCAGGAGGCAGTCGATCAATGATTCTCTCTCATCATTGATATTTCTATCTCTCTCTCCCTCTCCCTTCCTCTCTGAAATCAATAATATATTCAAAACAAATTCCACTTTTCTATTTCTAAGTTGTGTACATTTTCAATATGTCTTCATTTTTGAAAAATGACACTTTTTTCTTAAAAGATAGAAATTCATTGTAACCTGGCTGCACTGTCTCTGGCAAGAAATTAGATGTTATTCTTACTTTTATTTCTCTCTGTACAATGTTCCTTTTTGAAAATTTTTGTTGTCATCACTGGTTTTTAACAGTGCTTTGGTGTGGTATTCTTCATGTTTCCTTTGCCATGGTAAAATGCCTTGGTGTGATATTCATGTTTCCTTTATCATGGGTTCTTTAAGCATTTTAAAATTGCATGCAACTGTGGCTGTTCTTTCTTCAAATGGTCTTTGTTCCCCCTCATCTCTACCTCTTTCCTGAGAACCCAACTACACAGATTAGATCACACTTGATGTTTTCCTGCAACTCACTGATATCCTGTTTGGCTTTTTCCAATATTTTTTTTCTATCTGTGACTCATTTGAATAGTTCCTAATGTCATATCTTCAAGTTCCCTAATATTTTTTTTAAAATTGAAATTGTCTAGTCTACTTTTTATCCCATACAAAGTATTTTCTCTAAAGGTAGTGCATTTTTTCATTTTTATCAGTCTGAGTTTGGTTGATTTCATATTGTGCAGATCTGTCATACTTAATATTTTTCTCTACTTTCTTAAATATTTGAAATACACTTATAAAAACATTTTTACATCCTTATTTAATTTTTTTGAGAGACAGAGGAAGGGAGGAGTGAGGGAAGGAGGAAGAGGGAGGAAGAGGGGGAGAGAGGGAGAAAGAAAGAAAGAAAGAAAGAAAGAAAGAAAGAAAGAAAGGAAGGAAGGAAGGAAGGAAGGAAGGAAGGAAGGAAGGAAAGAAAATAATTGATTTGTTGTTCCACTTATTTATGCATTCATTGGTTGCTTCTTGTATGTGCCCTGACCAGGTTTCAAATCTGTCATCTTGCATATTGGGACAATGCTCTAGCTAACTGAGTTATCCCATGAGGCTTCCTTATTTAAAAACTTTATCAGCTGTGTCCTTTCAGGTTCTGATTGATCTTTCTCTTGGTTATTTTCTGTTTCTTGCAGAAAACGTTTGATTGGATAGCATATTTTGAATTTTACAGATTTTAAAAACATTTATATTAGTTTAATTTTATTTGGGTTATGTTTTAAGTTGGCTCAAATTAACTACATTATTCTAATTCTTTTCATTGTTGCTTTTAAACTTAATTAGTGTGCCCTATATTTTACTAGTATGGGCCTAGAATAGTCTTTAGAATATGGCTAGTTTGCTTCTTTTTCTAAGGGCTCTCCTGGTCTGCATTACTTTCCTGGGGCTTCTACAAAACACGATTACAAACTGGGTGGCTTAAAATAACAGAGTTTTATTCTCTCACAATTCTGGAGGCTAGAAGTAAAAGAAAATGAGCCCTCATAATAAGAGCCATGCTCTTGTCTCCTAGCCCTTGCTAATTGCTGGCAATCCTTACCAATCCTTGACTTGCAGCTGCGTAACTCCAAGTTCTCTTTCCATCATCACCTGGCCATTTTCCCTCAGTGTATCTCTATCCCCACGTGGCATTCTCCTCTTCACGTGTGTCTCTTTTCTCCTCTTCTTATAAGAACACCAGTCGTATTGAACTCATGACCACTGTACTCCACAATAACCTCATCTTAACTTACATCTTACTATATCTGCAAAGGCCCTATATTTAAATAAGGTCACAGTCACAGGTACGAGAGGTATGGGGCCTCAGCATAACCCGTTGAGGGACACAATTCAACCGACTGCACACTGACCAGTGTGCTAAGGGCACATTCTGGGTGTCTGTGATTGTTCTAACGCCTCCTTTCTATGGCCCTTTGCCTGGCGTTGGTAGTTCCCTGAAACACCCGCATAGATCAGTTCTCAGCACCAGACTTGAGAAGCCCTCTGCAAATCACTCGAGTTCTCTCTGGGCAGTTTCCTTCCCTTTCTGCTGTCTCACATTCTAACCGCCTTGGCCCCTCGAACTCCAAACTCTGCTTCTCCAGCTCCCTGAGACCGCGGGCCCTGTTTCCGTTACCGCTTTGTGAAAGGCAGCCTAGAAATCTTGATGCCAGCAGCATGCTGGGGCCCTGGGACAGACCTATGCACTGCCTTTCAACATGGGTCCTCTCCTTCCTGTTTGCTGCCTATTCGCCACTTTCCATTGTCTTTGCTTCATACTGGACACCCCGTGTTCCAGGCCATCCCCTCCCTGGCCCTCTCTCAGGACCCCCACTTAAGTCCCCATACCCAAAGCCACAGCTCACCCTGCCGCCCCACCTGTACCGTTTACCTTCCTGGGAGCCCCCCCACCTCCCCCTCCACTCACCTGAGCCAGGCTCTGGCTCCAGTCCTTGGTCATCCTCCAGGGCGCTCAAAAGAGAACATTCCTGGGCGAGGGGCTTGGGCGAGGGGTCCATCCCCAGTCTCGGGGTGCTGGCGGTGGGGCTGAGTCAGAAAAAGCCATGCCCTGAGGCATCCTGGGAGAGGCCGAGGAACACCACGCAGCCATGGTATCCCGGGACAAATGCTGGACACTCTGCAGCCGCCCCGAGGAGCAACGGGGTGGAGGGTGTGCCACACAACAGCACGTTGGGGTTGCTGAGGCCTGGGCCTTGTGGACGTCCGTGGGGGTCCAGGGCTCTGCTCCCGAAGCTGGCGTGGCTGGCCTGGGCCTCAGCCGCAGGAAAACGATAGCTGCAGGGCCCACGCCCGCGTGGTTCACTCACCAGGCCCGGGCCTGGGTGGTCCAGGCCCCGCGCACACAGCCTTTGTGCGGAGAACTGGGGGGCTCCTGGGGAGAAGCGGCTCTGTGACTGCGGCAGGAGGACTGGGGTTTGCTTTATAGGTGGTGAGCACACACTCCTTAGACCTAAAAAGCTCACCACCTGGTCCGAGGGCTTCCTGCAGAGGAGCACCCAGGTGTTCCTCACCCACTGACGCCCCGCCCGCTCACGTAGAATCCCGAGATCTCGCGCAGCCTGGCTTCCTGTGAAAAAAGTCCCTGCAGCAGCACTTGGAGCCTTATTCTGCGGGTTTCTGAGCCGCCCCTGATGCCCAGACATAGGCCATTGTCTCCCTACCCTTCCATCAGGACCTGTTGTCCTCCCATCCCACACCCCCCAAATCTCATAGCCCACAGTGGGCTTCAACTTCACCTGTTTGCATCCAGAACGCCCTCCCCCCCACCCCCCTCGCCTCCCTCCACGCACCTGGACCAGTTATAAAACACTGATTTTATAATGATTCCTGGACCAGGCCTGGCCTGGATCCCTGGGAGCCTATTCTGATGGAGGGACTTGGGTGAAGGTCCAGCAACCCCAATACATGGTGGGGAAAATTGGGACATGACCAAATAACTCAAGACTTAATTGATTTTTTTTTTCTGGTTTTCTAACTGTTTTAGGCAGGAGGGCATTTTTTATTCCTGTTATTCTTCTAGAACCACGAGTCAAAGGCAATTTTTTAAGACTGAGGGATTTTTGTTTTTTCTTTGGTGTGTGTTTGTATTGCTTTGTAGCATATTTATTACTAAACTTAGACTTACATTTTGAATAACTTGTATAGTGCACATATGTTTTGTCTTGTTTTATATGATTTTCTTTAATATTTGCTGAAAACGTTTTATATTAGACAAATGCATATGCTATAGTTTGATAGAAATATTTTCATACTGCTTTATAAAAGTATTAATAAAATAAAACAGCGTTGGCATATGCTAACATTTACTAAATAATTTCTTAATATATTATGAATATCAATAAGATTATTCATGCCAGTATGATATTTACCATAATAAAATTGACTAAATTAATTAGATATTCTCATAATCATTCACCAATAGTAAAATACTGATAACACTCCTTATCTGTAGTAAATTCATTGAATCTCCTGCCGTGTTATCATATAACCATAATATTGGCAAATGGACAGAACAGGCTTAAATTGTCATGCATCTATGACTGGACAATATTAGGTGACACCTGCCCCCCACGTATACACACTTTAACAGCTGACAACTTACTTAATTTTTACTCCTTTTCAGGTTTAACAGATTTGAAATAATGGGTGAAGCCAGATTAAGCTTTGAACAAAGATTTATTGTAAAGTGCCACTACACTTTTTTGTGTGGGAATACATAAAGATAAAAGTTTATGGTACAAAACCAGCAACAGTTGATGAATTGAGGGCACACAAATACCGAACGAAATGATTCTTGATGTTTGTGATTCCATTGCTTCATGTTATCAGCAGTGCCAGTTTCAGAATGGTCATCCGTTTAAAAACAGGCATTGATTAAAAAAAGTATTCATTTCGGTAGATTATTTTAGATTTTGCAAATAAACTGTATGTTAATAAACACTGATTTTGTAATCATTCAAAGTGTGTATACATCTTTTTGGAACACCCTGTATGTGGTATAAGATAAACTGATAATAAATATGATGTGATCAGGTAAATTGATAATATTGAAATGGCTAACTGTAAGTGCATAGCATATGTTTGTAACTGCTAAAACCTGGAAATTATTTTGCTGAAAAGACTTTTGACCCAATAAGACAGGTTTGACAATATCCACTGCAAAATGCAAATGAAAAATATTTTTTACAAGTAAAACATACAGACCTCACAGGGTACTGATTTACATTTACTTTTCATACACTGCTAATAAACTTGGATATTGGTTTTCCAGATTTCACTAAATTAAAGAGAGATAGCTCACTGAAATGGCAGGAGAATTGAAGAATTAAAAAGTAATCTCTTAAAACAAGAGACTAACATTCTACCTAACTTTAACACTAGAATCCCTGTGTGATTTGAGATGGTTTGGCATAGCATAAATCAGCATTTGCTACATTACTAGCAAATATGTCACTCCTTTTATTACTGTTACAGTAGAGTGCTATTAAATTATATATGCATATGGCAACAAGTTATAAAAATAACAATGAATATAACATGGCATTGCCAATATATCTATCTGAAAAGCAATAATTGTTTTGGATGATTTCTATGATGAGTTGAAATAACTTTCTGACACAAAAGAGGGTAACATATTCTTGTCTATAAAACTTGCATATGTGCTTTTATGCAGAAATTTCAGGAAAACATGCCTATGTGCTTTTTTATGAGCATAATATTAGAGAAGAAATGGCTAAATTCAGTATCAGTAGATAGTTAAATCAATATAACTCTTACAGTCTCAATAATAATATATCTCCAAAGTATTATTTTTTGTATCATCAAACATTTATGAAATGATAAATTATATCCTGGCTAGTGATCTACTGTTAACTGTATATGTGCATAAAACATGTTTCTTAATCCAAACTGAATTGCAGTACTGGACTTATTGGCTAAATTATCATTTTGCCAATGGAGAAACTGTCCTCTAAATATTACACTCAATATGTATGACTTGCTGATTTTATTTCCCTGACATTTTTTCAAAATTTAAATAGTCCACCATTTCTCCACTTCTGGTGCTTTTCCCCAAATCTACATTTAAAAATTCCTAGTAATGTAAAATTGATGAGCTGATAAGCATTTTTGTTTTAGGCTGATCTTGCATTATCCTAGTTGCTGTTTTTAGATACTCAACCTACATTTGTTGATAGTTTACAGTAGGCTGGCCAAAACATGCTAACTATAATATTTTAAATATGTTTTTAAACTTCTTGTTGTTCTTGTACTAACATATTGAATTAATATATGTATTGGGTTTATTCACGCTTTTCAAATTTCTCACCATCCAGTGGTTAACTATTATATATGAAGTTTATAATTCTACATAGCAAAATTGAAGCCTGGTTTTATAAGACAAAAGACAAACACCGAAAATTTTGTTCAGATAATTAGCTCTCCCAGGTTTCTTGGAATTTATTAATCCTTTCCCCCCAAAATCACTACAAATGATATTTATAGCACCTTGGCTCTGATGCAGAAGGAAAACCATCCGATCATTTTGTTCCTCTTTAATTCCCCCCAGTTCAATAAACAATCAATCCCAAATATTATTTAAATAATTCTCCTTTCAAATGAAAGGTCACAGAAACTGTACACAGAGGACACACTATTAAGCTTTAGTCTTCTGCAGCTAATCATTCTGACAGAAAATGTGACCAGAAATTATCCATGAGACTGGGAACTCAGACTGTAGCTCACATGTGAGAATTGTGGCAAGAGTAATAGCCACTTTATGCATCCCATGTCTTGCAACTGATTTTTCAAAATAAGATGTTATTTAACCTTTTACTTTATAAGTCACACTACGCAGCAATATATAATTTATTTTCTACTTCACATGGTTTCTTAATGCTTATAATGAGAGCGCTGAAATGCTGTGAACACTTAGCACACAATCCACTGGGAAGGTTGGCCAGAGTGTTGGCTGAGGGATAAAGTGCCAGTTCCAACCCCATTCTTTGCTCACTTCTCCTATGTTCATTTAATTCATTGGCTTCATTTTCTCAACCTGCTATGTAACACTTTACTCACCCGTGTGTTTTAACCTTCCTGTGCTGCCCCAAACCACCCAGCTAGAGACAACTGTAGCCCCTTTCACTTCAGTCTAGATAGAAGCCTTTGACTCCAGAGAGATGACCTGTCTTGGTGACTTAGGAATGACCTGGAGAACTGCCAGGGTGTGATGCATCTGCTGAGCCTCAAACCTGCCTCTTCTTCTGAATGCTAATGCTTTAGCTAAGAATAGAAAATTTGAAGCTTAAGGTTATTTAATAAATTAAGCATAGCGTTTTTTTTTTCAATTTTTTTATTAAGGTATTATATGTGTACATATCTTACCTTTGCCCCCCCCCCACACCCCACTCCCATATATGCCCCCACCCCCCAGAGTTTTGCATCCATTGGTTATGCTTATATGCATGCATACAAGTCCTTTGATTGATCTCTTATCTCCCCCACCTCTCCCTAACCTTCCCCTTGTAATTTGACAAATTAAGCATAGCGTTTTAAGAAACAGAAGATGAACTACAGGCTAAGTGGAAAGTCTGGTTACTATGCTCAATGTTTTGGAGTGACCTGCCCAACCCTCTTTCAATGGAGTCAGAGAAATTAAATCAACAGTCTTTGGAAATACATTGGATTGATATTTTGGAGAGAGAGAAAACAACTTCTCCACTTTTTATACAGTGAACCGGAGATGATGGTGGTAGTCTTTTTTTTTTTAAATTTCTTTATTGATTAAGGTATTACATATGTGTCCTTATTCCCCTATTACCCCCCCACCCCCACTCATGCCCTTACCCCTATGTTGTCTGTGTCCATTGGTTAGGCTTATATGCATGCATATAAACCCTTTGGTTGATCTATGGTGGTAGTCTTAACAGAAAAAGATTATAGAAGAAAAATGATTGGGTAAGGAGAATAAAGATTACACATGTAATTCTTCTAAGTATTGACTCTATGATATAAGGGTGGTATTATATCTTTCTCACATTACATCAAAATACATTTTTTCAATAATGACAACAACTTTAATTGTCATTACTGGAAATAAATGAATGTGATCTTCAGAATCATTCCCTAAAAATAGATTATTTCTGGACCTTTAACAAGTAAGTATCATAGGAAAAAATACAATGTGTATTTATATCATTGATGAGGCCTTCCTGGATTCCTATTAGAAAAATCAATAATTTTAGAAGGTGACCTCCTGTAAAATGAACTATTATTGTATTTGTCTTAGAGGGGAGTGGTAGGAACAGAATCATTAAAGCACGAAGCATTTGATCTGACACTGCAGGAAATAAATCTCCTTCACCTGAATGCCTATGAAGCACACTCACATTCCTTTTGTTTGACTTGTTTGTGTCTTTGTGCAACACCTTCTCCTTTTAAGATTAAGAAAAAAAATCATCTGTTCTGTTAAGCAACAAGGCTTTTTTTTTTTTTTTTTTTGACAAAGACCAAGCAGAATCCAGACCTGGGCATCTGAGAAGAAAGGCATATGTCCTAAATGAATTACCTAATCTTGTCAGTTAATGTACCTCTAAGGAATGATGCAGATCTGAGCCCTGTTTTAGGGATTGCATAGATAATTGCTTATCTTCAAAAGTGAAATCTTGGACATCATATTAGCTATAAATTGAATTTGCCCCCCAGTTGTTTCTCATTTAGCTAAATGACACAGAGGAATAAAGGTCTTAATGGCATTTTGCGTCGCTAAGGGGTACTCACAGTGGTGGATAGAATAGAGCAGGCGTCCTCAAACTATGGCCCGCGGGCCACATGGGGGTGTTTTTGCCGTTTTGTTTTTTTACTTAAAAATAAGATATGTGCAGTGTGCATAGGAATTTGTTCATAGGTTTTTTTTTAAACTATAGTCTGGCTCTCCAACGGTCTGAGGGACAGTGAACTGGCCCCCTGTTTAAAAAGTTTGAGGACCCCTGGAATAGAGACTACAGTGGTGGGCAAATTCCATGACACACACTTAAGATGACAGACCTAGCTATCATCAATAACTGTATATGAGTCATAGGTCAAGGCCATAAATTAGTGAACCATTTTAATCAACAGTGTCTCACATGGGAATCTCCCTAGCCCCCTACCCATATACTGTTCATGAGAACCATATCTTTGTCTCCTAAAGGTAAAACATTTGGCATATAAAATATCTGATTATTTTCTTAATATAGAATATATAAAAGATAACTAAAGTACAAAGGGGAATTGTAGTCTAATGAATTATAGAGCCTCAGTTTTGTGAGATAGAAATATTCTACATCTGTTGCACAGCAACATGCATATAGTTAGCACTAATGCACTGTGCACTTAAAATAGTAAATGTGCATATAGTTAACGTTAATGTACTATACACTTACGATAGAAAATTTTAGGTTATGTGTTTCTTACCACAATATAAAAGATAATAGAAGTACAGGGAATATAACAAACACCAAAGCAACTATTACCAAGATGTGACCAATGTTATAAATGTCCCATATGTATTTCAGTTTTTCTAAAGAAATAAAATGTAATTGTAAATTGCTTAATTCCCCTTGCCATCCAATGGCATATTTCTTCTTCCTTGTTCAAAGGTAATCACAATCCTAAAGTAGGTAGCAATATTTATGTCCATTTTCTTATAATCCTATCTAATAAAAGAGTAATATGAAAATTGGCCGTCACTCCAAGACACAAGATGGCCACCCTCATGTGGTCAAAGATGGCTGCCCCCATGTGGACACAAGATGGCCTGCAGGGGAGGGCAGTTGTGGGCAGTTAGGGGTGACCAGGCCAGCAGAGGAGGGCAGTTGTGGGCGATCAGGCAACCAGAGAGGGTAGTTAGAGGTGACCGGGCTGGCAGAGGTGGGCAGTTGGGGGAAATCAGGTCAGCAGGGGAGGGCAGTTGGGGGGGACTAGGACTGCAGTGGAGGGTAGTTGGGGGGGGACCAGGCCTGCAGTGGAGGGCAGTTGGGGGGGAACCAGACCTGCAGTGGAGGACAGTTGGGCAGGATACAGGCCTGCAGGGGAGGGCAGTTGGGGGTACCAGGCCTGCAGGGGAGGGCAGTTGGGGGAACCAGGCCTGCAGGGGAGGGCAGTTGTGGGCGATCAGGCAACCAAGGAGGGCAGTTAGGGGTGACGGGGCCAGCAGAGGAGGGCAGTTGGGGGAAACCAGGTCAGTAGGGGAGGGCAGTTGGGGGGACCAGGACTGCAGTGGAGGGTAGTTGGGGGGGGGGGGGGAGAACCAGGCCTGCAGTGAAGGACAGTTGGGTAGGACCCAGGCCTGCAGGGAAGGGCAGTTGGGGGGACCAGGACTGCAGGGAAGGGCAGTTGGGGGGGGGGGCAGGCCTGCAGGGGAGGGCAGTTGAGGGTGATCAGGCTGGCAGGGGAGCAGTCAGGTGTCGATCAGGCTGGTAGGGGAGTGGTTAGGGGGTAATCAGGCTGGCAGGCAGGTGAGCGGTTGGGAGCCAGCAGTCCTGGATTGTGCGGGGGATGTCCCCCTGTGGGCAATAAGGCCAGCAGGGAGGGCAGTTAGGGGTGACTGGGCCAGCAGAGGAGGGCAGTTGGAGGAGACCAGGCCAGCAGGGGAGGGCAGTTGGGGGGGACCAGGCCTGCACGGGAGGACAGTTAGGGGCAACTGGGGAGGGAAGTTAGGGGTGACTGGGTCAGCAGGGGAGGGCTGTTGGGGGCGACCAGGCCTGCAGGGGAGGGCAGTTAGGGGTGACTGGGTCAGCAGGGGAGGGCTGTTGGGGGCGACCAGGCCTGCACGGGAGGACAGTTAGGGGCAACCAGACTGGCATGGGAGGGCAGTTAGGGGTGACCAGGCCAGCAGGGGAGGGCAGTTGAGAGCAATCAGGCTGGCTGGGAAGCAGTTAGGCATTGATCAGGCTGGCAGGGGACTGGTTAGGGGGTGATCAGACTGGCAGGCAGAAGCAGTTAGGTGCAATCAGGCAGAGGCAGGCGAGCGGTTGGGAGCCAGCAGTCCTGGATTGTGAGAGGGATATCTGACCGCCCGTTTAGGCCGATCCTGGTGGAATCGGGCCTATACGGGCGGTCGGACATCCCTCAAGAGATCTCAGATTGGAGAGGGTGCAGGCTGGGCTGAGGGACACCCTCCTCCCCCCATGTACGAATTTCGTGCACCAGGCCTCTAGTCCTATCTAATAATAGAGTAACATGTAAATTACCATCACTCCGCTACGCCCACGATTGGGCGGCGGGAGGCTGGGGGCGGGACTTGGGGTGGCCTACCCGGCCATTGAGAGGCACGGATCTGCTGCCACTGAGGGGGGCTACTCTGCTGTTGAGGGGACTCCCGCCCCCTGCGCCTCTCAACGGCCAGATCCGCGGCCGCTGAGGGGACCTGCCACGGACACCCAGCTGCGCCTCTCAACAGCAGGGTAGCCCCCGTCAGCGGCCGCGGACCATCAAAAGTGTGGGAGCTGGCCGGGCGTGGTGGCGCGCGCCTGTAGTCCCAGCTACTCGGGAGGTTGAGGCTGGAGGATCGCTTGAGCCCAGGAGTTCTGGGCTGTAGTGCGCTATGCCAATCGGGTGTCCGCACTAAGTTCGGCATCAATATGGTGACCTCCCGGGAGCGGGGGGCCACCAGGTTGCCTAAGGAGGGGTGAACCGGCCCAGGTCAGAGACGGAGCAGGTCAAAGCTCCCGTGCTGATCAGTAGTGGGATCGCGCCTGTGAATAGCCACTGCACTCCAGCCTGGGCAACATAGCGAGACCCCGTCTCTAAAAAAAAAAAAAAGTGTGGGAGCTTGGTGCCTGTCCGTTCCGGCACCAGGCCTTTCAGAAGCCTCCGCCGAGCCAGAGGCTTCTGAAAGACCTGGTGCACCAGCGGACAGGCACCCAGTTCCACCGCGAAAAGCCAAAGCGTGTAGGGGACCCTACACGTGCATGATTCAATCATGCACTGGGCCTCTAGTTTTATTATAAAAGCCTGTAACCCTAAGTACTAAATTAAACACATAGTATACACTAATTTTAAAAATACTAAAAAACAGCATTTTTCAAGAAAGGAGAGAGATAAGTAAAAACAAGTAAAATCTCCAATTATAAATTCTGAAGAAATGGTGCCCTAATTTTCTAGATTTTTAAAGATGTCTTTGGCTCTATTTCCTGGATAATTGCCATGTTACTTTTGAAAAACATATCCTGGCTAGTGTGCTTGTTTCCTAGAGCTGCCATAACAAAATATCACAAATTGGGTGGTTGAAGCAAGAGAAAGTTATTGTCTCACAGCTGCAGATGTCAGAAGGCCAAGTTTCAGGTACTGGCAGAGTCGGTTCCTTCGAAGGGCTATGAGAGAGAACCTGTTCTGTGCCTCTCTCCCTGCTGGTGGTTAGTCAGCAAACTTTAGTGTATCTTGGCTTATAAATGTATCACCTTAGTTCTGCTTTCATCTTCACATGGCATTCTCTCTGTGCCTCTTCACATTATATTCCTCCCATCTGTGCATGTCTACCCATGTGTCCAAATGTCCCCTGTTCGTAAGAACAGCAGTCAGATTGGACTAGAATCCACTCTAATGATCTCATTTTCACTTGATTGCCACTTTAAAGACTCTATTCCCAAACAAGGTCACATTCTGAGGTCCTGGCGATTAGGGCTTCAAGATATTAAACCCATAAGAGCCAGTATTGACTTATTCCACAATTACATAAGAGAAATTAGCCCAGGGCTGACTCATTTGATATCTAATGAGTTTAGATATCAAATACCAAGGTATATGCTCTTAAAGAGAATCGTTTTTAGATGTCACTAAAGTTTCTGCTTGGCTGTTTACAAGTTTAGAAAGGGACATTTCTAACTTATCATCATTCATCTATCCATCCAGAAAATCTTTCTGGAGCACTTACGTTAAAAGTAAAAATACATAATAGAATATACTATTTTAAGATACTTTTCTGCCCTAAGTGACAGAGACTGGATATAAGGTGATGGTGATTAATACGGGAGAACATGGAGCAGAGGGCCACTTTACCTCATCACACTGTCTTCAGGTATCTTACAAGTGTCAGGTTTTACTCGGTGGCAATAAAACCAGGTGGACAAATAACCACACATTTTACCATCCACTGGTCAATAGGAACTTCTAGGAACTCAGCCCTAAGTTTGATTCAATTAAGCATCCAAGTGATAACTCTCTAAAAATTAATAACAAAATGGAATAGGTTTTTTAAATGTCACTTTTAAAAACTAAGGCATAAATTTTTTTTATGTTGAAGTCATATTTCTCTGTTTCTTCCTATGTCAAATGCTTAAGACTGTATAGCAATGCATTTTCATATATGCTTTAGTCAAGTGTAATGAAAGGGAACATTGTCTTTAATTCTGAAGTGCCATCACCAAGTTGCTAAAAAAGCATTGTGCCAGAATGAATGCTTATACAATTGGATGCTTTTTATTTCAGTTAGGCAATTTTATGTAATTTTTACAGGGTTTTATTGAAGGTTTGAAGTAATATAGACTTTCATGTTAGGTTTTAGAGGCATGGTCAGGTTCTTTGACAATGAATCAAGTTATAAAAACCCTACACAGAGATTGTCACAGAGGTGAGTATAATTGCACAAAATTAAAGCAATTAAATTTAAATTACTTTATCAGAATCTATAATAATAGCCATTAGCAATGCACTCTTATATGGCAATTAAATTACAGAATATTTACTGTAACTAAAATGGATCTTTCTCAAGCTTAGAAACATTGTATCTGACTATCTTGAATATCACAAGGAACAAAGATACCCACAAGGTGACACAACTACTTCATGGATAAACTTAGAACTTGCATCCTAATCATTCTGACACAATTTCTTTATATGTTAAATGAAACTATTGAACTTAAGGATATCCAAACTCCCTCCCAATCCTTTTGCTTAGAAGCCTAACTATCAGGTTACATTTATTCAGCTTTACTCACTTATAGAACCAGCCAACCATCCTCCCATCCATTCTGATTCGTTCATCAAAAATTTAAGTGGTTATTTTATTTCAAACATTGTACTAGAGGCAGGGAATAAAATTTTGAAAAATACAGTGTCCCTTCCACTGTGGAAGGTATTTCCATGAGAACACAGGCTGTCAGTTCTATGTGTGAGATTTATTATTTCACTACTGTTTCAACAGTGTCAGACCACCTATTCTATCAACAATGCATTACTTCTAGAAATAGAAAATCATGGCTTTAAATTTACATTAGAGATTAGGAACTGCCTGTTTCTAACACCTGTTCTGCCCAAGAAGGAACTTTGTAATGAGTTACTAAATCAAAGAAAATTTGCCTCACCAACAACTTTCACTTGTTGTTGCTATTTTAACATCGCTCCATGTTAAACTCCATCACTCCCTCACAACTCGACCGCCTGGGTTCCTTACTCTCAGCTTGTGTGTGAACACAGAAAACTCTTCTTTTTATACAGCAACACTTGATTTTCTTAGATAAGCCTCTTTGCCTGTTGCTACTTTCTTCTGTATTAATTCACTTGACTTTGGAATCTAATATCGGCAGCCCCTATTGTTATGTACTGCCTGACCCTGTGATGCTGTAATAAGTCCTACTGTTTCTGTGTTATCTAAGCATACTCCAAACAATCAAGAGCCCTGATATAATGCTTAGTCAACTTACTTCTTGATAGTTAATCTAATTAGAAAACCTGTGCAATGAAATACCATATTATTGATGATCATATTTTTAATCCTGATCTTTTATTGAAGTGATATGAAGAAGCCAAAGTGAAAATAGTCTGCAAAATTATTTAGATAACCCACTTACAGTCTATTAAGAGTGAGGTCACTTTTGGCTTAGTGTGTCCAATCATTATTTATATTAATAAGGTTGGATGCTATTCAATTCTCCAATCCATTTCATGAGAGGATGAATATGATGGGCCAAATAGCCAAAGTGTTCCAGAAACAAAGACATTACACTTCCTTTAATTTAGTTTGTTTTCAATAGTTCTACTTAGAGCTTGCTTCTTAAGAGCCAGAAAGCCTGTTTTAAAATTTTCCCCCTCTGTTGATTATCATACTGATGTTGGCAAGCTACTTAACTTTTCTGAGGTGAGTTTGTTTGTAAAATAAGAGTAGTATCATTTAGTTCATAAAGTTATTCTGAATGCATGGGCCAACACATTTAGATTCCCTCATTATAGGGCTCAGGAAGGTGTAGATTATGTTAATATTGCCAATGTATAGTATTGCCAATCATCACCCTCATAATTAGTGGGCCAACACTCTATGAGTTTAAACCTTAAAAAATATTTTTCTTTAGTTCTTCACTGTTTAGAGCAGAGGTCAGCAAACTGTGGCCCACAGGCCAAATCTTGCTGTCCAAATTTTGTAAATGAAGTTCTATTGGAAAACAGACATATTCATTTTTTTCATATATCTGGCTGCTTTGGCACTATAATGGCAGAGTTGAGTAGTTGTGATACTCTTTTACTCTTCAAATCCTAACATATTTACTGGCTGGTACTTTAAGAATGTTTGACAAACCCTGGTTTAAAGGAAAATGTAGTCCCTAGGATAGGCTTTTGTGTCACCAAATTCCCTATAGCATTGGTAGAAGGAATGGTAAAATCCCACAGTCTGTTTCTGAGGGGAGTAACCAGGGTAAATATCTATTTGGAAAATTATATTGATGGATTGCAAGTGAACTTTTCTGATAGTGATAACCCTTACCTTATAAAAACAAGCAGGATTCTTTCTTAGAAGCAGGAAAATTCGTGCACTCAGGGGGGGGTCCCTCAGCCCGGCCTGCACCCTCTAGTAGTCTGGGACCCCTTGGGGGATGTCTACCTGCCGGCTTAGGCCCGCAAGCCATCAGTTGGACATTCTTAGCGCTGCTGCGGAGGCAGGAGAGGCTCCTGCCACCTCCACTGTGCTGGCCAGCCATGAGCCGGCTTCTGGCTGAGCGGTACTGCCCCTGTACTGGGTCTCGCGCAATTTCCCACGGGTCTGGGTCTCACACAATTTCCTGCACCCGGTCATTAGTTGTTTTTTTTTTTTGTTGTTGTTGTTTTAATATATCTTATTGACTTTTTTACAGAGAGGAAGGGAGAGGGATAGAGAGTTAGAAACATCGATGAGAGAAACATCAATCAGCTGCCTCCTGCACACCCCCACTGGGGATGTCCCCGCAACAAATGTACATGCCCTTGACTGGAATCGAACCTGGGACCCCTGAGTCTGAAGGCTGACACTATCCACTGAGCCAAACCGGTTAGGGCTGGGTCACTAGTTTTTAATAAGATGTTAGTCATTGAGAATTTTACCTTATTGAAAAATGGGTTTTAGTTGGTAACGTGGTATAGTATTATCCTATATAATACTGCATAACTTGAATTCAAAGCATCTAAAACTCATAACTCTTTAATATCAAGGTAATGAGAGTTTTTGAATTCCTAGAGATATTCACGGCCTTTGTTTTTGAACATAGTTATGTTCATTTTCCTTTAGAATCTGCTTCTAAGATTTTTTTAGGCAAGACTGGAGTTGTTCTGTCTAGGGTTAAGTACTCCCCACTACTAAGGCAAGACCCTTCTTTATACTCTATCCAAGGCCTTGGGAATCATGCAGTGTTTTAGACTAACTGTTGAGAATAGGCACTGTTCCAAGTCCTGCATCACTGGAAGGGGTGGTGGGGAATTTTACCTCTATTCATTTTTAGTGGTTCTTTCCACAACCTTGGGCACTTTTATTTAATGAATGTGTTAATCTGTAGGCAAACACTTGAGGAGGTCTCTGAAGTCTCTGGAATTTTATTACTTTATATAGCTTTCTCCTCTGTTACTTTGATGAGCAAACTTTAGTTACCTTGTTCTCCCCAGTCTTTTGGCTCTGATTCCTCAACTTAAGGAGTCCACCTGGATTGTCCTGGATTCCTCCTCTTTTTGCTTTGACCTAAAAAATCTCACATAGCAGCTAAGTGGGTAAACATAGAGCTTATCTTAGTTATTTATAGTTTAGTTGAGTAACAATAAAACTCACCTCATTTGTTTATCATCCCCCATCCCTCATCTCTCAGGAAACACTGTATTTTGTTACCTGATAGATAGCATTTGAGGAACTTCAGTTCATTAATTCTGTGCATTATTTCAGGCAACCCAGTAAATTCAGTCCTAATATTTCATCTTGCCCATAGTGGTAGGTGCATATTAATTTGTCAATGTTTCATTGTTGAGATAAACTTTTGAAATTATTCCATTTCAAGTGTAAATATATTGCGAGAAACTTTACTTTAAAAATATTTTGGATCAGCAGTGTCCCTTACCGCATTGTATTAGTAAGGGATAGGAAGAAATAATTAATGAGTTAATATTTCTTTCTTATTTCCCAACACTAGACTATAATTGTAATGAGCATATAAAAATTGTATATTTTACAATTGGAATTATATAATGAGATTCATTCTTGATAATATGCCAAATCACAAAAGTCACTTTTTGTGTTTCCTACCTGAGCATATTTTTATAGCCTGCAAATTTTGTAATAAGCAATTATTGTATGCTAATTATATTCAATTAGTCAGTAACCTATTTTTAATTTAGATAATTTATATTAAAATAATATATGAATAATGATTTTTAATTGCTTATTGACCTTTCATCTATGTACATTATTGCTAGAACAATTACTAGTATTAAAATATTAGTAAATATATTTTAATATACCAAATGAATTCAGACATTAAAGCTATTAATAATAATCTATTTTCTTTGAAATTTTAAAGATCAGATCTAAATAAAGTTCAACCTTTTTAAAGTTATATTAATTGAATAGTTTTTACTATTGCATCTTACTGAATATTATGAATACCCTTTTGAAAAATTCAGTGCAATTTCTGGTAACATGACATAACAAACCAAACAAAAAGTGAAACATCTTTATTTCTTAAAGTTTCATTGATATTGTGTTGCTGTTTTTCTTATCTATATTATCTGCCAGAAGACTCAGCCAAATAGCTGTCTCAACTAAAAAGTGAAAAATGCAAACACAGTCAGCTTCATTAAGAAAACTGAGATTCCACTGGGCACCTGACCTCTCATTTTCCTTTCATAAGGAAGGTGATTAGGTCATCACTAAGAGCTAAAAAGAATCCTGTGGACTAGTAGTGAGCCTCAGTGGAGGAGGAAACTATCATGCAAACAAATTCCTATACTGTCTGAAAGGAAAAATAAAATAAATAAAAAAATTTAACATGAAACTCCTTTCTTTTTAATGTGGACTTCCACTCCTTGGGCTAAAAACCTAAGTAGATATTGAAAAATGGGTTTTAGTTGGTAACTTGGTATAGGGTTTGTCTACAGAACACGGCATAATTTGAATTCAAAGCATCTAAAACTTTTAATATCAGGTAATGAGATTCTTTAAGAAAACTTTGACATTAAAAAATTAAAAACAAATAAAAATGTGTGAAAGTACTGTCAGAGTCTCAGAGTTCAGACCTTCAGTGTAGTAGGCCTATTTGTTCCTTTCCTACCTGTGGATCATGTTTGTTGTTTGTGTGTTGATATTTATACTATAATTAACTCAAATAATATTAGATTGCTTAGAAGTTCCTTAGTAATATATACTAACTTCCACTGAAGTTGTCAATAGGAGATCAAAATCATTGATTGTTTTTGAAATGGGAAATCTTAAGTTAAATTTAAATCTTAGCTATCCAGTACTGTAGTAAATGAGAGACAAGTTTATCTTATTATGAAGCCTGACAAATGGTTCTAAATTGGAATACAATCTATCAGTTTGTTTACAAATCAACTAATCCCAAGAGCTTACTTGAGCTGACTAAAAGTCAACATTGCATTTTGGGAATAAATTTAGTTCTGTTTCCATAGTATTAGTTTTTCACACAAGATAATGCTATAAATATCCAATAGCTTGTATTTTTGTTGTATATGATAGTAGTGTTGCCTTATGAACAAATTATGTGTCTGAGGTACTTGAGCATTTGAATAAAAGTCAAAGCACCATCATACTTCATCATATTTATAATTCTGTTATTGAATATGATCATTTTGTAGAATCACACACAGTTAATTCTTTTTTTCTTAATATTTTATATAAAATTTAATGGTAATGACTATTAAATTGGGAAAACATAATTCTGTAGAAATGGCTATAGAAGATGAGTTGAAATATGAAAGTATAAATACAATACAAATAACATGTAATTGGATGGAAATATTTCATAAATAGCAGTATGTTTGAAAAGAAAATGAAAATTTAGTGTGGAAAGCTCAATATGAGTCTTTTATATTGAAAAATAAATTCCTTTTCACTACTCTTGCCAACTTTAATGGAAGTCTTTTGTTGTGAACCTCTCAAGAAAGGGAAACTTTCTCAACTCACACAAATTAAATCCATTGCTTGAGTGTAATGTTCACTTCTGCTTCTGTTTTAGTCAAGCTGAAGAAATGTAACTAACCAAGATAGTTAATGATCTGAATATCTTAAAACAACTCAAATGTTAAAGAAACTCAAGATATATCACCTGGGGCTAGGAGATACAACTATGGATTTAGGGAACATGAGTGTCTTCAAATTATGGAGGAATTCTTTGTGCCTTTTGAGGACAGAAGTAGACTTCATTAGTTATATGGAAGGAATTTTTCACACCAAAAAAGAAAATAATAATTTAATCTCACTTTCCTTGTCTATAGGCACTTTACTATGTCATTTATATAAATTATGACATTTAATAGGCCACAAGTTCTTAAATATATATCATCATATTTTTATAGATAAGAATGTTATGGTTCAGAGAGGGTAGGTAACTTGCCAAAAGTCACCCAAATCTACTTCATGGAATTGAGTTTGTACTCCCTGTGCTGTGTTTCTTGACTATACCAAGCTGCCTCTTTTATACTTAGGAATTTGACATGGATAATATTATTTTTTCTCCTAGGTCTATAAGAAAAATCAAAGCCTCTGGGATTGCTTTAATCTTCAATAAGACTCCTCTGCACCTGAGTTTAGTGGTTTGGAAAAAAAAACAACCCCATGTATATAAATTCTTACATCAAAATTTGAGAATTTTGGAAAAAAAATCCTCAAATTTCCTGACAATACATAGGACTTCATCTTTTGAAATATATGAATTAAGAGACATGTTGAAGTCAATTCCACACACTCTGATTCCACAGTAGGCATTATGTGTGTTTGCTTTTTTAAATTATGCTTACATGATGATGAATTAAGTCAAGAAATAACTATTTAGTACTATTGTTGAATATAATGAATTTATGTTTATTTCTAGTTTGGTCTTTTTTTAAATAGATGGCTTACAATAGAATGCATTTTGTTTTTATATTTTCTAGGTTACAACAACTGAGTTTATTCCTTTGCCTACTTTAATTGAGTCTGCAGCCTAATCCTAGAGATTGACTATAGTGGCTTACAGAAAGTCTATAGTCAATATTTTCTCAAATAAACAAGCAAACAAAAAAAGTCCTAACTCAATACAACATGCATCAATGGCTGTTTTTCAACACTGTTTACTCGAGCAGCACCTTTTGTACTGAGTAATCTACAATCTGATCACTTGTCTGTTCTTGATACCATACACCTCAAGGAACCAGGGTACTTTGGGGAACAAACTATGCTGCATATCCCATACGGAATAAAGCCATGTGTTCCAGACATCCTGTGAGTTTATCTGTGAGTTTATGAATATATACTATTCATATGCAGAACTCTGGATCCAGGAGGTTGTGTTATACAAATAGAAATGTGTATTAACTTTTTTACTGTCAAAGACATTGGGTTGCAAGGCTGGGGAACGTCCGGCCTGCTGGCCATATAAGGCCCTCGAAATCATTTGTTCTGGCCGTGCCAAGGCATTAGGGGTGAATTAATTAAATGTTTGACAAAAAAAGCAGGCTAATTTTTAAGTTGATAATTTTCTATAGCCTGTGAATGATGTTCTAAATATCCAAATGGCTCTTGGCAGAAATAAAGGTTCCTCACCCCTGGTTAGAGCTTATCTGGATAGTTGACTATAAGGTTTATAATTTTATTGGCAAAAATAATAAAACAGCTATTTTTTTCCAAGTGGGTTCATAGAAAACAGAAAAACGACCTGTTATAATTACTATGAGAACATATTTATAAATCAAAAATATCCCAATCACACCACCCCTTTCACAGCAGAGCTTACTCTGTTTACAGTTAAGGAGTGAAGCAATTTGAAGCATGAGAGCGATTTGATGTGAGGAAAAGTCTTTGTTGCTCAGATGCAAGGGGCCACAGGACAATGACCTGAAAACAGCGCCTAGGAACTGAAAGAGGTCCCCAGCTGACAGCCAGCAAGAAAAGGGGGACTTCAGTCCTAGAACTTCAATGAACTGAATTCTTCTAACAACTCAAATGAGCTTGGCAGAGGATTCTTCCCCAGAGCCTGCAGACATGAGCCCAGCCTGGCCAGAAACTTGGTATAGGCTTTGTGAAGCCTGAACAGAGAATCCAGCTGCACTCTGCTAGACTTTTGACCTATAGAATTGTGAACTAATAAATAGGTGTTATTTTCAACCACTAAGTTTTCTATAATTTGTTATGCAGCAATAGAAAAATAATTCATTGACCCATATCTATAGGGTCTCAATTAATTATAATGTAATGTCCATATTATATCTGATTATTTGAAAAATCTTCCATACACAAGAAAGTAAAAAAGTTTGTTAGATGATACCACTTTTGAAAACCTGACTATTGCAGTTCCAAGATCCTTTATATGTCCTTTCATTAATTAATTCATCCTTATGTTCTCGTAAAAATTATTGGGAATTGTAACTGTCTTTACAAATTCAATGGTGAACAACACCAGAGACAGTTCCTGCTCTTATTGATCATATCACCATGTCTATAAAAGAAGTTTTTTTCTTTACTTAAATATGAACCAAAGTGCCCGGCTAGCTCAGTCGGCAGAGCATGAGACTCTTAAATATGAACCAAATATAATCATTGTATTTTTACTAATATAAATTGTATAACATTTCCATAATTTTGAATATAATTTTGAACATGTATGTTGTAGTAACATGAGTTTTAATGAATTCCAATGTATGTTTATCATCAGTGATTCTGCAATACCAACTTATATTATTAAAAATGAAAAGAACTTGTTATGAAGTGAGGTAGACATACAGATAAAGATGAGTTTGAGCCTCTTAGACAAATTATTTGGTAAATAAAAGAACTTATAAATAACTTAGAGGATACGTTCAAAATATATGTACCAAGGGTATTATTATAGTCTAAAATCTCTCTGTAGAGCAGAAAATTAAGAACATTAGAGGGAATTCTTCAAAATCTTTCTCAGAATTTGAAATATTATGACTAGTTTCTTAGAGAAAGAAAGAAAAATAGGGGATATCACATGTGATAATGGAAATTCATTTAAGGAGTAGAATAAGATTCTAGGAAACACGTAAAACAAAACTATTTGCTGGAAGACACCGAAAAGTTTTAACTGACATAGTGCAGCATCTCATATTTCAAACATATGTCATCCTGACATAATGGGATATGAGCTAGATATAAAAGATTATCATGAGGGTGAAGAAGCAAAAGAACATGTGAGTGATACTATTTATTATTTTTTAGGGATTCTTGTACTGATAAGAACATTATATACACTTTGTTTTTATTCCTCACTACATAACAGTGAGTTAAGAATCAGTTTTTCATATTATATAAATGTCCCTATTTTTTAAATGAGTAGCATAACTCTCAAAGAGTTTAAATAATTTGTCCTGTTTCTCAGTTAAATAAATCAAGGATTTGAACAAAGGACTACTCTAAAAACCATTATCTTAACTACAATTCTAAAGAGTCTCAAATGAAAAATTATAACCATGAATTTCTATCTTCCATAGCCACTTTTCTGAGCAGATCCACCTGTATTACCTACTTCTCTTTGTGAAAATTTAAAAAGATCTTCAATTCTTGAAATATGAAATAGAAGGTTACCCCTGAGTGTGAGCTGATCAGTTTCACGGTGGAAAAAATGCCTTGCACTGGGATCAAGGCTCAATTTCAGCCCTCATTTGACCCTTCAGGGGACCTTTGTTTATGGAACAACCCTGTTTCAGACTTGAATATTCACTACTTGTTATAGATCTCCACCTGAATTTACAGTGTCTCAACAGAAAATCTCATATTCCCCGTTAATCTTTGCTTTTTCACATATCTTCACTCTCTCATCATAAGTAATGCAGTTTCCCATAGCAGATATATGGAATTTATTCTATTTATATCTCTATCCCTATTTATGTCCCATTCTTTCAATCACATTCCAGTTAAGATCCTCATCAATTCTTTCTTACTTTTCTTCAAAAGCCTTTTAACTGGACTCTCTTTTTTTTTAATCTAGCCCCACTAATTTGACTCACAGCGATGTCATGATGGTCTTTCTATACTGTACATCTAATCCTCTGTATATAACCTTTCCATGCTCATCATAGCTTTCACAAGATTCAAAGATATTAATCACGCATGACTTCATAATCTCCTTTCGTTCTCTTTAGGCTCATCTTTCATCATTCATTCAAACACATCCTTTTGTCCAGTTGCACCTTAGTTCTTGATTTTTCAAAAGGCTTTATGTATTCCATAACTCTATTTTTTTAATTTAATGTTTGCCCCTTCTCCTTACCTCCTTTGCACTGTCGGCCATAGTCCTTATTCTTCTATACTGTGAGCATTTAATTTACTTATTTGTCTCTGCCTTTAGATCCTAGTCTCTTGAGGAGACCTATCACCAAGCAAACAGTTTGACACATGTGGTCACTTATCAAATATTTGAAGAGTCAAGAAAAGAAGAGAGGAGAGAAGAATAACCAATATTTATATAGAGCTTTACATTATGCTGTTTTCAATTTGTATATATGGTACCTTGAAAGAGGGATCCAAGCAAAGTTTTGTTACAATTCTGAAAGGGAAACCAATATTAGAATAAGATTCAAAAGATGGTGGACATTGCCTTAAACCTTGAAAGAGTGAAAAAACTTTTAGTATGTGAATGATATTCTAGAGCAAAGGCAAAGGCCTATTGCCAAGAAAGCACAGGTTGTGGTGAGGAAACAGAAATCTATTCTATTTTATTGGGCATCTGCATAGGTGTCCTGTGAGGTAATGGGAGATAGCATGGGTTATGATATAAAATGCTTTTAGAAACAAGTGGGGAAATCTATAATTGACTCTGAATGCAACAGGGAGTCAGTGAAGATTAGTTTTGATTTCTCTGAAACCTAATTAAATCTCTCTTTAAAAATATTTTGTAAAGTTCATGACTCACAAATGATTTATCAATACCTAGCTTTCTAACCCTGCTTAAAAGTAAGGATATCTCAAATTATTACTATCACACAAATGTATAAAACAGTTGCATGTTTACTTAGCCCCACTAATAAACGATAAGCAACCTGAAAGAGAAATGTACCTTATGTGTTTTTTCCCCTCAAATCACATAGCACATCGTCTTGTGCAGAGAAGGTGACCAATAATAAATATCTGAAGTATTGGCAATCAACAAAATACAGTTAACTCAGAAAGTAAACAAAATCTAGTTTTTTCTCCTAATAAATATCTCAAGGCACTTTGGGATCTTGTAGTCATCTGAGTAATCATTATATAGATTAATTCTCATTCGTAGGAATTAAAGAAATGTATATGAGATTGTTATTCTGTTTTCAATACTTAATACATTCAGCACTCAGCAAGAAATCTTTGTTCAGGGCACAGCTCAGAAGTCATACCTATACTTACTAAATACCTCCATTCTGATTTACCTCACTATACTATATTTTTAACTTATTTAATATGCTGTGTCTGTGACTGTACTAGATCATTCCAAGAATTTCCTACTTAAAGTATCACTTACATGCTACTTAGAAAATAGTTCCTATATTGCTGCACTCTGTTACTCTATAAGTATTTTTTGTACATCGTTGTATCCAGCTGTTAGTTACTAGGATAGGAGAATTTTTTTTTTTTTGCACCAAAGCTATGCAGGGAAATTAGTAGGTATGTACAGTTAACATAATTCTTGTATTTTCAGATCTTATGTCCTCTTGGCTGTGTTGTACTCAAGATGATACAGAAGCAGGTGACACAAAGAAAGTAAAAAAGACAAGATCAAATAAGACCACTTGATACTTTAAGTTGCAGCTTAAATCTAATTCAAAAGTTCTTCACATGTATATTATAAAATCTTCCAGGGGGTAAGTTTGTTTCATTAATTTGCTTTATCCTACAATTGCCATCACCAACTAATTAAACAAAAATATTAAGCCAGAGAAAATTTACTGAGCAGATTTTATTGTGCAAAGTGCTTTTCTGGGCAACTAGAGTAAGGTAGGCTTTCAAATGCGTAGATATATATAGTTTAAAATTATCTTCAAATGATTACTATTATGTCTTCAAAGTTCTAATCTGCTTTCATGTTTTTCTTGTGATGAAAGTTTGGATATTTCAGAGAGTTCAGTTTAGTTTGTTGAAGATGGAAGCAAAGAAAATGAGGGATAGACTTTTTGTTTCCCTGTCTATTTATTCATTATGTCTCCAGCACTATATTCAGAGGCCCACAAGTAGAAATGAACCTCCCAAGAGGCTATGCAGAGCATGTTACCAGGGCTGAGGTGCTTTATGGAAAGTACATGAAGCTGTCCTTGCTCTCAAAGAGCCTACATTCACTTTGGCTCATTACTTGTTCTGTGTTTGAACTAAAATGGAACACTTAATTTGGGGTGAACCATTCATTACTTGTTTGAACGTGGTGCTTTCAGGTCCAATATCCTTGTTTTGTAGATACTATAATAATCCCTCGTTTATAGGTCAGAGTAGTTTCAGAATGAATTTGGGAATGAATTTAATGGTTAAAAGGCAGTCTGCTAGACTCCAGCCTAGAAGCAAGATCTGTGCTCATCTCATATTTTCTTATAAGTCTGAATTCAGAAGAAAGCATATTCAGTGAACTTCTCACAGCCAACAATGCCCAGGTAACCCTATTTGCAGTATATATTAAAACACACAGGTGCACAGATATGTACACACACATATACACACAAGTCTATTTTTTATCCACTCAAAAATGAAACAGTTCAAGAAAAATCAAATCAGAGTACACTCTGTATGATACAAGTAAGTCCTATTGTCAAAGAATAGCCTGGAGAATGAGGGAAAGAGGTTTCCTTTCAGACCTAAATTTCAACAGAGACGCTGGCAGCTATAATGATAGCCCTAGGAGAGCTACTGAATGTTTGCATGGCATTTAGTTTCAATTCAGTACGAGTGAAATTTCTTGAAAGAAGTCATTCTGTCATGTTTGGAAGCCCAGTAGGTGATGGAGTGTAATATGAATGGTTAGAGTAGCTGGCTGTTATGAGCATTTCTATCCTAAGATAACTTATTGCCATCATCTGCTTCCTAAACTCATTTACAGTCACCAGCTGTCAAGGGAAGAGATTTTACATTTCACAATAGGAAACATGCATCTGGACACCAGATTTCTTGTCATTTTTACAAAAAATTTATCAGATACTTTTAGAAAAGAGAAGAAACATCAATTCAGTTTTAGCTGTAAGATTGTTTCAGAATATTTATTATGGTTTTATTGTATTGATGCATATGTTTGTATGTGTAGTATTTTGTAGTTCTATATAAGTATATACACCTATGTGGCTATAATTTTAGTTTCAGATAACTCCTTCTGCCCATAATTCATAATTTTTCCTTGGTCCTGGAATATAGTCACTGAAATTTTTTTTTAAAGAGGTAGATTGCTATATTTAAAACTATAGTGTAGTATATTTATTGAGAACCTTCCATTCTTGGATAATGAGGTCATCCACAGTTGTGAATTTTCTATATAACTTAAGGTAAATTCCTTAATGTCCAGTATAACAATTTAAATTTTTCAATGGAAAATACATTATCCTACATAATAAAAGCCCAGCGACTGAAATGGTGAAACGACCAGAATGACCAGAAACCAGAATGACTGCAGCCCCTCACCCAGGCCGGCCCCTCCCCCTAGTGGGGACCCACACCCTGATTTTAGCCGTAAGTCAGAAATCAACCTACATAAGCACCTACGTCATTCACATGGAGCACATACACAGCAGTAATGAAGTGAAACAGTAAAAAAAATTTAAAAGATAACAATTCCTGACCTTTACTTGTAAATAAATAAAAAACACAAAGCATATATGTACATATGTCGAAATAATGGAACTTTTTTTATAAACAAATGGGAGATGGCGAGGTAACCACGAAACGATGTACATCGAGTCCAACATACCCCGAGGACTGCCTGTAGTATTCTACATATCTCCCTAAAGAATACAACATGCTTAAAACAAGTTCAGTATAGCATAATCTGATGGGCCATGTGTATTATTTAAATCAGCGATTTTCAACCTTTTTCATTTCATGGTACACATAAACTAATTACTAAACTTCTGTGGCACAACAAAAAATATATTTTTTGCGAATCTGACAAAAAATAGGTATAATTTTTATTCATTCACACCAGACAACTGTTGTCATTTTTTTTTATTTTACAGTCTAAGGAAAAAGAGGTCAGTGCTCCTAACTAAATAGTCAGGTATTGCACATTTTAGAAATTCTTGCAGAACACCAGTTGAAAATCAATGATTCAAATTATGATGATCTAACAGTATCTTTGAGTCACCCAGAGGAGATAAAAATAAGTTTAAAATATGGTTGGTAATGACTCAACTAAGTATAGTAACCAAAGCTTAATAACATAGTGGTTAACAGAATGGCTTTTAGGGTCAAATGGAGATGAGTTCAAATCCTGATTTTAACACCCCCTGTCTGTATAACATAACATGTTAATGAACTTTTCTAACTCTTGGTTTCCTTATAAAAATGGGAATATAATTGTACTTCCAACATAAGTTAGATTGAAAAATGTTTAGAAGAGTGCTTGATGCATTAGCAATAACCTCAATACTCAAATATCTGCTTACAAAAGTGTCTGTACGTACCAAATTATGGAAATTTCAGAGGAAATTATTAAATAACTAGAGGCCCAGTGCACAGGATTTATGCACTGGTGGGGAGGCGTGGCCTGTGGGGATCAGCCCACTGTGGGACCGCCACTCATCCTGGTTAGCCAAGTGGTGTTCCCACTGTGGGAGTGCACTGACCACCAGGGGGCAGCTCCTGCATTGAGCGTCTGCCCCCTGGTGGTCAGTGCACGTCATAGCAATGGGTCAACTGGTCGTTCTGGTCATTCCACCGTTCAGTCACTGGGCTTTTTTATATATTGATAGTAAGGAAGGACTGCAACCTTGAAAATATTGCAGTCTAACCAAAGAGGTAAAATTACATACAAGACAACTTACCATAGAAAACATATGTGAATAAAATGATAAAATGTTTATCATTCTGCATGACTGCCAAATTCTTTTTTTTTTTTTTTGTCTAATAAGTTGCTATCTGTAACTTGATAAGTGCCTTAGTTATCATATTAAGAGAGATCTCAACAAATGAAACAGCAGGGACACAAGATTCCCCTACAATCTCTTCTGTAGAGAATGCTTTAGTCATAAATTCCATTTTACTTACAACGGCAGCTAGTGATGCTAATCAATGTTGCAAAGTAAACATTGATCCCACATATCCCTGTCACATGAAATTTGATCAACATTGACGTTCCAATCATCCTCATTTGCCAACAATTGGAAGTATAAAATAATTATGTGTGTGAATGATGAAAAAATAAGAGACTATGTATCATTTTTAGTAACAGACTTTAAGATGTGCAGAATCAATGAAAATTCTCCCAAATAAAAAATAAAACCACAAGAATGTCTAGGATCAGCCTCTGTTTTCTATCTTGCCTTCTCTCAGAAGGCTACTGCAGACCATAAATGACCATGGGTATACTAGGCAAGGTCCTGACACTCTTTCAAGGCCATCCAAGCTGATATTATTTTCTTTTTGACATGCAAAGTATTCCTGTTATTATAAGTTAAAGTGATCAATCTTTTGTTTAAGTGAAAAGTGGTTAGAATTAGAGTTTGTTTTCATTAAACCCATAAAATGAAAAAAGGATTCTGTAAAATATTGAAATCCTTCTTTGGTTCATGAACAGGTACCTCAATAAGACCCTGAGTATTTGACAGTGATGGTGGTAGAAGGGTCTTAAAAGGCCACTGAAATTTGAAATGGATTGAACATGTTTGGTATAACTTATGATACTATAGGGGAGAGGGTGAATTAACCCACTTCCAAAGACAGAAATATGTGAAAAGGAAGATGATGAAAATAATGATACAAAACTTTACTCGCTTTATTTCAACGAATTTGTTATGTAGACATCCACAGCTATTCCCACTTTACTGATAATTTTAAATAACTTTATCTCATAGTGTTTCAATCATGACCAACTTAACCAGTCAAATCTAAAAGTAAATTCTGGATTCTAACTAAGGTCTACTGTTCTTTTTCCATACACTAAAATCTATCATTATGATTCTGGCTGAACAAAAAGAGTTTCAGTGTGACTGTTATAAGCAAAACAGGTGGATAAATAAAACTGTAACATATTCATAGATCTTTTAAACGCTATAAATAACAATTTATACTTGAAAAATTATCTGAGTATATACGGCTTTATTTAGTTAGTTTGTTTACTTGTTTACTGACTGACTGGTCACTTCTCTATTTAAAATGCTTACTTCAATAGACCCCTTTCCCTCACCCCCTGAGATACAGAGTAGCCATTCAATTTACCAGCTGAAGTCATTGTCAACATTTGGGGGTCATGATTGTCTGCATGCCTCACTGTTATTTTAGTCCTTACAAGTAAACCTATAAAGCATAATGAAAATTAAAAAGACTTAAAAGTCAGGTAGACCTGAGTCTGAATCGGAGTGGAGGCAGTCCCTAGGTGCGCAGCATGTAATGAGTACTTTGTTAAGATTAGACAGGGTGAATGCAAAGTGTATCACATAGTTCTACTCACATGGTACTTTCACAATATGTGGTTGGTATTGTTTACTGTAACTCTCAGTAAGACAGAACCCCTTCTTATCGTCTCCCCACAATTAGATGGAGTCCTCATCTTCTTCATGTCTCTTCTCAGACTAATTATGTGGTTAGCTGGTACCTGGCTCCCATACACTCTGCAATCTAATGGCTTCATGTTATGAATATATGGACTTCTCAGTAAGAACCTAATGAATTTGATGGCCCTCTGTTGCCTAAACAATTTCTACCATGATTTTAAATTAAAAAGTCTCAGGTACAGCAAGTTATTTGATATATGAAAGTCTTGTTTTCTTCATCTCTACACTAAGAATATTATAATATTCCTAAGCCAAGTTCAGACCCCTTGTGTCCCTTTTTTAACTCGTGCCTTAGATGACATCACAGAGGCAAATTGCACATTTCAGTAATTTTCCTTAGCCCTTTATTCTAGTTGGTTTTGCTCCTTTCTCCTATATATTTGTATAACTGCCAAAATATCTCACTGTAATTTAACTTAATTAATACAATGCACCTCACAAATCTGAGATTGCTGTATAATTCTACTGGTACAAAAGAGACATAAATGTCCCCTGCACAGTGAGATTTTGTCCTACCCTGGACCAATCTGAATTAAAAATAAAGTAACTGTAAATGATACCTTAGTTCTTCTATTGCAAATCAACCTTCTTTTAAGTTTAAATTATGTAAAAGACAGAATATCCCACCATGAAGTTCTAATATTCATGTACTCCTAAATTTTCTGTTCTCTTGTAGCTGACTGAATTCAATCCCTGGGATTCTGAGAGAAATGTCATTTTGAGAAAATGTAGAAAAGAAACAATGCTTATCCAAACCTGTGGTTCTTTGATTGGGGTTATGGTAAAACATTGGAGTTATTTTAGTATTTGTTCCAAAAAGGCCTAGATTTTGAGGCAAAAAGAGTATATTCTTTAATCCTTTTTGTTTTTCTTTGCCAGAATGCTTGATCAAAAGTAATGATAATTTAGTGAAACATTACTTCCCCAATTCATGCTGTATTGACAACAAATAATTTACAATAAAATTATTGAATGTCTGAAAAGTTATTCTATTCATTCCTGAGGGCATACTTTTGACTATATTTTTTGGCACTCTAGTTTACCAGTCTTGGATTACAAATATAAAACAATGATAAAAATTTAAATTTAAATGTATTTAAAGTGATAAAAGCGATTGTTTAGTTTATAACTTCAGATCTTTTCATAGCTGAGTGAATTAAGCCTTAGTGTACCAAATTATAGTCATACTAGAGGCCCGGTGCACGAATTTCATGCAGGGGGGGGGGAGGCAGGGGTCCCTCAGCCCGGCCTGCACCCTCGCAATCCGGGACCCCTCAGGGGATGTCTGACTGCCAGTTTAGGCCCCATCCCGTAGGGACCTCTGTGGGATCAAGCCTAAACTGGCACTTGGACATCCCTCTCGCAACCCGGGACCGCTGGCTCCTGACCGCTTGCCTGCTTGCCTGCCCGATTGCCCCTAACCACTCTGCCTGCCTGCCTGATCGCCCCTAACTGCTCACCTGCCTGCCTGATCACCCCTAACCACCTCTGCCTCGGCCCCTGCTGCCGCGGCTTCGTCCAGAAGGTCGTTTGGCTGTCTGGTCTAATTAGCATATTACGCTTTTATTATTATAGATGTCACTTAAACAATAATACATTCTGAGAAATGGGTATCATTGCGTGAACATTACAGAGTGCACCTACATGAATGAAGCTGGTATAGCCTACTACATACCTAGGCTATATGGTATAGCTACTGTTCCTAGGCTATAAGCCTGTATAACATGTTACTGTACTAAATACTATTGGCAATTGTAACATGATGGTATTTGTGTATATAAATATACCTATACATAGAAAAATTACAGTACAAAAACAGTATAAAAGGTAAAAATGGTATCTCTATATATAAAAGCCTAATATGCTAAGTGTCCGAACGAGTGGTCGACTGACTGGTCACTATGACATGCACTGACAACTAGGGGGCAGATGCTCCAACTGGCAGGTTAGCTTGCTGCTGGATCCGGCCAATCGGGACTGGGTGAGACAGGACCAGACACGCCCTGGAGCCCTCCCATGCCTCTCCCTGGCAACTGACCCTGATCGGAACTGGGTGAGATGGCCCTGATTGGTCCTGATCGCCGGCCAGGCGGAGGAACCCCACCCGTGTACGAATTCATGCAGTGGGCCTCTAGTACCTATATAAGGCACTTACCATGAATGGAGCTTGCTGGACTGGAAGATATTCTGGTGGAGTCTATGAGTGGATGGTGAGTAAAATGTAAAGCCCTAGGGCAAGCATGTCAAACTCAAAGGCTAACACAGGCCAAATAAACAAGGTTTAAGTTTATGTGGGCCACAAAAAAACAAAAGCTTCAATTTTCACAGAAATGTAGGTTTATTTTGATAGAGACATGCTGAATACAAAGGACTGAAATAATCGTTAACATAAAATAATAGAACATTTTAATAAAAGTTAATATTTTTTCTTGAGCATTAACTTACCAGACACTGAATAGCTGCAAAAATTAATAAGCGTAACACAAATAAACCTATTTTTCTTGTTATCCGAAAGCAAAATATTTCCTGTTGCGCACACCAAACAAGTCAGTTCAAGACTAAAGACATGGCAATCGCTGCTAGTGTTAGTGGAGAGAAATGGTGCGCCTGCGGGTAAGGCCGTAAGGGAAATGAATGCAACACGATTATAGTAATCAGTCATTAACAAACGTAGTTCATTATTAATAATTATGTACAACAGGATATTGTAAAAATTAAGTTACAAAATTTTTATTAAAGTGTTTCTTACATACCATTATATTGGCTGGGCCGCAAAAATATTTGTTGTGGGCCCGGGCCACAAGTTTGACATGCTTGCCCTAGGGCATTACTGTACACTACTGTAGACTTTATAAACACTGCCTCATAAGCCCTCCACTAGTTTCTTTCTGACAGAGTCAGAAGGAATAAGAAATCAAGATGGCGAGATAAAAGAACATAGGAGATTGCATGTTGGAGGAGCAGTCAGATTAAGAAACTTTGTGGTAGTCATGAAAAAAGAGGGTGTTTAACATGGAGAGGGTGTAGAACCGAGGACTCAATATTTTGACATCAGAGGGCTCTCTCTGGTATTGAACTGGTGGAAGAAACAGAACTCATCTATGTTTTACATCATTGCAACCTGAAAGTGTTTCCCAAGTACAGGGACAGGCTGACTCCACTCTTAGCACAGAAAACGTTTACTAACGTGGCAGTGGCTCTTAATACTTATTAAGGTAGCTCTTGTGATCTGTGTCCTTGTACAGTACCGACCTCAGGTCCTCAACAAAGAATTTAGAGCAATGTATTCTAAAGACCATCAAGCAAGATCTGAGAGGGCTGTACCATGCAATGAACATGAAGTGCTGGCGAGACAGGCTCCTCTGTGCTGGGAAACAGGTCAGTGGCTGACCAACTGGGATGTAATCTCTGCACTCAAAATTGAGGTGCTAGAAGTGAGAGAGAATCTATTGGCAAGCCCAACAGATACTACTCCCATCAAACAAAAATGTACGTATATTTCCTTCCATTTCTTATAGGAAATTCAACTCCATTATAATCTAACTAGAGGCCTGGTGCACAAATTCATGCACAGGTGGGGCCCCTCTGGGTGGCCTGCGGGGTTCAGGCTGAAACCTGCAGTCCAACGCCACCTGCAGCTCCTACCTGCTGCTCCCGCTCATCCCGGCCCCACTGCACCTGCTGTGGGCTCGCACCCAATCAGTTTCAATTGGGAGGCTCGCGCTTTCGCAGCAGCGCTTGCCAGCCGTGAGCCCTGCATCTGGCGTCCTCCAGAGGGGAGTGGCCTGCGGGATGGGGCTGAAACCAGCTCTCCAACATCCCAGATTGCAAGAGGGCGCAGGCCAGGCTGAGGGACCCCACCGATGCACGATCAGGCTGGGGAGGGACTGCAGGAGGGCTCCAGGGTATGTCTGGCCCATCTCACTCAGTCCCGATCGGCTGGACGCCAGCAACAAGATAACCTACTGTTGGAGCGTCTGCCCTCTGGGTGGTCAGTGCATGTCATAGCAAGCGGTTGAGTGGACTTAGAATATTATGCTTTGATTCGTTGAACTGTCAACTGGTCACCGGTCACTTAGCATATTAGGCTTTTATTATATAGGATGAGAGCGCCATAGTATATGCAGTCTGTGGTTGACTGAAATATCGTTATGCAGCACATGACTGTAATGTGATTGGAAGACCAAAGCAATTCTTCTTATATATCACTTATTAATCAGAGCACGTCAAGATACAGAGACTTCCAAGTACTTTGACTCACTATGTAACAATAAAGCTGTACAGACCCATTCAGTCACCCAGTTGCTCAGTGCAGTTGTATTTTATGTTCATCAGATTATGGTAATCTTATACAACATGATATTGTCTATTAAGAAAGATGTACCTAATACAAAAACTGTTACATATTTTTGTATCTTTTCTTCCTCTTATGACAATCAATCATACAATTTCAAAGGAATTTGGCCAAGTGAATTGAACTGTAAGTTGTTTTCACATTGCTGTCACATGGGTGGTATCACTTTAAGAAATGAAGTGCCCTCTATGCATTGTCAAGATTACCCTAAAATATTTTAATTTGAAGTAATATTACCTTCAAGAATATATTCCTATACTTTCAACATATATATTTTTCAATAAAATACTCATACTACTTATTGTATATGTATCATTGTATTATGGGTTGAATTGTCTTCTAAAATAGATATTTGAAATCCTAACCCCTCAGTACTCAGGAAGTGACTTTGGAAATAGGATCTTTACAGAGAAAATCAAATTAAATATGAAGTCATCAGGGTGGGTCCTAATCCTATATGATGGAGTCCTTATGAAAAGGAAGAAATGGACATAGATATGGACACATATAGAGAGAAGATGATGAAGAGACAGAAATTGGAATTATGTTGTCACCAAACTAATGAATGCCTGGGCTGCCAGAAACTGGAAGATGCAAGGATGGACACTTCACTATAGGTTTTAGAGGGAGTATGGTCTTACCAACACCTTAAATTCACACTTCTAGCCTCCAGAATTGTGAGACAATAAAGTTCTGTTATAAATTTCTGTTATAACCACCCAGTTTGTGGTACTTTGTTACTGAAACCATAGCAATATAATCAATCTTCCTTCCTTCACTTCTTTATTTCATTGCTCAACACTTTTGGCAATATGATTCTCCTAGACAACATCTTCAGACCTTTCTCTCTTCTCAAATCTTTAGTACATCCTTTCAATTCTCATTCTCAGCTGATAAAATATCTACCCCTGAGGACAATATGCTTTTCTTTGTAAAATACAACATACATAGATCACTGGGTAAAAAGCTGGTAAGATTCTTGTCACTGAATAAACACCTTCAGAAGAGATACCCAATTAGCACCCAACACAACATCTCCCCCACTATCCCCTTCATCAATCGCACCATCAGATATTCCTCATTCTCCAATCTTAAATGTTGGAGTCCTCCTGCTTTTTTTACACTTTTCTTTCTACACTCACTCCCTTGCTGATAATATCTATTCTAATGGTTAAGAAGAAGATCTACATAAAGAAACATTCAAAATTCATATTTTCAGTCTGGACCTCATCCTTGACCTCCAACCTTATGAATGTAACTGCCTAATTATCCACTCCAATTGAATTTCTAATTGACATCTCAAACCTAATATATCCAATACAGAACTCCTGATAAATGGCTCAGGTGTTCACTCCACACCATTCTTCTACATCTCAATATGAGGTAATTTTATCTTTCCAGTTCCTCAGGACAACAAAAATTTTGGAGCCCCTATTTAAATATTTTCCTAATCAACATGGCATCTCAGAATAATCTTCTTCCACAGGAATCCCCTCTTCCTCCTTCCTGCTGTACTTTTATTCATAACACTTTGCCACCATTTTATTTATTAGTTTGCTTAAATATTTGCACAAAAATTACAGGGGGAAAAACAGTATGAAAGCAGCAGAATTATGGAAGAGAAGGAGGTAAGAAATTCTGAACACAGAACTACCACTTAGGGAGTTTAGTTTAATGAGATCCCAGAATGAGGAAGTGATATAGGAAAGGAAATAAGGCTTAAGAATATGAAAAAGAAAAAACAATCACATTTCTGCAATGGTATTTTGGCTCAATACTTGTTGACTAAAGCTCATTGTTTAAATTTATAAATCATATAGAAAATATTGGAAAAGAAAATGGAGCCTAAAAAAACAATGCCAAAGTATGCTAAAATTTTGTTTATTTTATAAAATTACCTCCATTTTGCAGTATTTATTTAGGCACAAGAAATTTTGAAAAAAGCTTTATGGCATTGTATAAAGAAGGGGAGTTTGGGGAAAAGAAAAGCTTAAATTTTCTGTATCTAACTTCATTAACATTCTGAGGGTAGTCTCCCATCTGAATTATTTTTATAAATTACTACTGGGAAAAGTATTTGCTATTGTGTGTGTGACTGGCAAGCATGCATATCCCTAGATACTACACAAATGAGCAGAGTCTAATATAAAAGAGAGATGATGTGTATCAAACGTGCCAACAGTCATGCTGAACTGAGGGGGCTCCCACTTATGCAGCACAGGCTGGTCTATCACTTGGCAGGGAGACCTCACATTCCTCCACACCTGGCTCTTGCTTATGGTAATAAGCCAGATTCTCCTCAGCAGGACAGTCGCTGGCCAGGCAGCTAGAAATGACTTTGTACAGTAGGTAAATTTATCTTTTGGTTTCTAAAAGTACCTCAGTGTGCTTTATAGGCCTTCATCACTACTTGGCACCCAACTTCAACACTGTCGATATAAAAGGCATAAAAGGGCTAATTTTGCCAAAGTTGAGTGATTTTCTTAAAAGTTTTGAAGGAAAAAATTTTAATTCTGATGATAAAATCCTAAGCATCAATATAAAAGTTGTGGATCACATTAGGTCAGAGGGGAAATAGCTAGTCTCTGCATAAGTGCCACCTGATCAGTATTGACCACCTATCTAATAAAAACATTTCTAATTATATGCCTTTAATTTCAGCTTCATTTGTTTACCTCACAGTATATATAACATTACAGCCCATGTTCGGTCTTCTCCACTAAATTACGGCAATGAAATCAGGATTTGTTTAGTTTCACCACTGCATTTCAAATGATGAGAACAAAGCCTCGCACTTATTAAGTACTGAATTTTCTATAGAATAAATACCTTTAATGTTGGCGTTTAAATGTATTTAAGCAAGTTAAAACAAAAGGAACTTACTGAAATGAATCATTGGCCCAAACTATATATAAACAAGCATATTCTTCCAGCAGAGGTGGAGTCAACAGACACCCAACCAAGTGTGAAAACATGAAATAAAGATACAAGAAATACTGGTAGAAAGAGCTCAAAGGCTTGTTGTTAAACCACAGACTCAAGGGCACATATGCAGATGCCTCTCTTTACCATTTCTTATCATCACTTGAGCACTTTGCTGAGATGATGATAATGATGATGATAATGATATGATTTATAAAGAGAAAACCCCTGAAGATGTTTTGCTCCCAAATTTAGAAAACATGTACAGCAAAATTGTCTGAGAATATTTTGGATACTTTTAATTCTCTCAGGAAGCTCATTGCAAATACACACAAACTTGTACATCCACTTACATTTTATATTTCCTTGGGTCTTTTTCCCCGTTGGAAATCTGAGACTTCAGTGGATAAAGAATAAAACTCATGCGGTGTAGAATGAATCTTTTCTACCAGAATCCAACCTTGTATTACCAGTCATTAGCTGAGACCGAATGTCTGAAATTCAGATAATTATTTATGGTATTCGGGGTTTTCAAAAAAGAGACTGATAACTAACTGCATAATTTAATATCATAATAAAGGAAATAGGCAGTTTGGCTATTGGGTTCAGACAAATTTTGATGAAAATCTATACCTCTGCTACTTGTTCTCAATGATCCTAGGACTATTTTCTTTTGTGATGCTAGAAATTTTAGCCCACCTCAAAGATATAGTGATGGGTTATGAACTTGAATGCATATGGGTATAAAATAAGGCATAACTCCCTTGTCTTTGTGACATTTAAAATAAATAACTTTCAATCCAGAAAAGTTTTTAATTTGTTTAAAGTAGTATAATAGATATTAATAACGTCATGATTATATGTTCTTATATCTCTTCTATACATATCAATTATTTCTTACTGCAAGAACCTACAGTTCTTTCTAGGTTGAGTGATGAATTTCTCTGCTCAATGAAGTTTTCTTGGCAAATATGCAAGGCAGTTCCAAGTTGCCAAGACAATACTTACGAAAGCATTTACCAACCAAAAATGATTCAACTCCTCATTCAGAGAAAACTGTATCCGCCATTTCCCTGTGATTCCAAGAGTGTTTGAGAATCAGTCATTCACGTATGTAGCATGCTCACTAGCATACCTGTACTTGATTCCATTCCTTATCCAAACTACCCAATTCCTCAGAGTGCTTCTTGGAATCATCTCAAAAATAAACTAATTGCACTCAATTTTGTATATCAGTGTCTTTTTTAGTGATATCCAAACAAAACTAGTTGGTACTACATGTGCTCCTAGATATGATTTTTAGAATGAGGTTATGGGATCTCTGAACAAAATGTTGATAGGGTTAGTTAGCATTGCTAACCGTAGGCTGAATGGTATTAACCCAGGATATACTGTAGCAATACAGTTCTAAGACTCATCTCTAATAAACTGGGATGAGGTATGGGAGAAGGCACTGCCTTAGCTTTTAAATATTCCCAGAGCTTACAAGAGCTAGAGAAACCCTGAAATTAAATAATAATATTATCAGGTTCAGTCCAGCCTTTTAACTCAAGTGTATGTTTTGCAGGACAAAAAAAGCCTCCTCACTTCCTATTCCTACAGCTAAAGACCATTATGTATTGAAAATCAAGATTAAGATTTTATAGTTAGAATGAGGAGTTATACATTGAGGCTGAACTTGTAGCCCCAATCATCCCATGCTGTAGTACCATCTCTGATAGAGGAGTATTGAGATCTTACGATCTGGCAGAAGACATCTGAGTGGATGCCTTTAAGAACCCCAGACTGTCCATCACAGTAAGATCCACTGGTTCTACCTTGTAAATTACCACCCAGTAATTTCTTTCTCAATAGAATACTGGAAAGGCTTCTTTAAGATGCAGCTAAGATGACGGCTCCCAAAAGATACCTGTGGGGTTGGAGTCAATGGTTCTGTATCTCTGAAGCTAAAATATATGAGTTAAGGAATCAAAGTATGGAGGTAAAAGGAGGCCTATCTCACTGTCATTCTCAGTGACCCAACGAATATACTTCCCATCCTTATAAAATAAGTCTATGGAATTAGAAGTCCTGGTTTGGAGAGACACTGGGAAGGAGGAGAATCCTCCTAGAAGAGACATGAATTTCACTAAATATAGTATTTCCCCCTATCCACAGTGGTTATGTTCCAAGACCTCCACTGGATAACTTAAACCGCAGATAGTACCTAAATATATAAATATACTGTTTACTCCTATCCACACATACCTGTGATAAAGTTTAATTTGTAAATTAGGTAAATAAGACATCAACAATTAGAACAAATATAAAAAAATACTGTGACAAAAGTCATGTGAATGTGTTCTCTATCTCTGATAACCAATTTAATAACTGAGAATGCTACTAAATGACTAATGGGTGGGTAGCATGTACAGTGTGGATACACTAGATAAAGGAATGATTCACATCCTAGGTGTGATGGAGTGGAATGGCATGCAATTTAAAACTTAAGAATTACTTATTTCTGGAATTTTCTGTTTAATGTTTTTGGACCATGGGAAACTGAAACCATGGAAAGTGAAACCACAGATAAGGGGGACTACTCTATAAAGCTATGACAACCACTTAGTCATTTAGGATTTCATAGATCTATAGGTGACCAAGAAATAAAATACTATACTGCCAGAAATAATTAATCCTTAGGATTGGGAGGTGGGATTATTACATAGCAAGGACAAAGTTATAAATAATCTTGCATTTAGGAGATTCATGCTTGATTATGACCTTAAATGGGAAACTGTAGAAATCACGGACTAAAAGTAGCATAGGAACCAGATGTTCATATACCTCAGAGTTAAATATCTTAATATGCTGAGCAAGCAACCCAGATCATCAGATGTGTTAATGGAGGGTGAGAAAAATCTGAAATCTGTGGTATAAAAGGGAAACAATAATTACTAATTATAGATGCTAAGCTAATTGTAATAAGGAGAAATTGAGTGAAAATGAGATCTCTGTAAAAGATATAATTATGCTCATAGCAATATTATCCACAACAGCCAAAAGGTGAAACAACCTAAGTTTTCATCGATGGATAAAATGGATAAACAAAATGCAGCCTTAATGAATAAAGTTCTAATACATACTACAACATAAATGAACATTAAAACATTATGCTATTAGCCCTAACCGGTTTGGCTCAGTGGATAGAGCGTCGGCCTGCGGACTGAGGGGTCCCCGGTTCGATTCCAGTCAAGGGCATGTACCTTGGTTGCGGGCACATCCCCAGTGCGGGGAGTGCAGGAGGCAGCTGATCAATGTTTCTCTCTCATCAATGTTTCTAGCTCTCTATCCCTCTCCATTCCTCTCTGTAAAAAAAAAAAAAAAATCAATAAAAATAGATTAAAACAAAAAAACATTATGCTATTAGAAGCAAGCCAGTCACAAAGGAAAAAACATTACATAATTCTACTTATACGAGGTACCTAGAGTAGTCACAGAGAGACAGAAATTAGAATGTTGCTTGTCAGGAGTTGGGAGAGGAATGGTAGGTTATTAATAGGTATAGTTTCAGCTTGGGATGATGAGAAATTTCTGGAGATGAATAGTGTTGATGGCTGCACAACAATATGAATGTACTTAATGCTACTGAACAGTAGACTTACAAATGGCTTAAAACTAGGTAAATTTTGTTATGCATGTTTTTCTACAATAGAAAAAATTGTGACATCTATATATTTCAAAATGTTGCATTGTAGTGTGGAACAAGCCTCTCTCACTCATTTGGAGATTTCCTTGATAGCTCCGTCTGCCCCAATTCATTTGCAATTTTAAATGTATCTTGGCATAGTGAAGCTATAAGGAGAAAAGGAAAGAAACAAGTCTTGAATACCAATCATGCAATAAGCACTGTATTTTGTAGTAATAATACGTGGATAAAAAAGACAAAACCGTAGCACAAAATTAGAAATGTTAACAGTGCTTTCCATAAAATATGGGGAGTGCCAAGTGGAATGCATGCTTAGGCTACAAAAACATAGAGGAGCAAATCTTGGCTCTTTGCTTTTGAGATTTGCCAAAGATAGCTGTGATAAGTACATTGCTTTTTACAGTTCTGTCAAAGTATTACAAATATATTTCATATTTTTAAGATAATTATATAAAGTTGTAATAGTTTTCCTGTCTATAATTTCTAATTGCTGATAAATGTCTACCCCATTAAATTGTTATAAAAACAACTAATGAAAACAATAGAAATGAGAGTGCTAATTAGGAAGTTCAAAACATTTCTTAAAGTTGTTCTTGCATTTGCTTATCTTGCGATATTTGGAGATTAGACTAAAACACCATGTTGAAAATCACCATTTCACTTTTATTAATTATACATAAAGATGACAATTGTTTGAGGTTTATTACTTTAATTTAGAAAGATAATTAGATGTTGTTTATATTCAAACCGGCTACAAGACCAATGAGTTCAGGGAAGAACTCATGATGAGGGTTGGAGGAAAAGCAGCCATCTCCAACCCTCATCAACCTAATCAGTTCTCATCCCCCTATGTATGTTGACTGAGGGGAAGTGGAAGATGTGACTGCAAAGAGCGGTTAGGAAAAGTAATTAGTGAAAATGGCATGTGACCTCTGTAAATCAGAAAGCAGACAAAAGAAATTCTTTGCAGCCTTAAAACACAAAAATACTTCCTATTGAAGGATGGATTCTTCAAGAGCACTTGGATCCTAAATAACATTAAATTGTGGTACTGAGAAGTACTTTTTAAAAATAAACTAGTTATGATGGTGACTCATTCACCTTATAAATTCCTCAGGCTAGAGAAGATAGAGATAGGTAAGAGATAAACTACTGCGAGTGATGTGAGAAGTAAAGGGGAGAACAAATACTAACATCAATGTGCATAATGAAATGACTCACAGCAAAGAACGTGCAGCAGCTGAGCAAACAAAAGAAATCTCTGAAAGGTAGAATAAAATATATCAAACTCAGAGTAACATTCAGCAGTTTCTGATTTACAGGTGCAAGCTGAGCAGATTACAAACCTCACAAACTAAACTTTTGTCTGCTGTTTAGAACAGGGGTAAGGACAGGGAAAATTCATTAGTCACTTCAAAACTCATGTTAAGAGGGTTTATAAACTTTCTATGAGGCAAAATGATTCACTGTTCAGTTTCCTAAGAACAAAGGATTATGTTATGACTTGTTACAGATTTTAAGTTATAAACATCGCAGCAATCATCCCTTGAAATCAGATGTCTTTAGTCTGATATTTTTGCATCTGGAAATGGAAAATATAATGAAACTACTATCCCTGCCTTTGACCAAAACTCCATTTGCAGTGTACATTTGTTTTAACTTGAGATGATCCTTTCAGAAGTGTTTTTTCCTGTTCAACAAATGTTTAGTTATTATCTCAAAACAGAAAAGGAGGAGTTCCTGAGATATTTGCTTGGAGAAACCAGAATTGGATCCGGAAGTTTTAAACTATCTGATAAAACCATCTCAATGTTTCAGTGGCTTCCTATAATACAAAACTTTTTTTTTTCCTTACTCACAGAATGGTCCAACACAGTTGTCTTTAATCAAGCTCTTTTCTTCCAAGTGACAAGACCCAGGCTCCCTCAATTTTGTGTGTCTACCTTCCTCATGATCTTCAGTTTCCTCTCCATTTAGCCAGAAGTCAGAGAAAAATAGAGATGTGTGAATTTCATAAGCAGTTTTGGACATAGTATATCATTTCTGTCCCCATCTACTTGGCTACAGTCCAGTCATAATGGCCTCATCTAACTCCAAAGGAGAGTAGGAAATATAGCAGAGCTGTGTGAATTTGGTGAACAACCAGTAATTTGAACAACTTATCTCTTCATAGACAAAGATTTTTTTATTTCCTGAGGTTTAGTCTTCCGTGGAAACAAAAGATTATATGGATATCTTACCTAATGTCTGCTTTCCAGGACTGTGTGTGTGTGTGTGCGCGCGTGTGTGTACATGTATAAAGGTAGGAAATTACCAGGATAGTACTACAAATAAATGAAGCAGAATCCTATCTAATAAAAGAGTAATATGCAAATTGACCATCACTCCAACACACAAGAAGACCACCCCCATGTGGTCAAAGATGGCTGCCCCCATGTGGACACAAGATGGCCGGCAGGGGAGGGCAGTTGTGGGTGATCAGGCCAGCAGGGGAGGGCAGTTAGGGGTGACCAGGCCTGCAGGGGAGGGCAGTTGGAGGGGACCAGGTCGGCAGGGGAAGGCAGTTGGAGGGGACCCAGGCCTGAAGGGGAGGACAGTTGCGGGGGACCAGCCCTGCAGGGGAGGACAGTTGGGGGGGGAACCAGGCCTGTAGGGGAGGGCAGTTGGGGGGGACCCAGGCCTGAAGGGGAGGGCAGTTGGTGATGACCAGGCCGGCAGGGGAGGGCAGTTAGGAGCAAACAGGCTGGAAAGGGAGGACAGTTAGGGGTGACCGGGCCAGCATGGGAGGGAGTTGGGGGCGACCAGGCCTGCAGGGGAGGGCAGTTAGAGGTGACCAGGCAGGCAGGGGAGGGCAGTTAGGGGCAGTCGGGCTGGCACAGTAGCAGTTAAGCGTCAATCAGGCTGGCAGGGGAGTGGTTAGGGGGTGATCAGGCTGGCAGGCAGAAGTGGTTAGGGGCAATCAGGCAGGCAGGCAGTCGGATGGGAGCCAGCAGTCCTGGATTGTAAAAGCAGATCCTGGGATCGGGCCTAAACGGGCAGTCGGACATCCCTTGAGGGGTCCCAGATTGGAGAGGGTGCAGGCTGGGCTGAGGGACACAATTTCGTACACCGGGCCTCTAGTAAACATATAATAGTGAATCACAAAAGGCAACCTTGAAATTTTTAAAAATTTGTGGCTCAGTGGTTGAGCATGGACCCATGCACCAAGAGTTCATCGGTTCAATTCCTGGTCAGGGCACATGCCCAGGTTGCAGCTCCATCCCCAGTAGGGGGTGTGCAGTAGGCAGTTGATTGATGTTTCTCTCTCATCGATGTTTCTATCTTTTTCTCACTCTCACTTCCATTCTCTCTCTCTCTAAAAAAAAAAACCAAAAAAACCCACACACAACCAAATAAACATATTTTAAAATAAATTTTAAAAAATGAATGAACATTTAAAAAGATGAATCAAGGAAAATATTAGATAAGGCACATACACACACAAAAAAAATCAGAAATATAACATTAGGCCACCCTAAAACAGGCTGCAGATATTAAAAGAAATACTGTAACAATTTCATATCAATAAACTTAAAAAATTAGAAATAAAATATTCCTAGAAAAATATGACAATACCTAAAAAATGTGAAATTAAAATGAGAATAAGCAAAAGATGTTCCACCATAAAGGAAAATCACTGTTTAAAAAGGAAAACATTATTCTTACAGAATGTAGGAAAAGGAAGTTTTCCTATTTGTTTAATGAAGTAAACTTAATCTTCAGTGTAGGTTATCTACAAGGCGGCTTCTTCTGGTCAAGACAGAGCAACAGGCCCTATCCAGCTCAGTGGATACAGCATTGGCCTGCGGACCAAAGTGTCCTGGGTTCGATTTCGGTCAAGGGCACATACCTTGTTGCAGGCTCCTTCCCGGCCGAGTAGGGGCTCCTGCAGGAGGCAACCAATCGGTGTGTTTCTCTCAGATAGATGTTTCTCTGTCTTTCCCTCTCTCTTCCACTCTCCCTAAAAATCAATGGAAAAATATCCTCGGGTGATATTTTTCCATTGATTTGACTGTGTTGATGCACTGGCTGGTCTCCACCCCCCTGTATTCGTCACTGGTTTCTGTGTCCCTCCTTTGGATGGAAAAGAGGGAGAGAAAATCTTTGCCAGGCAGCAGGGCTTTTTCAGCAACCACTCACGTCTCCACATCTGCACGTTTGTGTACGAGATCAATTTCCCAAGGGTAGGTTCAGTTCTTGCATATGTCTGTCTATCTGTGTAAGTGTCAATGAAGAGGAAAAGGAGAGTCTTTAGGGGAACCGAGGGAGTGAGAACAGCTAGAAGCTGAAATCTGTTTTCTATCTGAAAATAAATCCTAATTCCTTAGCTTGTCAGTCAAGACACTCTGTCCAACTCAAGGCTCCAGCAACACGGGCAATTCAAGGGATTTGGACAAAACATATTTTCAAGCCTCCTCTCCTCTTTGGCCTCACTGTGAACTGACTCATTCCGTACTCCCAAAGAGAATTCTAGTTCTCAGCAATTTTGCAGACTTCTAAGTTTGATTACTGTACATTTGTCTAGTCTCCTCCCCTGTCCCCTGGCTTGGAGTATTTCAGGATAGAATCCTTCACCCCAGCCTGGTGAGCTCCATGGGAGTCTTCCCTGCCCTGCTGACTTTGTCAGCCACTATGTATGCAAGAATGGCATACTCCACAGCATCCAAACCATACTCCAGTGTCCTTTGGCATACACTTTACAGGGTGGAAAAATTCCAGCTCTCTAGTTTGTATGACAAAAATTTCAGAGTATATGAGGTTAGAAAAATAAGCCAGACAGCAGGGATAGGGGAACCTACCTAATAGGAAGAGACTGAAGGAGAGGACTGAGTATTTGAGGTACAAGAGAGCTACAGCAGGGATCATGTGGAGGGTTTGAGGGGGTGCGGGGTGGACGGGTAGACTGAGGAAGGCTCTCTGGGTATTTATGTGCTCCCTAAAGGAGAATCCTCAATCCTCACTGACCCCCTTGGTCAGTCATGATGCAGACCCTCAAAGACCTCTGACATCTGTCCTATTTCATACATAAACAATGGGGCCAGCATACGAAAAAACAACTACAAAAAACAACAATATGAGGGAAAATTAGGGACATCTCAGAAAAGCAAAGCAAACCATCAGCGTGCTCAAGGATCTCAACTGCCACCTGAGAGAAGGCATCTCAGTCTGAGATAGATGAGGAACCAACATTTCTTGAAACTCTCACCCAAAATAAATGATCACGTGTCTCTTCCTCAAAAGAATGTTAAGTCTTTCTCACACAAATGGAGGAGTTTTCCACTAGCTTTCTCTTAGATAGCAGTTCCCACACACCCAATCACGAATGCAATCTCTCTCTCACACACAGCAGTGCCCCCCAATGTCTACAAACACAGCAACAGATACACAGAGGAATGGAGACTGAAAGCAACAAACACAATTATATTGTCAAGTACAAGATTGTCTAACCACTATGTTGTACATATGAAATGTAGAGAGAATAATACTGAATGTGAAGCGTAGTTTAAAACAACAACAAAAAAAAACAGATACAGGCACACATACATACAAATGGAAATGCTAACTCACACAGACACAGGCCGGTACAGACAGATATATCATCCTCTATATTCTCAGTACCGCACTTTATCATATTACTGTTTTAGTTTGCTGCCCTGTTTTACCACACTCTGAAATCATCTTATTGACCTGTTTACTTGTTCATGCTCCTTATGTTCCACAGGGCCAGGGACTGGTAGCGCCAGTTCACAGCAGGAGGGCTGGCGCGTAGCAGGGCTTCAGTAAACATTTAGATCGGTGATTAAAGTTCTCTCCCCATATCTAACCACCTGCCTAAAGCATTCTCCTCCTCCCTGGATTAAGCTCAGCATGTTTGCATCATATCGATTTGAACAAGCAACTGGTGAGGCCCCAGGCCAGGGCCCCCTACCCATTTGCACCCTCTAAATTCACACCAGTTCCAGCACTTGTCATGTTGTTGGCTTCTGAATGTGGTTCTTCCCACTAACATATGAAGACAAATAGACAAACAGGCAACTGAGACAGCTCAGGGCTTTTAATCAACAGAATCCAGAGCCTGCCCCCACCTGGGTCTTGGTCAGAAATCAGGCTGTACTCAGAAGCTCACAGTCTACCTGCAATGAGGGTGGGGCAAGGGGGTAGAGGAAGAGGAAGAGAGGGGTTAGGCCAGGGTAGGCTGCGCATGGGGGTGAGGTGCTTCAACCATAAGATAAACACCTTGCTCCTCCCCATTTTCTACAACACCATGAACAGTGGAGCTCCTAATAGAGAGGTAAACCAGAGGCCCTCCCTCCTTCCACTCCTGCAGTCCAGAAACACAAGGCCCTGGGTTGGAGTCTTACCTAATCTAGGATCCTTTCCCATGTTGCTGTCCCCAGGAAGTCATGGCAAGCTTGCAAGTCCAGCAGGCGTTAGGCCCTCACCCTTGGGGAGACATGGTATGAGCAGTGCCTAAGCCCCTTCTCCCAGATTCTCTCTCTGCCTCCATGCCCATTTGTCCCATTTCTCACACCTTGGAGGACACACTTCCATCTCTTCCTATGTTATCCCCCGTGGTCTGCTCCCGGGATTGGGTCAGCAGCTGGGACTTATCCTCAGGAAGATCCAAATCTTGTGGTAGCTCTGCCTCTGTCTCAGGGGATTGCAGCTCACCCTGCAAGGTGTACAGCAGTTGAAGGAAGGTCTGGTGCCTGGAAAAAAGAGCTGGGAGTGAAGGGAGAAGCTTCAGCTGGACCACCCTGAGCCTGCAGCCCATGCGCCCAGTCTCACCTCTGCAGCTTGTCCCGCTCCTGCCCTGCTTGCTGCTTCAAGGTTCCAAGTTCCTGATACAGCTGCTCAAGCTCCTGCTGAGTTCCTGCCTGACGCTGCCTCACCTCTGCAGAAGCTTCTGCTAAGTGCTGTAGACGTTTCTCCTACGGTAAGTGAGAATGCAGACGTGGCTCATCAGATGCTGAACAGCCTCTGCCCTAACCCCTTCAGCCTAGACCAGTGGTGGGCAAACTGCGGCTCGCGAGCCACATGCGGTTCTTTGGCCCCTTGAGTTTTTAGCAAAGACCAGCTTAGGAGTACCCTAATTAAGTTAATAACAATGTACCTACCTATATAGTTTAAGTTTAAAACATTTGGCTCTCAAAAGAAATTTCAATCGTTGTACTGTTGATATTTGGCTCTGTTGACTAATGAGTTTGCCGACCACTGGCCTAGATGACACAAATAGGATAACACTCACTTAGTCTGCTATGTGCCAGACACATTTTAAGCACTTGCTATATTAGTTGCTTAATCATCTTAACAACTTGACTTTCTAGAGTAGGTGCTAATATTGCCTCCATTTCATAGATGAAGAAACAAGCACAGAAAGTTAGGTGACTGCCCAAGGTCATGCAGTTGTAAATAGTGATGCTAGGACTCAAGTCCATGCCGGTACCTATCCATCCTATAATGCCTCACAGAAAGAAGGGAGATGAGGTTTCCCTGGCAGAGCACTTAGCCCATGAGATAGCATGGAGATAGAAGAGGGTGTTTTCTTAGGGGGATGGACGCACCTGTTGCAGTTTCCACTGCTGCTGGGCTGTTCTGAGTTTCTCCATGGCTACTTGCTTCTGTAGGCAGGCAAAGGAGGCGGGACAAGAGGAGAAAGAGTTTATTTTTCTGGTTGCATGCTCACCCTTTCCCTCCTCCTCTCTGAATGTCCTTTCCTCCCCTCACCCTGGGTGCACCTTGGCCTGGAGCTGGTCAAGGGCCTCCTGGAGCTGTGCCTGCTTCTTTTGGGCCTCCTCCATCTTGGGCAGGGCATGGATCAGGGCCCTTGAGATGGCCTCCACATGTTCTTGGTAGGTAGCCTTCAGCTCTTTCCATTGCTCCTTGGCTGCAATGGCCTTCTGTCCTGAGATGAGCCACCAGAATGAGAACTTGAGTGAAGGGCAGGCCTGCTAGCCTGAAATACTGGGGCCTCCATCTTTCCACAGGCTACACAGCTCCCTTCCTTCCCCACTCATGGCAGCCTCTATCCCAACTCCCTGACTACTCACGGCTCCTGTCTTCAGAAGCCAAGGGGTCCAGGCCCTGGACGATGTCCTCCTGAGCCAAAAAGTTCTGCAGGAAGTCCACTACCTGAAGCTGGCTGCAGAGCAGCTTGTCCTTCTTTCGGGAATCCTGTTCAGAGGGAGGAGAGAGGCAGGGAACACCCTTACCTCCTTGTATCATAGGCCCACAAGGCTGCCTTCCAGTCTGCTCACCATCAACGCTGCCCAGTATCTCAACAGAAGAACCCAGCAGCAGTGCCTGGCTCATGAAAAACTAGCTACCACCTTGAACATACCATCACGAACTCAGCCAGGATCTGTCCGGGCAGTTCGGCCTCCTCCCGCAGGCCTATGGGCTCCAGGATGTTTGCCAGCTTGGCCAGGGCCCTGAAGGGGCAAGGAAACAAGGGAAACTGCAGGCTCCTGGGGGGCTAGGTCTGGAGAACTCCTGTACACGCGTAGCTGCAGGGACCAATGCTGAGAGTCTCCTCTGACCAGTATCTACACACTGGCCTAAAGGGTCCTCTGCGACCCAGAACGGTGTGTGTAGATGGAAGACATGTGAAGGGAATACGTACCATGAGCAAAAATAAGCAGGGCAAAAGGGAATAAGGAGGGTAGGGTGGGGAGTGTCTCACTGAAGAGAAACCATTGGAGTCAAGGGAAAGGTACTGGGAAAGGGAAAAATAAGGCAGAACTGATGGGCAGTGGGCTGCCCTCCAGGCAGAGAGGACCTTCCCCCCCCGCCCCCCCCCCCCCCCAGTAGGGTAGAATCTTAGAATACTTGGGGAGGGACTCGGGACCGGGGCTAGATGCCCAGGCACAGGTTCTTCCTTGTTAGGGGCTGGAGCGGTCCGCTGGGAGGCAGGAATCAAGAAAAAACAACCCAGTGGGAGAGTGCGCTGGAACAGGCGAGACAGAAATGAAAGGGCCCTCCCAGGATGGAAAGGCCCCGCAGGTGGAAAGTCCACTGTTAGGACGTGCAGCCCGCCAAGAGACTGGAGGGTTGACAGGGATGAAACCCTCCCCTTTCAGGGCACACCCCCGGGAAGCGTGCAAACGGGGCGTGCCTGGCAGTCCCCCAGAGGCCCTCATCTTGGAGAGACAAGGCTCCTTATCTCTAGAACCTAAGGCTAAGGTCGGGGGTCAGGATCACTTCCCCGCGGGGTCCAGGAAACGGTCAGCTGTCCTCGGGGACAGGCAAGACACCCCACGGCCCGCCCCTGGCGGCCACCCGGCGGCAGACACTTACTCTACGGCTGCAGCCTCAGCCTCGGTCTCCGCCACCTCCATCCTTCCCAGCGCAGCGTTTCAGCCCGACCCTCCCTGCTAACTCTTTCCGCTTTGAATCCACCGCCCACCGCGCGCCGGAACAGGCGATTGGTTGCCCGGCTAGTGGGCGGGATCAAGGAGCATTGCGCGCTCTGATTGGTAGGCGCTTACTCGCGCGTTGGCGCGCCGCGTGGTTTGGCGCAGGCGCAGTTAGAGCTGGTCTTGGAGGGTGCGCAGGAGTCCTGCGCTTGCGCACTAGCCTGTAGGCGGTGCTGGAGCCTGGAGGTGGTGCGTTAACTCGGGGGCTTGTGGCCGGCTTATCTTAAGCTGTGCGGAGGGAAAAGCACTGCACTGAGTTTGGGTTTTGGAGGAAACCCTCAGCATTAGTTTTATTATTATTATTATTTCTTAAAATTCTGCGATAGAAATAGAGCAGTGGGTCCGTCTTCCAAGACACTTGGCATCAGGAACGAAGAACAGAGCTGCTGGAGACACAGGGAATAAATGAGATCAGCTCGGAAAGCTTACTGCCTTTAAAGATTTTCCGGGATGCGGTGCTGGGAGAGAGAACCCAAGCCAATTAGCTGAGCTGACAGGATTAAGCTGAAATTCTGGGGAAACCAAAGCAGGTGCTCGCAGCAGCGTTTAGGAGCAAGGAGAGAGATGCTCAGGGAGAGAACTCAGTTTTCTGCAGAGTTTTCCCAAGTGTTCAGCTGAGAACTGAGCCAACTGTGTCTGAGGACAGTACCCGAAAAGAGTTGTAAATATTCCTAGATCATGTAGGGTCAGAAATTATAACTGTATCCACCAGTCAGGCTGGAAAACTTAATCCATGGGGCACTGGGGAGAGTACACAGACAGGTCGTGCCTTAGTAGGAAATAATTAGCCCTAAAATGATCACTGCTCCAGAGCCACCTAACAAATCTTAAAAGCAAGACCCAAGTGGATCAAACTGTTAACAAATCGCTTAAATATATGACCGACCAACATTCAATAATATTTGTAGAAATGCAAAAATGTTCAACAAACAATAAAATACAGTTTACAATGCCTGGCATTCAATTAAAAAATTATCAAGCTGGCAAAAAGAGAAAAGAAAACTCATAAGGAGAAGAAAAAAATCTGTCACTAATCAGCACAGAAATGTATGTTAGAATGAACAGACGAGGACATTAAAACACTTTTATAACTTTCATTTGTTCAAAAAGATAAGCAGAGTTATAATAAAAAGAATAAGGTAAATATGTGGAAAGAGTTGGATGCACATGTTGCTGCTGAGGATCTAAAATGATGCATCTACTTTGGGAAACAGTTTGACAGTTTCTCAAAATTTTAAACATAAAGTTGCATTTGAACCACAATTCCACTCTGAGGTGTATGTCCAAGGGAAATGAAAATGTGCACACAAATCTTGTACACACACGTCCATGGCAGCATTTTATACCAGGGCCAAAAGGTAGAAAAGCCCAAATACCCATCAGCTGGTGAATGTTAAATTCTATAACCCATTCAATAAAATATTTTCAGCAATAAGAGAGAATGAGTTACTGGTACATGATAAAACATGGATGAACCTTGAAAATATGCTAAGTTAAAAAAAAAAAAAAACAGTCCCAAAAGAGCGCATATTATATGATCCCATTCATATGAAATGTCTGGATTAAGCAAATCTAGAGAAACAAAAGGTATTTTAGTGGTTTTCTAGAGCTGGGGGCTGACAGGGTTGGGAGGTGACTGGACAGAGGCTGCAAGTAGAAGTGGGGTTTCATTTGAGGTGGGAATGAAAATGTTCTAAGATTATGGGAAGATTGCACAATTCTATACAAAAAGCCATTCAGTTAAACTTCAAATGAGTCTCAACAAAACTCTCAAAAAGTTAATCAGAGATATGAAAAAGAATAAAGACAACTCAAACTGTAGAGGTGACAATTACAATGTAAGAGATGAAATTAGATGGGATTAATAGCAGATTAAACATTGTATAATAAAAAATAAATGAAATTAAAGACATAGCCTTAGAAACTAACAGGAATCACAGAAAATGAAAACAGCAAAGCAACAGTGATCTCTGGGACAATTTCTAACAGCCTAATGTACTTGTAAATGGAGTGCCTGAAGGAGAGTCAAAAAGAGGACAAAACAACAACAACAAAAACAGTAATAATCAACAAATATAATGAAATTTAAGAAAACTATAAATTCACATATGAAGAAGTTCTGCTAACCCTAAGCACAAGAAACATGAAGAAAACTACATCAGACCATACATGGCTCAAAACTATTGATGTTACATACAGAGAAACAAAAATAGTTTTAAAAATATCACATTTTGAGTAAAGAATTTGCAAATGTATAAATTGCATGTGTTTATAAATTTAAAGAGTGCTTATTTGCCACTCAGCAAACTCTAATGCCCTCCATAAATTGTATCTAGGAATTTTGTTGTTGCTCAGTCATCTTCCTCTGTTGCAGAAAATAGTAGCACAACCAGCTAGGAAGTAAGGCAAATTCCCTTAAGCATATAATTGATATGGGGGTTATATTTTCATTATTAAGATGGAAACATCTATTCAGTCATTGAACAAGTTGAAAAGAAGAAAAAAATAAAGCATCTGTTTCTGGAAAGAGACAATTTCCCCCACTCATTTTGAAGCTTTTATTGTATAGTGCATGAGAAATGGTTCTGAAAATAGTATATATTAGCACTCAAATGGAACATCAACTGTTTTATTGGGATGCATGAAGTGATTATGGGGGCAGGTTCATCTGAGATTCATAGAGCAGTAAGTAAATATAAGTAATGAGATAAGGCACTTTTGCAATTGTCTATAGAAAAAAAAACTGCCTCTGGTACTTTATAAAACATTAAAAACAACATATCATGCATTGAGAACTGATTTCCAATTGCATAGAAATTTGTTTTGTTATGTCCAGCTCTCCCAGTTGTGTTTTAGGATTTAGGTTGCATATCCAGATCTTTTCTGCCCGGTGGCAAGGTCATATAAATGAGTCTTGGGAAATCCAATGAATAAAACATGATATGTGCCTAAGTGATCACCATACTGTCTAGTAACCATCTGTCATCATACAAAGTTATTATGATACTAGAGGCCCAGTGCATGAAATTCATGTATGGGAGGGGGGGTGCCCCTCAGCCCGGCCTGCACCCTCTCCAATCTGGGATCCCTTGGGGGATGTCTGACTGCCAGCTGCAGGATTGGGCCTAAACCGGCAGTAGGACATCCCTCTCGCAATCCGGGACTGCTGGCTCCTAACTGCTCGCCTGCCTGCCTGCCTGATCACCTCTAACCACTTGCCTGCCTGCCTGATGCCCCTAACTGCTCTCCCCTGCCAGCCTGATCGCCCCTAACCACCTCTGCCTCGGCCCCCGCCACCATGGCTTTGTCCGGAAGGATGTGCAGATGGATGTCTGGAAGACGTCCGGTATAATTAGCATATTACCCTTTTATTAGTATAGATTATTGACTATATTCCCTATGCTGTATATTAATTCCCATGATATTTATTTTATAACTGGAAATTTGTACCTTATTTTATTGGATATATTAATGATAATAACTAGTATGTCATAAACCTGAAACTAATATACTGTTATATATTAAATATGTTTTAATAAAAAATAACTTTAGCCCAGACCAACACTGATATATTTTTTTGTCTCTATAATAGACTATCCTTTCTGGACATTTCAGAAACATACAATAGGTAGGTATTGGGTGTGTGTGTGTGTGTGTGTGTGTGTATGTGTGTGTCTGTGTTTTGTATCTGCTTCTATGCTTTTGCACAAGGTTTTAAGGATGATCCATATTGTAGCATGCATCAATAATTTGTTCCCTTTTATTTATTAATATATTCTATTGTACGGATATACCAAATACAGTTTATCTATTCAACAGTTGATGGAAATTGGATTGTCTCTGGTTAATGATTTTTATGAACATGCTACTGTGAACATTCCCTTAAAATTTTTGTGTGTGACCTTAACAGGTTTTGCTCAGTGGACAGAGCATCTGTCCGCATACTGAAAGGTCCTAGGTTCATTCCCCAGTAGGGGGCGTGCAGGAGGCAGCTGGTTGATGTTTCTCTCTCTTCGATGTTTCTAACTCTCTATCCGTCTACCTTCCTCTCTGTAAAATCAATAAAATATATTTAAAGTAAAGTTTTTTGTGTGAATATATGAGGGCCATCTTTTCATATGTTTATTATCTACTAGTAGCCCATTTGCAGGAAGAATCCTGCAAACAGCCGCGTGTGCTGCCGCTGCTGCCACTGTTGCAGCCGCCACGCCTGCACCCGAATGCAGCTGCTGCCCGCCCCGCCCCGGCTTTCCCTCTGGCAGCCACCTTGCTTTCCGTTTTTCCTCCCTCTTCCTTCTAAGTTGTCTTCAGTCTTCACTCCTCCCTCCCTCAGCGTATGCAAATTAACCACTATCTTTGTTGGGTAATTTGCATACTTGCCCTGATTGGCTTGTGGGCATGGCTTTGGCTGGTGGGCGTGGCTTGGGCGTAGTGAAGGTGTGGTCAATTTGCATATTGCTATTTTATTAGGTAGGATTTGTATATCTTCTTGGATGAAATACCTATTTAAATATTCTACTCATTTTAAAAATCTGTTACTTGATTTCTTAATGTTCAGTTGTAACAGTTATTTCTATTCTACAAACAACTCTGTGTTTTGTTTTGTTTTTAAATCAGATGTATGGTTTGCAAATATTTTTTTCCCCCAGCCTGCAGCTTGTCTTTTATTTCCTTAACATGTCTTTTAAACTATTAAAAATGTTTTGCCTAGTTGAAGTTATAGAATTTTTTCTATATTATCTTCCCAAAGATTTTTAGTTTTATTTCCCACATCTATACTTATGATTTATTTTGAGTTAATTTTTTGTGCATAGTGTGGGGCAAGAGTCTAAATTCATCTTTCTTCATATGAACATCCAATTGTTAGAGCACCTCTTGTCAAAAAAACTATTATTTCCTCAATTAATTGTCTTGGCACTTTTGTCAAAAATCAATTCTGTTTCTTTAATCAATGCTCTGATTCTTACAGAGCATCACATTAATTTGATTATTGCACCTATTTAGTTCATTTAGAAATTGGTAAGTATATGCCTTAAAACCTTTTCGCCTTTTACAAATGTGATTAGCTAACCTGTAATCTATAATATGAACTTTATATTATAAAGTATATTATAATATGCTCTGTTTTTAAATATTTCTACAGAAACTTGAGGCTCTGCTAATATTTCCTCTTGTTGATCAGATTGAATAAATTCTATAGATGTATTCTCAAGTCTAGTGATTTGGTCCTTTTCATCAATACCTTATTGAATACATCCAGTGAGGTGGTTTTTTTTTTGTTTTGTTTTGTTTTTTTATTTCATTTATTGTAATTTTCAATTCTATGACTTCCTGTCAGTTCTTTTCTAGAACTTCTATTTCTTTCCTGAGATTTTCTGTTTTTGTATGTTTTAAGAGAATTTATGGCTGTTTTCTAAAGTATGTTTAAGACAGTTGCTTTTAAAATTATTCTCAAATAATTACAATATTAGATTCATTTCCATATTGGCATTTGTTGATTGTCCTTTCTCATTACCTTGTGGTTCTCATGTTTCTTGGTACTATGAATGATTTTTTATTGTATCCTGAACATTTTGTTTATTTTGTTAGGAGACTTTTGTTCCTAAGTAGTCTTTATTTTTAAATCAGGCAATTGCCCTGTTTAAGTTTATTATGTAAGTTAGAGTCTACTTCTCTGAGCTTTAATTTCCATGGAAGTTTCGTTTCTGAGTCCTTGCAGTGTTATTCATGTCTGCTTTGTTTTCTGGTCCTGCTAAGACTCCTGCTCAACTCCTACTGGTGCCATCTGTGGGGTCAATGGCAATCTCCGGGACTGAGGGAAGAAGCCACTGGACTTGGTCCGTTTATGCCACTGGGTAGAAGCTGGGGAGTCAGAGGGCTTTGCTACTGTGATCACTGTGAGATGAGACCACTCTCTGGGCCCTAGTAGGAGATAGGATAGCTCGGACTGCTTCTGTGGCTGCTGCGAGAGTATACCACTCACCTGCCCTGAGTTACAGAGCAGGCTCTGCTGCTGCCTCGGCTGCTGGTGAATCGGACCTTCCCTAGAGGTCTTATTTGTGGAGAAGTGCTTGGGGATTCCCACTAGGTCTCTGTTAGCCTCTATTTTTCCAGTCCTTTGGTCAGAAAGAGCAGGTTTACCCTTTTTTGTATTCTTCTTTTCTCTTTTTATTTCTAAAACCATTGATCATTCCTTGTTGCAGGCCTCGCCACTATCCATCCAGTCAAGGGTATATGGGAGATAAAAAAAAAACAAAACACCAGGGTACTCACCATGCTATTCCTCAAGTCCTGTCCACACTCTTCTTTTTTAGCATTTAGAGTCTGTTAAGTAATTTTCAGGGAATATGTTTATACTTAGAAGGAAAATAGCCTTAGCTATTATTTTTATAGCTGTTGTTATAACTTACTTTTTTATATACTTAGAAATTACCAGTGCTCCTAGAACAAGCTAGGTGCTTGGCAAAAAAAAAACACACACACACACAACACCTGTGAATACATGAATTAACAATTGAATAGTTGCCTGAGTAAAAGAAAGGAGGGAAGGAAAGAAGGAAAGGAAGGGTAAAGGAAGAAAAAAGGTGCAGCCGTCATGGCTCAGTGGTTGAGTGTCAACCTATGAACCAGGAGGTCACTGTTCAATGCCCGGTCAAGGCACATGCTCAGGTTGTGGGCTTGATCCCCAGTGTAGGGCATGCAGGAAACAGCCAATCAATGATTCTCTCCCATCATTGATGTTTCTATTTCTCTCTGCCTCTCCCTTCCTCTCTGAACTCAATAAAAATAATTTTTTTTAAAAAAGGAAGAAAAAAAAGAAAAACAAGGGAAAGAAAGATACTGTTGTCAGTGGACTGTTCTAATAATAACATTATATATTGGAAATAACCTCAGTATCACTTGTGTTACTAGCCAATGTAGAATGATTGGCAATCAATTTAAATTCTGTACACTTATATTTTCTCATTTATAAAATAAAAGGCTTTGCTTAAAACTTGTTGTTATCCCTTCCAGTCATGTATGCTGTGGTTCTCAAACAGTTCTGAAAGTCACGATTAATGCTCTACTTAAAGTGGTCTGCTGTTAAGCTTATAGTTGTAACCCCTGGGGCTGCATGCAAACCCTTTGACACAGCTGTGAGGTAGTGGGAAACAGCAGCAAGTCAATTGAATTGGTATAAAACAATAAGGGGTTCTGTACATTTCTCCAATCAATGGCATATGCAGGGCATGAATCAAAGAGGTTGAACTGCCAAAAGGCTCAATAGAGCTCTTACCTGTGAGCAGCTGGTCACACACTTATTTTTCCAAATATGTTCACATATTGAGAGAAACCACCCACTGGCTATTATCTTTGAACATCAAGGACAAACAAACGTGTCATGACTAATGCCTACCCCACTGTTAATGCAGTCTGTGCCTTTGTCTGAACTTGTGTTTCCAGTCTAATGGATATTTCATTGAACTGATAACTCTGCCTGTTGATACACCATTAGCACCTAAACTTTTTATGTGACAAGTCGCTGGGAAGGTGCTGAAGATGCATCTGGTTACTCTTTTGGTCCCAGCTCACTAATGGCCTTACATAAAGAGTGTTATCCAAATCTTGTTAGAAGAAAATTGTCAACAGCAGAGAGCAATAAAAGTGCATCATTAAACTACTGTTAGTAAGATCATAAATATAATTTATACACAGGCATGCATACATTTATCTGTAGTTTCAGATGTGTACACTAGCCTAGGTATGTAGTATGCTTCATAATAAAATGGCATTCTGGTTGCTCTTTTCAGATGCAAGTACAGACTGTTCAGAGTTGACATTATGATCACCTTTTATAATTCTTTTTCCTGAATGTAAGTAGAACTTTCTAAAAGATATTGCATTTTCCCCACAAATTAAAGGTTTGCAGCAATGCTACATTGAGCTAGTCAGTAGGGGCCATTTTTTCTAACAGCATTTGCTCACCAGTCTATTAGGTGATTACTTGGGAGACCAAACACTTTAAGTATTTTACTAGTCCCTACATGATATGTACCCTGCTTACAACTCTTTCAAACTTGTTCTCTCTATTCTCTCCTTCTCACTCAGTCATTTCCTCACCCAATACCTCCCCACTGCAAAGTAAAGCATGCTTTCTTTTACTCTTCGCCTTTATCACATGCTCTACCTTTGACTAAAATGCTACATGTTTATTTGGAAAGGAACACTCATATTTCATCCCGAGCTTTGACATCAGTTCTGGAAAGCATTTACTGTTGATCCAGACATTATTAGGTAAGTGCTCCTTTTCTTTTCTCCCTTATCACTCTATAGCCGTGGTCGGCAAACTGCGGCTCGCGAGCCACATGCGGCTCTTTGGCCCCTTGAGTGTGGCTCTTCCACAAAATACCACAGCCTGTGCAAGTCTATTTTGAAGAAGTGACGTTAGAAGAAGTTTAAGTTTAAATAATTTGGCTCTCAAAAGAAATTTCAATCATTGTACTGTTGATATTGGGCTCTGTTGACTAATGAGTTTGCCGACCACTGCTCTATAGCATCTGCTAAATATTTCTGATCACATAGTTTTATTTTGTTTTATTTAATTGACTTTTTAGAGAGACAGGAAGGGAGAGAAAGAGAAACATTGATGTGAGAGAAAAACATCGATTGGTTGCCTCCCGTACAATATTGTACAGTCTCAATTGTCCAAAGCCCAGATGAATTTTTAACATCTCTTTTTTAAATTCTTTGTTTTTTAAATTATAAAAAAACATATAACATGAAGTCTACCCATAGATACATTATATGAGGTGTGTAAAGTAGTCAATTTTGTAGAATCAAAAAATTAAATGGTGTTTGCTGGAGGGAGTAGGAAATTGGGAGTTGTTCAATGAGTATAAAGTTTCAGGTTAAGAAAGATGGAAAACTTCTAACGACATGCTTTATAACTATGTGCATATAGTTAACAGTACTGTACTGTACTACTTTCTTTAGGCTCCGGTTCTGGAGATTTATTTGATCTGGACCATGTTTCCCAGTTTCCTCATGCATCTCATACTTTGTATCGGAATCCACACATTTGAAAACAACAGCCACCCCCGCCCAGTCTGGGAACTGGCTTCATACAGGAAAAGACCTTGACTAAGCAGGCCGGCTTTGGGGACCTTCCAAACCTTTTCCTGAGGATGCATCTCCTCTGGACTTGTGCATGTAATCAGAGAGGTCTGCTGTCTTTTCCTGCCTCTGCCTCAAGCCACTGAGCTTTCTTTAGCTCCCAGGCATGCAGGGTATCTGTTCTGTCAGCCCTGCACATCAGATGAGACGGAAACCAGTCCCTGGAGCGGCACCGGCAAAGGCCAGAGCATTGAACTCATGGGCCACTCTTCCCCTTTCTCCGACCAGAGGAAGGCATGAATGAGGCCCATCTCCGAACTGCGAACGCTTGTCGAGGGATAGGTTACACTATGTGTACTTGACTTTTCACTGGTCGGTCTGAGCAGAAGAATTTAACTGCAATACTTGAGCTTATGAAATCTTTGGTGACAAGTATGTGGCTTATCCTATAGAAATCGAGCTGTACATATTAGATCTTGATTATATAGGTGTCAAGGGCTTCAGCAAAGTTTCAGGATTTGGGAAAATGCTAACAAGGTGACAGATGATCTGTATATGGCATCGCGTGCCCGCCACCCAAAATCAAGTCGGTCTCTTAATGATGGATCCAGTTCTCTTTCCATAGCATGATCCTCTTGCTAAGGGAAAACATTATCTAACTTAATAAGGCACTAAGAGAGCACAAGGAGAAATACATGCTGATTCTCTAATGGAGCTGCTGGACACAGGACATAAAGAGGCAGAGGTGGTACTTTGGGCAAGGGTACTTCTCTAATCATTAATTCCTATGTAAATTACTGGCAATAATTCTACTTCACAGAATTCATGGACTTGTTAGGAGGATTAAATAAGATAGTAAATGTACTAGTAAATAAATTAGCAGAGTGCCTGGCACATAGTTAGTTTTTAATATTAGGTGTAAAGTTACTATCTGTATGTCAATTATACAATAAGAAGAACAGTTCAGATTACCTCACATTATACTGTTCATATCCTCAGAATGCTGCTATGGGAATTCTGGACAGAGATATGTCCATTAAAGTAGGTGGGAGGATGGACAATGAAAAAATATGGCTAAGTTTGCGAACTTAGCATAATTATCCCAAAATGAATGAGGAAGTAGAATGAGGAATGCAGGTGGATATTTCGTCCACTGAAAAAATTTCAAACTGGAGTTGAGTGTGTAAATTATTCACTTTCCTGCTATATATAGCTTATATATTTTTTGCAAGCAGGTCACATTTTAACATGCCACAATTATAGATATCTGGGCTAATGAAAGCACCATGAAACCATAAGCCCAGAGAAAAAAAACAAGGGCAAAATATTTTGGAATTTGAATAATGAAGGAGGACAGGGTATCCGCTTCAGGACAAATCTAACTTGGTTTATAAAAAATGGGAGTGGGAGTAGAAGCTCTTCTACTAATGCTTTTGATGCTCTTCTTAGTGCCTTATTAAATTAAATAACTTCTCCCTTAGCAAGAGGATCATGCTATAGAAAGAGAACTGGATCCATAATTAAGAGACTGACTTGATTTTGGGTGGTGGGCACATGATGCAATATACAGATCATCTATCATAGAAATGTACACTTGAAACCTATATGGTCTTATTAACCAATGTCACCTCAATACATTTAATTTTTAAAAAGAGACAGGTACCTGGTCTTATATCCACCTTCACTCAGATGCAGGATTTTGCATGAGCTTCACATCTACAGGCTGAAAGACCTTCAAGTATAAAAGGAAGGAAACAGGATCAATGACCTTTAAAGAACCTTAGACTCTAACAACTGATAATGTTATTACTTTTGATTTATCTTCTGTTCTGGTAGTGTTTCCTCTTTAAAATTTCAGTGGTACCTAGAGAGCACAATGAGAAATACAGTCCGATTCTCTAATGGAGCTGCTAAAGTACTGGAGTCAGACAGTATAAAATGGTCTGCTGAAAAGTTTGTCCTCTAGCAAAACAACATCAAATACATTTTTGGGGCCTATAATTTTCACCTTTGGGTAAATGCAACTGTATTATTTGTACTCAAAAGAAATTATTCCCATTATATTAAAGCAAACTGCAGGGAAAACCAGTGATTGGTTCTTCAATTAATACTGGATTCATCAGTCATATGTAAAACCTAAGTCATCAGTACAAAGGAACTTGGATAATGCGTTAACTATGCTGAAGACCTCACAAGTAAACTTTGGACATTTTCAAAAATATGAACACGGATGTAGGATGCCATTTTGTTATTTTATTTTATTTTATTTTTTGCTCTCCAACCTATTGTCTTCTACTCTTCCTGAAAGGAAAAACAGAAGCTAAGAGAAAAAAAATGAGTCCTACCTTCCCCTGTAAATTTTTTTTCCCTAAATGTCACCCTATATGCAATTTATACCAACAGTTACCTCTCTCACAAGTATATAATAAGGACTAGAGGCCTGGTGCATGAAATTCGTGCACGGAGGGGGCCGTGTATCCCTCAGCCCAGCCTATACCATCTCCAATCTGGGACCCCTTGAGGGATGTCCGACTGCCCGTTTAGGCCCGATCCCACCACTGGTATCGGGCCTAAACGGGCAGTCGGACATCCCTCTCACAATCCAGGACTGCTGGCTCCCAACTGCTCGCCTGCCTGCCTTCCTGATTGCCCCTAACCACTTCTGCCTGCCAGCCTGATCACCCCCTAACCACTCTGCTGCCAGTCTGATTGATGCCTAACTGCTCCCCTGCCAGCCTGTTTGCCCCCAACTTCCCTCCTCTGCTGGCCCAGTCACCCCTAACTGCCCTCCCCTGCAGGGTTGATCACCTCCAACTGCCCTCCCTTGCAGGCTGGGTGCCTCCCAACTGCCCTCTCCTGCTGGCCATCTGGTGGTGGCCATCTTGTGTCCACATGCGGGCAGGATCTTTGACCACATGGGGGCAGCCATATTGTGTGTTGGAGTGATGGTCAATCTGCATATTACTCTTTTATTAGATAGGATAGAGGCCTGGTGCAGGAGTGGGGGCCAGCTGGTTTGCCCTGAAGGGTGTCCCGGATCAGGGTGAGGGTTCCCTTGGGGCCTTGAGCAGCCTGAGCAAGGGGCCTGTGGTGGTTTGCAGGCTGGTCACACCCCCTGGCGACCCAAGCGGAGGCCCTGGTATCTGGAATTTATTTACCTTCTACAATTGAAACTTTGTAGCCTGGAGCGGAGCTAAGCCTCCTGCATGCTCCACGGCCAGCAGCCATTTCTGTTTGGGTTAATTCACCTTCTATAATTGAAACTTTGTAGCTTTAAGCGGAGGCCTGAGCCTGGCCAGGGTGTGCGGGAAGCTTTGCTTTCTCCGTTGCCGTGGGCAACCCTGGCCTGGTCTCTCCAGTTCCATTCTGCCGCCATTCTTTTTGAATTTGTTTACCTTCTATAATTGAAACTTTGTAGCTTGAGTGGAGGCTTAGGCCTGGCAAGGGCATGTGGAAAGCTTGGCTTCCTCTGTTGCCTGGGAAACCTTGCTCTCTGTGGCTGTAGCCATCTTGGTTGGGTTTATTTGCATACTCGCCCTGATTGGCTGGTGGGCGTGGCTTGGGCTGGTGGGCATGGCTTGGACGTAGCGAAGGTGCGGTCAATTTGCATATTACTCTTTTATTAGGTAGGATTACTGAGGTATATTTGTAACGTTATCTTTCATTATTATTCCCCCACATGTTTGGCTGTTGCACTCATCTCTAGAGATTCTATAATTATAGGCATTGCCAAATAGAAATAAAATATTATGTAGGAAAAGAAGGATTTTGTGTATTTGGAAAATTTCATACTAACCATGTTCCTTAGATATGTTGGAAATGTATCACCTTTATTCCCTTTGAGAAAGGATGGGATGCCTACTTTAAAAATGATGCGATTAATACAGCTTTCATAAGTGTTCATTTAGTACATAACTATTCTTTAAAGCTCCCAATAGGGCTAACCCATCTGACTACACAATGAAGTGGAAAAAATAACTCACTGAATAAGCAATAAAGTAGAAAAAAAACACACCCAAGTATTCTAGATCCCAAGTGATAACTTATTAGCTGTGTTCTCATCTGAGTCACTCACTTTCACTGGCTCTTATGTCTAAAATGAGAATCATAATTCTTTATTAGATTAAAGGCAAAGGATTGTACTAGATGTTCTTTTGAGGCCTTAGGTAGTTCTGATAGCCAGCTTTTCAGACTAAAGGTGATTCAGTGTATAAAGTCAAATTGCATATCTGTGGTTTTTCACAGATTTGTGTAATGTTGAGGTGCACTTTCAGCAGTGATATTGAGAATATCCCTTGGATTGTTGATTCAGTCATTCACTCGATATTTATTCAAGGCCTAATTCTGCTGTTTCTGTTTTATATTATGCTGCCCTTTATTTCTTAACATCCTCCATCCCTAATAATCCATATTATAAGATTTACATTTTAACTTTTAAAGTAGATTTACACATTATGATTTTGACTTCTTTCTAGGAAGGCCTATGTAACACAAAGACATTATTTCTTTGAATTCTCCCAACTACTAATGTGGCAGAAGCTATTGGATTTTTCTTTACATTCTACTAGAGGCCCGGTGCACGAATTCGTGCACGGGTGGGATTCCTCGGCCTGGCCAGTGATCAGGGCAATCCAATCGGGGCCATCTCGCTCAGTCCCATGGGGGGTTGGCCAGCCATGGGAGGTTGGCTGTGGGAGCACACTGACCACCCGGCCGGCCAGGGGTAGGGACTGCAAGAGGTTGGCTGGCTGTGGGAGCGTACTTACCACCAGGGGGCAGCTCCTGCATTGAGCGTCTGCCCCCTGGTGGTCAGTGCGCGTCATAGCGACTGGTCGACCAGTTATTCAGTTGATCGGTGGTAATGGTTGCTTAGGCTTTTATATATACAGATTTCTTTTTTTTTACTCAATTAAAAAAAATGGAATATGTTGTCACCATACTAACTGGATATTTTTCATAGCATCTCTTGCAGTGTGCTGGTTATCTTATATAATAAAACCCTAATATGCAAATCGACCGAACGGCAGAACGACCAGTCGCTATGACGCGCACTGACCACCAGGGGGCAGACGCTCAATGCAGGAGCTGCCCCCTGGTGGTCAGTGTGCTCCCACTCAGCCAGAAGCTGGGCTCATTGCTGGCTAGTGCAGCAGCAGTGGCAGGAGCCTCTCCCGCCTTTGCTGCAATGCTAAGGACCCCTCGGGGGGAGCGGGCCTAAGCCAGCAGGCGGACATCCCCCAAGGGGTCCCAGACTGCGAGGGGTGCTGGCAGTTATTTGAAAATTTCACAGAAATATGAAGAATAAAATGATGAAAAATATACAATATTAATATGAAAAATTATCCAAAACCCAACACAGAAAGATAAATTTTATTATAGTACTGTATGAATAATACTGATAATAATTTAAGAGTGAAAAAGAGATAATGTCTTAGTTCCTCCCATTTATTTTCCCATGTTTACAGAGAGCATGATTACTATTATTTTGTTAGCATGTTTTCATGTCACGAAATAGAGGCATGGAAGTCCCAAATATACAGTGTGGGCTGGCAAGCTCAAGACTCAAGAGAACTAATGGTACAGCTCTAGTCTGAAGGTCAGCAGATAAAGACTCAGGATGGCCAATGTTGAGGATCAAGTTGAAGGCAGTCTAGCAGGCTAATATTTTTGTTCCATTCAGTCATTCTACTGCTTGGATGAGGCTCACCTAAATTATGGAGAGCCATCTGCTTACTCAAAGATCACTGATTAAAATGTTAATCTCATCCAAAAACACCCTCCAATACGTAAAATTAACCACCATAGATCCTTTGTCCAAATAATTGCAGGAAGGATTTTTTTAGTACCAAACTATGAATGATGCCCAAACTGATTCTTGAAACATGAGTAACTTATTTGTTAGACAGACAAGATATGTGACAAAAGAATACCTACTCCAAGAGCCAGAAATTCTAAGCAGAGGAGCAAGCATGGATCTTTCCAACTTCTAGGTTTATGTTAAAAACTACTTGTTAATGGCTGTGTTTAGAAGTGTTTTAAATAATGTTGTGGGACTAAATAATGTTATGGGATTAAACTCTTCATCTTTCAGTCACCAGATTTGAGTGTTCTGACTGTTCATATGTGATGAATAAGAGGAACATGAATCATTCCTCCCAGGTTTGCCACAGTAGAGTTACAAATCCCAAAGTCAATCTCAGTAATATAAAAATGCTGCTGTGTTTATTATTCCAACCAGTTTATTTAGCTGCAGTTGGAGATGAGGCCTCCAGGAAACACATAATCATTTTAGTAAATTTATTTTTGCTTCCTTAGATGTAACTTCCTTTGAAATGAAACACTTGTGGAAATGTTAATTGTTTGAATGCCATGAGAGTGAAGTACCTTTTTTGAGTTATTTTCATTTTCACACAAAATACTTTAATATCTTTCCTGGGGTGGGGTGGTATGCAGTTATATGTGTAATAGTGTTATATATTGAGACAGGCTTTGAAACTTCAAAGCACTTATATAAGTTTTCAGTGACTTTATGAAAAGTCTAATGGGTTTCCTTAATGCAGAATATAGTTTTTAAGAGACAAGCAAACAAGAAGAGAGATAGAGAAAGGGACACACACTCACACACACACACACACACACACACATTAACAACACTGTTTGCAAATGATATACATGTATTTGTCTGTTTACAAATACATGTATAATTATCCTGGCCACATCTTTCTCTAGAATGTGAAATAAATCCTATGATGATAGATACCTTGTCTTTTTCTGCTCACCACTATATACCTAATATGTAAAAAGCATTAAATAAACTTGTGCTAATTAAATGCACACACAGAGAGAGAGAGAGAGAGAGAGAGAGAGAGAGAGAGAGATGAGAGATGAGAATTCTGCATGCCACAGAGATGTCACCTTGCTGCCATGTGTAAAATAACTTAGAATGCCACATTTGACATGATGGATTCAGCCACCACATATGGAAAATTTTACCGATATGGCCACTGTCTCTTCACTCTAAGGAGTTCAGTCCAACAAATCCATGTGCAAATGGAAGCTTCCTGGAACCAAGATTTCCCAAACAGGTAGCCGAATATTAGACATGACCACTTTCTTGTTTCTCCCTTTAGACTCACCCACTTTATAGTGTCATGTAAAGCTCAGTCAACTTAGCTAGAAGGTCATGGTCTGAGGAAATGAGACCTATGACAGAATGGGGGAGGACACTCTCAAACCCCCCCTCCCTTCCTCCCCACACACCCACGCACACACCCACAAATGCTTACAATGCAACTAATCGGGCTGGGCTAGACTAGTAAATAGGAGGAGGTGAGAGGCCTTGAATCAGGATGTTCCTCCTGCATGGAGCACTCTTTTCATTTCTCACTTGACTAGCTCCTTTTTATCTCATAGTCTCAACAATGAGACCTTCAGGAAGGCCTTCATAAGCTGTTTTTATAGCACTTATTTCTTTCATTAACAACACTGTTTGCAAATGATAATTATACATGTATTTGTCTGTTTACAAATACATGTATAATTATCCTGGCCACATCTTTCTCTAGAATGTGAAATAAATCCTATGATGATAGATACCTTGTCTTTTTCTGCTCACCACTATATACCTAATATGTAAAAAGCATTAAATAAACTTGTGCTAATTAAATGCATACATAAATGAATTAAATAAAGAATCCAAAATATAATTTTATGAGAACTGAGCTAATTACTTAACATTTGAGCTTCAGTTTACTCATCTGTAAAAAGACTAAATTATAACTTTATTTTAATATTTAAAAAGCCTGTGTGATGATCAACTGGGAAAATGAATGAGAAAGTATTAAACCTCTAAACTCCATGGACATACTGAGGATTTTTCAAATCAGATTATAGCTACCAAGTTATTAAATCCAAACTGTAATCAGAGTAGTTTTAACGTCTAAATATCACTTTCCCTTTTATTTTTGGTTTGTCTAGTGATTTTCTCTTATTGATTTCACAGAATTTCACTCTCACATTTTTCTCCTCTAATTTTCCTATCATTTCATAATAAAGGGGATGGGCAAGAGTTTAGTTGCTTTCTTAGAAGAAACTGACTCATGGAAGCTGCAACCTGCTCAAAATATCCTGTTCTTAATAAATGACAGGCAGAATCTCATTCCACATGCCATGATTCCAAGTCCTTCCATTAAATCTTACATGGAAGAAAGACAGTAAATGATGGGATAGGGGGGGTGGAGAGTAATTAGTCATATTCCTTGAAGTTAAAATGGAATGATTATGACAATTAGATTGAAACGAATCTTTGTCTACCTATATAACAGTAGAAAATCCAAGGCCAGATATTACCTTGTATGATGAATTATATATGTTAAATTATAAATCAAAGTCGATGCTCCATTTCTGCAATATTCCTTTGAACTCCTTCCAAAGGAAGATAACCCATTTGTAGAAAGGACTGCAGTACAATTTCAGAAATGGTGGGTTTCAACTGCAAGAATTAAGGCATGTCAGTAAAATATTATCTGCCTGAATTGCAGTTGTGTAGTTCTTCTCTCAGCTATAATTTTATAGATTTTTCACTGACATTGTTTTGTGCTGCCAATATGTCCCTGAAGCAATTAATCTAGTGAGTATAACTAGATTGTCTTTCTGGATTAATTGTTCAATAAAATCCACAGGTGGACTATATTCCAATTGTATGACATTTTATTTTTAAATAATTTGATCCTTGGACACATTGAGAGGAAAATGTATTAAAAGAAAATGATACCTGCTAGCCAACTTTCCTTACCTTTAAATACACACAGGGTTGGAGTAGAGAGAGTGTGTGAAGGCATGTGGTTGTGAAATATGTAAATCATATAAAATTTCCTACGAATATGATCAAATTATCTTTACATAGAGCTCTTCGGCCTAGATTTGGTTATCAAGGGAATCCAGAGGTGCTTAATGAATCTTTGATAAAGAGGCATCAGAACCACAAATTAGCTATACTTGGGTCATCACCTCACTAATCTTGAAAAGGAAGATTATTCTGGATTATCCAGCTATTAACACTCTACGTTTTTATTTTATCTAATCATGTCTCATTGAAATACATAGTAAATAAACTGACGCTGAAAGAGTATGAATACATTGATCAAGTGTTCAATAAATATTGAGCAAGAACTAAATGCCAGGCACTTATAAATGCTAGAAATAAATAGAAAGTTAAACACTACTAAGCCTAAACGACAGCGCATTGCTCTAGAGAAAAGGCTGGGGAGTGTAGTTTGCTATGGGTCTTTGAGAACAACACAGCCTGGAGGATTAGACTGGTGCTTTCCACAAGGTGAAATTTGTCATAAGGCTCAGGAGAGGTCACCTTTAGAAGTACCTGCAATCCAAATAACAAGCTTTTAGGGCTTTCATAACAGCTGAAGCTCATTGACCATTCCAGGAAGAAATGGATCTGCTCACACAAGTAAAATTATTCTGCGGATCGGCTGCTGTGATTTAAATTTTCCTCTTTTGATATAGTATGTGGGTGAAGTTTACCTTCAGCTTTCAGACAGGTTGTGCAGAAATATCCTGGCAATTTAGTCAAACTACTGGTATGAATCACCAGCAAATCTTTAGTGTTTGGTCATTGCTGTATAATTGTGTGTTCCTAGAATATTTCTTCTCAGGTACTTCAAATGTACTCATATGCTGTTTGCCAGGATGCTAATTTTAAAATGGCATGCATAATCATTTAAAAGGTATACTTCTCTCTATTTGTCTTATTTGATTCTTTCAAATTTAATTTTTCATAGAAATCATAGAAACAATTTCCTATACTTTTCATAAGGGTAAACTTCATACTTTTAAAGTCTTTTTACCTACTTTCAACAATTATCAACTCAGGATCAATCTCATTTCATCTCTACCTGTCCCCTGTATTACTTTAACATAAATCTCAGACATCATACCATTTAATTTATAATTATGTAAGTAAAGATCACTAAAAGTTAAGAATGTTTTAAATATACATAACTACAACATCCTTACTATACCTGAATGAAAAGTTAATTTCAGGAAACTTGTTTATAGAGCTCTCAGAATCTGGATATTAAATGTGACCTTGTGGATTTACTTAACATGCTACATTGACTCCTATATTTCTGGGGGAGAAAAAAGAAATTAGAAGGAAAGATTCAGGCCCATATTTTTTTTAGCAAGACTATTTCTTTGGTGGTGGGCATTTCTATCAGGAGATACATGATGTCTTGTTGTCTTTATGTAGCATTAACAGCCATCAATGATCTTTCCTAGGAGCCATTACATTGTGAGGAATTAGTTTCAATCATTTTCTCATTTAAAAATAATTGGCCTAATTTTATGAAAAATAACTTCTGTATCAATTAGTTATTTGTACTAAGGTGTAGTTTTTATAGTAAGGAGAGGTAAACTCTTGATTCTTTCCCTTTATTACTCAGTTTTTAGTACAATGAGTTAGTTACCTCTTATTCTCTAACTAGAGGCCCAATGCACGAAATTCATTCAAGAGTAGGCCTTCCTTCCCCCAGCTGCCCGGCTTTGTCTGGAATGATGTCCGATCTAATTAGTATATTACCCATTTATTATTATAGATAGTGACCAATGAGCTTTTTCTTTCATTTTGGTTTGTTTCTGTAATATGTTGGTTTTGTTTTGATATTATCTCCACATAGATTTAAACATATTTGATCAATGTCAATCTTTTTGCAGTTATTATTGATGGTCAAATTGACTCCATTGTATCCAGGGAGGGGCTGTTCAAATTGGTCTCTGGGAGTTTTTGATATGACCTTAGTGAACTTTGATATCTTTTTTGTTGTCAGGTTTTACAAGATGTTCATTTTTGTTTTTACAAGATGTTATTTTTGTTACATGGTTTTGCAACATGTTCTGACTGTTCTGACCCACACCTCAATTGGCCATTTCTTCAAGGACACCTGCTTATTTCTTTTGGTAGAAAATTTTATTCTGATAAATCTATTCAGATACAATCAACCTAAGTGGTTAATGAACTCACTGCAAATTATTGTCATTATTTCTATATCTTTTTTTAAATAGACATTTCATTATCCCAAACAGTGACTTAAAACAACATCAATTTATTCTCTTACAGTTTGGAGATCAGAATTCAAAAATGGATCTGCCTCTATTGTGAATGGATCCAAATCTGGAAAGGAATGGCACTGTATCCCCTCTAAAAACTGGGCCTAAGCGATGTGCTCTATCCTTGTAACTCACCTGTTCAAACACATTCCGTGGCTTCCCAATACTCACAGAATAAATCCTACTGTCTTAAACAAGAAAAAAAAAATAACAAAAAAAAGGACTTGAAGGGCTCTGTTTTTTTCTGGAGGCTCTAGCAAAGAATCGGTTACTTTGTCTTTTCTAGCTTCTAGAGGCCACATGCATTCCCTGGCTACTGATTCCATATTCCATGTTCAAAGCCAGCAGCCTCACATCTTTTGGTCTCCCTCTGCCCTGCTTTTGTTACCTTATGGCCTTCTGTATGACTTTAATTCTACTTCCTCCCATGTCTAAGGACACTTTTGATTATATTGGGCCCACTAGTATAATCCAGGATAATCTTTCTATGCCCAAATACTTAACTTAATTGTATCTGCAAAGTACCTTATGCCATATAAATTAATAATTACAGATAGGTCAATGCCCACATTGAATGTTATTAAATATGGGATTATTACTCAGGCCAGAAAAATGGCCAGGAAAACTCTGGGATTATTGCCTGATACAACAGTGAGAAAAATATTTAGTTTGCTGATTACATGACAACAAGTACAACTCACTTAAAAAAGTAAGTATAAGGAAAGAAAACATTATGGATTTCACATTGAATTGTCTACTAGCAGGCATTAGCTAATAGGTTTCTTAGAACAGTTCTCTGGGGTAAGCATTACCAAACCTATCTTACAGATGAGGAAGTTGAGGATCAGAGAAGTGAATTTTTCCAAGTTAACAAAACTAATAATTGGAGAGCTTGATCCTCAAACACTAGTGCGACTCTAAAGACAATTTTTAACTTTATGCATATTTCTTTTTATTCAGTCACCTGTTCTTTCTTTTCCATCCTTATAACTTCTACATTAGTTTACACTAGTAGGAGCTTCAAATAAAGATTTTTTTTTCTCATTAACATTATTGTTAGGAGGACATGTATCAGAAAGGAACATGGAAAAAATCTAATGTGAAGGGAAAAAGGTAAAACATTCTCTTTTCAAAATAAACTTCTGTAGTGGTGGTTTTATTTTATCTCCATAGTAACCTGCTCTTTGCAAAGAATACCAAAGTTGAGAAATTATTAATAACTATATCGTGAGGCTTAGCAACTCTCAGTATAAAGTATGTGGCACAGACACCAATTATATCATAAACTAGAGGTCTGGTGCACAAAATTCATGCACTGGGGGCAAGGTGTCCCTCAGCCCAGTATGCACCCTCTCCAATCTGGGACCCCTTGGGGGATGTCAGACTGATCGGGCCTAAACCAGCAGTCGGACATCCCTCTCACAATCCGGGACTGCTGGCTCCCAACCACTTGCCTGCCTGCCTAATTGCCCCTAACTGCTTCTGCATGGCAACCTAATCACCCCCTAACCACTCCCCTGCCAGCCTGATCAACACCTAACTGCTCCCCTGCTGGCCCGATCACCCCCAACAGCCCTCCCCTGCAGGCCTGGTTGCCCCCAACTGCCCTCCTCTGCTGGCCCAGTCACCCCCAACTACCCTCCCCTGTTGGCCTGATTGCTCACAACTACCCTCCCCTGCCAGCCATCTTGTGGTGGCCATCTTTGACCACATGGGGGAACCCATCTTGTGCGAGGGCGTGAGGGTAAATTTGCATATTACCTCTTTATTAATAGGATATTAGTTATAGCTATTAAATCTTAATTCTGCTGAGAAAATGGGTTTCAAGTTCCCATTTTAAAATATTTACCATTGCACAGAATGCTAAAAGTACTTTTATTTGTAAGTTACCATTTGCTAAAAATTAAGCAGTTCAAATTATATTTTATTGTTTAGTCACAAATTCAATCTATTTAAAATATAAAAGAATAAGCAAATAAGGTATTGTTGACCTCAAAGTTTTTGTTATAAATTCATTCTAGGTATAAATTCTATTATCTGAAGGTCAAAAAGCTCATTTGGAAAGGACCAACACCAAGTATAAGACTGGGCAGTTGAAAATTAAAGCTACAAGCAGTGCCTGGTGTGACATTTCATATGTTAAATGGAATACAGTTCATTTCAGATCGGATGGCCATTGTCAGGCCAGATCACTGTTTGATCTGCAATTTATATTGAGATGAAGCAGAAAGACTTTTTTTTCCCTTAACTTCTTGACTTTTAACACAATGTTTCGCAGATGTCTGACCTTTAGGTTTTAATGTGATAATGCGGCTTCCCCTGAGCAAAAATTTAAAAGCTTATTGTCAGCCAGAAGTTGTATTTCAAAGTAGACTGATCCCAAATTGTGTAAAAATAATACCATTTTTTAAATGCCTACACATACCCAACATAGTTGTTACCAGGGATATTTGAAAAATAGTAGGTAAATGTAAAATGTAAAAGGTAGTAGTTAAATTTTTTTTTAAGTTTAGTCACTTGAGAAAAATGTTTAATTCTCCTTGGGAGGTACATTTATTCTTTATCACAGTTATTACTATTTGTTGTCACATGGGCTCAAGGCTCTTTTTTGTCATTGTAATTTCTTTTCAGCCTCATTTATCTGCACATTTAAGGTGGTACCACTATGTTTTCACATTCTCATCTGCATTCTCTGATTCTCAATTACAGGTTACATACTGAGCTTCTATATATTTTCTAGGCTTTTCCTCATAGATTTCCAAATTGATGATAATAGGAGGATGGACAAAAGCCATTTTCTAATATTTGACAGCTTTAAAAAATAATTACAACTACCTTATATCCTCCTATGTGAGTGGGAGGTTTTGGTTTTTAAAACCTTAAGTAATTTTTTATTGTTGATGATGAGATATTTGAAACATTTGTGGTATTACTTTTTGAGTAACCTCTATTATCTAATCTTTCTTCTACAGAATTACATTTTTAAAGTTTCTGATGGCATAGGAGTCTCTTCTCCACTCCAGTTCTAACACTGTGTCACCTTTATTTGTCACAAGTGTGAGTTCTGCACCTGCTATTGGTGTGCCCCACCGTTATTTTATGGGCAATTTCTCTAATCCCTGGATTGGTTATTCTTTTCATCTCTTTCTTATCTGTTAAGATATATTTTGCCTTGTAATTAACAAAAGCTTCCTCACTCATAGAAGATCCCTTTTCTATTTACTCAGTAGTGATTATAAAAACTCAAAAGCCAACCATCAACAAAGAGTGAGCAGGCTGTACCGCTTTTCATTCTCCTCAAAGCCAGATGCTCCCAATTGACTCCTCCTAAAAACCCATACCTGCCTTAGTTTTCCACGCCACTTGACTCAGCTGCCATTTCCTCCACGTTTCTCCTTGACCTTGGACTGCCTGCTTCCTGTGTATGTACCTTCTGTCTTCTCCATCTCACTGGCTTTGGGCTCTTTCCTCCTACCTGACACCATAATGCCATGGTTCCTGCTGCTGTATTACCTGAATAGCTTTAATCCACAAGATGCTCTAAACACTTCTGCCTGCACAAAATCCAATCCTTGTTTATACTGACTTGTATACTGCTGTCCTCTAGCTTTATGCCTAGTAACTCTCTATCCCTTCAGAATCCAAATGGTATGTTGTCACCAGCATTCCGTTTCCTTCTTATAAAGCCTCTTGATTAGATTTTGTCCAGAATATGCTTAAACATATAAATGAAAAGTCCTCTCTCTTTTTAATATCGTCCTCTTTTATATTCCTTAACCCAGCTCAAGTCTATACACTGAGTGGCCAGATTATTATGATCTCTGAACGCATAATAATCTGGCCACTCAGTGTATATCCTATATAATAAAAGGCTAATATGCAAACTGTCCCCTCGAGCAGGAGTTCGACCAGCAGGCAGGCTGGCCAACCGTCCATGTCCCTTCCCCCTGGCCAGGCTGGCTGGACCCCACCCATGCATGAATTCATGCACCAGGCCTCTAATATGTACACACACACACACACACACACACACACACACACACACACACAGAGTGGCCAGATTATTATGCATTCAGAGATCATAATAATCTGGCCACTCAGTGTATATTTTCATTGAGCATGTCTTATCCTTAATATTCTTTGTTAAATTATCATTTGTTTTTCTCTCACTGAAGGATGATACACCACCATTTCTCATCAGCATCCATCCATCCTGTAACACTTCATCTCCATACTTTGGATTTATCCACATAATGACTAGATTACTAGTGTAGTCTACATTCTACATTGCAATGATTCCATCTCTATTTGGAATCATTGCAATGTAGACTACACTGAGAATATTATTTCCTTAATGTTATCTATATTGCATGCTATTTCTCTGATTGTGTGTGTGAATGTGTGGGAAGGAGGGAGGGAGGGAAGGGGAAGGGAAGAGAGAGAGAGGAATACATAGTACAGAGAAATCCATAATACAGTTTTCTCTTCTCAGTATAATTTATACTTTTATTCTCCTCTAAGGTTTTTCAAATCTTATATTATGCTTTTTTATGTGAAATTCCTAACCATATCTTATTGTTTTATAACCCACACTTTTTATGTAGATGACAATTATTATGTATCTTCAAAACATATATAGGCACTCTTAAATTCCACAGACTTTATAAAACCATGTCACATGCTAGGGATGAAGATGCAAGTAATTTTTATACTTAATGATCTTGAATAATTTAATACATACATATTTTTAAAACTCATGATACATTGGAATTATAAGAAAGTAAACAGCATGTTTCTCTATATTTTTATGAGATTTAGGATGGAGGTATGCATAGGATGCCTTGGGAACCCAGAAGAGAGTTATTTAACCTAGTCATGGGGGAAAAACACCTCATTAATTACTAAGTTCTTTAGGACATAGACTGTGACTACCTCATTCATTGTTCTATACCCTGTGCCAGCACTTTTCTGTACACATTGAAGATACCTAATAAATAGTCAATGAGTGAATAAGTAAAATGACATTTATATAGATTTCTTGGGTGCCTGGTGGTTAGGATATGCCCTACATTTACAAATCAGAGCTAGAAAAGGCACTGATAATTGGAGAAACCTCAGGAAGTTTGGCATGAAAGGTTTGTAGATGTAGACAGTTCATCCTAATGAGTTCAAAACTCAGGTAATCAGGAGACACACTGATTGTAAGTAGGAAAGTGACTTGGTCAGATACATAATTTACAATACAATTCTGACCTACCATGTGGCAAATGGATTTGCTTGGTCAAGGGTGTGAGGAAGACCCTTAGGTGACACAACTGAGGAAACCTGGTGACCAGGTGAACTGGATGTAGGAGCAGCAGCGAGTGTCACCCTCACCCTGAGTGACAGAACGAACTGGTATTGGGGAAAGGGAACACCTAGATTTGTTGTCCCTCTATTGGAATATTCTCTGGGGAATACACCTGATGGACATGTCCTCATCTCTGTGCACGGTGTTTTACCTTTTGCCCTTCACATTAGATTTTTTCCAGATTCCTTTCTGATACATGTCCTCCCCTGCTGTGCACGGTGCCTAGACCCTTCGTATTTCCTGTCTCTGCACTCAGGTACAAGCAATGGTAGTCTGTGTGCAGGCTACTGCTTCCTGAGATGCTTGTTCACCATTCCCAACTTGGGTAAAAGCTGAAATTTCACCTTCTTCAGAGGGAACCTGTCCAAATCTCTACCCATCGTCCATGGCATCTCTGCCCCAAAGCCTCCCCCATTTCTCTCTATCCACTCTCTTCATCAGCATATTTCTTGGAGGAGTTTTATTATATTCATATCTCTTAATAAAATCTTTCTATTAAGTACAAACTGTTAAGATGCATATCTCAAAATTAGATGCATATTGCCCTGGCCAGTGTGGCTCAGTTGGTTGGGTGTCATCCTGTGCACTGGGAGGTTGCCAGTTTGATTCCTGGTCAAGGGCACATGCCCAGGTGGCTGGCTCAATCCCCAGTAGGGTGCCTGCAGGAGGCAGTCAATAGATGCTTCACTCTCACATTGATGTTTCTCTCCTTCTCCATTCTTCTCTCTCTAAAAATCAATAAACTATTAAAAAATGAGATGCATATTTTTTGGAATGAATTACTCTAAATTAAATTTATATTTCAGATAATTGTTCTATGTATAGTTGTTGACAACTGATTTTTTTCATATGTTTTACTGCTTAAATTTGGAAAGAGGTTAGAATATTACAGTATCTACTTGCAACTCTAATAGGTGAACTCTGAGCTAAAGCTACTCTTTGTGAGTATAGTTTCTCTTCTCTCACCGCAGAGATTCTGAGAAGGCTCATTTATTCTCTGCTTAAAAGTACAGTAAACAGAGTGAAGTATTCATCAAAAGGAAATACAAAAATAAGTATCTTTATTATCAACAAACTGATATTTGAACAATAATATTCAAGCAGACTGCAGGGATTCACTATTAACATGTCGAGAAATCTCTTTTGACTGAATAACACATTTATAAAGGAAAGGGGAATACATTTTATCAGTTGGAATATATTTGGTTGAGAGATCAATGTAAATTTTTGAATGAGTCATTTCTCACTCTGTCTCCACAGATGCTGAGAACAAAATTTTCATATTATTAACTTTCAAAAGAACAAAGGGACGTTTTTTGAGATTTGCTCTTAGGAGGATGGTGACAGAATTTCAAATAGGTGGAAATATAAATATTTGCTTTTATCTTCTTATAGAAATTCAAGGAATGTTCCATTTCCAGCTCTTTGTAAATAATGAAATATGCAACTAAGTATTTCTCAGATTTCTGTGCCCAGTGTATTTTTTTTTTCAGCAAGTGAACACAAAAAAGTTTAGTCGGGTAGGAAATGCATCTATTTTCTAATCAAACAGAAAAGGGAAAGTTGAAAGTGCTGAAGGATGCCACCCATGAACGGTTATTGTGATTCTATGATATGCTTACCTGAGGGGAGAAAAACACAGATAATAATAAGAGAAGCTACTGAGTTACAAACAGATTTCTGATTGAGATGCCACTTACAATGGTTTTTAACATGCCACAAGCATTAAGACAGCAGAATAATCATGCAAAGAGGAGGCGAGTGCCTCTATCTAGGGTACCCTTATGTTTGCTTTGCCATGGGCAGTTTCCATTTGACTCTGTTGTCTTGATGTCCTGACTGGCTAAGCATCAGTTCCTCCCCCTTTCACTTTTAAAGAATTACCCCCAGTTTCTAGCAAAAACTTATATTGTCACCCCAATGATGTATAAAAATGAAAAAAAAGAACCAACCTTGATAACTTTAGATTTATTACAGTAACCCTAAAGTTTGATAGCTAGGGTGAAAGGTACTTAATTTTTTAAAGTACTTGGCTTTTTTTTTTTTTTACCTCTGTTCCACACACACATATGCTTTGGCTTTGAATAGTCCCAAATATAGAAGCCAAAATTAGCCTTTCTTTCCCATTATGAAACTCTTTTTGGAATATTATACCTAAATCAAGAAAAGTAGTTTGGAAATAACACACATATAATATGTCTCTATAATGTTCAAGACCTAGAATGTAGGGTAACCAAAATGCATTTCAAAGATGTTTTCCTTGGTTAACTCAAATAGAAAAACTGTGGGATTTTCCATGGCATTGGAAAAAAAAAAAAAGAATATACATGCTCTTTGCTAAAACTACGAGTTCACTAGACTGGTTAGTTACATCTCTTTTGTTTCTAAAAATTTCTCTAATCATAATTAATACTTCAAGTATTCCAGATTTCCAGCTAGCAGAAATCATCTTCAACTCATAGATCACACTTTCAGGTTTCTGTACTTCGACTCCAGTTACAACCCTTGCAAAAAGGATAAAAAAGGAACGTGCTAGTCAAAATTTCCTTTCCTACCATGAATTTCTGGTTCTACTTCTGCAGTAGTCCATAAATGGCATCCTACCCTCCTGCTGTTAAAATATTTATTAAAAGCCTAATACCTTCTGTTGTTTTTTCCTTGGTCTTCTGGAGTTTTAAGTCTTTATTCCAGGAAGTGATAACTATATAAAATTCAATCTTGATCATATACAAATACTTTCAAACCTTGGCGTGTTACTAAATCCCAATACCCACATGCTCTCCCTCTATTACAATGCCCAATAGTTTCAAATCTACACTAGTGACTATAGTCCTGAGCTAACCCTAATAAATTATTTTGAAGGATCTGGGGCTTGGTAAGTGGTTTTTATATTTTGTAATGGGATTGATTTATTTCATCAGCTGCCAGATTGACATAGGCCATATTGGAAATACATGGACAACCTTAAAAATACTAATGCAGAGGAGAGTTCCATAAATAATTTGACAATTATGTTCTCTAGGTTTATGTGTTAATTTTTATGGGCTCAGTAAGTGCAGCTAATTGCTTTTTTTTTTTTTTGGTCCATGCTTTAATATGGAAATTTATAGCTACATACTAGTATATGAATCAAAATACATTTAAACATTATAAAAGCGATGAACAACCATCTGCTTACACTTAATTACCCACACACTTAATATGATTTTTTATATCCATGTGTGTGTATTTGCAGAAATTAGAGAAAGCCAATGTTGACCAAACAGAAACATATATTTGGAATTAAGCAGTGGGAAAGATGTGCATTCATCCTACTATTTTCTTTTGGACTCCTGTGAAAATCTTCCCATCACAGCCTTATGGTTCTTTGTGCTCCATTTCAAATATCAAACAGTATTATTTATGGTTTGAGTCTATGTTTGTGAGTATGAGCATTATGTTGTGTTTCTATTGGAGGCTGGAGGATAATAAAATCTAAGATCAGGAAATATATATATAGTTAAAAGCTGAGTAGTAAAAGGTCAGTCTTTTCTTTGGGGAAAATAATTCTAGTGCATTAGCACATACATTTACAAGTTATTACAAAAGAAAAATTAAAATAGTCCTTCCAGAAATAATTACTGTGATGACCGTACTTTCTTTTTTTCAAAGTCTCTGCCTTGTCAAATATAAACAGAGAATATATATGGTAAGAGATATAATTTGTGGAAAATGGCATATCTAGGAAAGAATATGATACAACTTACACAGTTGAATTTTGATTTTTATACCAGTTAGAGCAATACCATAAACAAATTAATATGCTTTGAGATTCAGTAAACAAAGAAAAAATATATTAAGACAAACTGTAATCAAATAATTGCACAGCAGAGAAGAATTGATGGGAATTCAAAACGCTATTAAATTATAATTTTATTAAATTATCAGTTGAATTTGTCCTCTTGGATAAAAATATTAGATTTAGTTTTTATTTTAACCTCATATCTAAGTCACATTTACACAGCAAAACTCTATCAGAACCTTTTTCCCAATATGCCAATCTTCTTCCATCTCAGCATCTTTGCACATACTGTGATTTATCTATAAGACCATTACATGGCTTCCTTTTCTTCATCATTTAGATCAAATGACATCTCCTCAAAGATAGGCCTTTTGTAATTACACTAAGCCGTCACATCCATTCCCAGACTGTCCTGGCTAAAACGAGAGAATACCACTCATCACTAACTCATCGCTCTGATTCACTCATTAAAATTGAAAAATGTATTTATTTATTTATTATCTGTTTACATCCAATCTAATGTAGCCACTCTGTGAATAAATGCTTTATATGTTGTTTCTTATACCAGAGAATAAATGGCATAACACAAAGCTGATACTTAGTAGTTACTTGTTGAAAAGTTTTAGTTAAGATATTTTATATACTCCAAAAGGTTTATCTTTCATACCTGTTTACAGTTGTCTGCCCTGTATCAAAAGTAAAATAAGTGGAAACATAATATATTTAATTGCTTTGAAAATTCTCAGCCTCTTCAGATGGCAAAGGATGCTGAAATTATGAAGTGACTCTTGAACAGTTTGATTCAAGGTACTACCAGTAAATTATGGCCCAAATGTAAAGCCAAAGATGTAACTATAAAAATTTTTTATTATACTTCAGAAGGTCAATGTTGGTGCTTTGAAATGCTACTCAGTTAGACACAGGCCCTCTAAAATATAACATTCAGTCTGTGATTATCAGATCTACTCAATCAAACATGGGAGTTTGTAATAGGCTTAGGATATTGTCCCACAGCTTTCTCAATAAAAGCCCAAAGTAAAGAAGACCTTATTATGGAGAGATTAATGGATTAGCTTTTGTTTAATAGAGTAAATCCCAATAAATAAAATCCACAATAAACCCATAAAGTTTTAAAGAAAATTACATATGCACGAACATTGACAGTTTAGACTAAAGACACAGAGATATTTCAAAATGGATCCCAAAATTTCTTCAAGCAGATAGTAGGCTTAGCAGACTACTCAGCTTCAAACATGTGCTAACTTTCATGAAGAAAGAGGGATAGTTCAAAACATAAGAAAGGCCCAGATTGAGGAACCAAGAACTGTGGATTTCTTGTCACTCAGCACATGACTCTGATACAACACCTTCTGTCAGAATGATTGCTCTTGCAATGTCCAGGCCTTGTGTTTGGGGCATCAGGAACTGTGGCTAGGAAAGCTGAGAGGTTGGAGGAAAAAAAGTAGCTATGTAAAGAAATGCCAGAGGAAATGTGAATCTCCCTTAAAGCCTTGTGCCTTTTATTACTTTTTCATTTCACAAAAATGTTGGCAGGGCTGCCCTTTAATTAATGAGTAGATCTGTCAGAACATCCTTTGAAGACCTAGTTAATCAAATGCAGACTATTTTTCCTTGTTTTAATACTATTAAACATGCTCTCTCTTTGATCATAATGGAGGAAGAGAGAAAGATACTCAATATAATCTATCATCTGAATAAATGCTGGGGATAGTCATAAGCCTTTTTCCAAATAACATTCAGTTTAGGAATGCCTGCTCCACAGAGCATCCCTAAGTTTTCTAACTTTCCTCTTTCTTCTTTGCAATAATAATCCCTTTAGGAAGAACACCATCAAAGAAGTCAGAGGAATAAGTACAAACCTATTCTAGCTTTAGGATTTGTATCTCAAGTTCCTAAAATAATATATATATATTTCCAGGGAAAGAACATAATTCTTCAAACCAAAGCCCACAATTATCACTATCATAGTCTCAGGTAAGATATGCAGTAGGATTGTAAAGAATTTGCAGTATCTTTTTCCTTTTTAGTACTTTTTAAATAGCCACTGAGAGGAGTGTGCAATACTTTTATCTCTTATTTTAACCTGAATGTGTAAGTATGACTAATTGCCCTTTGGTAGATATTGTCCAAACTCACTTTTGATCTCAAACATTTTACCCTCATAGACTTAAAAGAAATAGTAATTGCTTGTCCCTGTTATCCTGAGCTTGCTTTCTATTTACCAACAAGTGGGCAGAATCGAGACTAACAGAAGTGTGTGAGGGCTTATATAAAATAAATTAAAAAGCCACCTGGCTAATGGCAAAACCAAGGTGAAGAACCAAGTCCCTTTACTCAGGATTAGGCACTACAAAAATGTTCTTTCTCTGAAGCAGCTCTGTACAAGGAAATATTAAAATCCACCTCTGTTGTCCTTCTGCTAAAAGGAATAGAGTTGAGTTCTTTTTCTAAATGTAACCATATTTATTATAAGTGGAACTCTCACTGCCTTGAGAGCTTAGATGAAATGCATCCTGCCATCCACTGCTGCTGCATCAGGGTATTGAGAGACAGAACGTAGAGGTGGGGAGAGCCTCAAGTTCAACAGTGTCAGGGAATCAGACACTATGGGAGGGAGGAAGCAGTAAATGACGATGTCACTGCAAAAACAGAAACCTAAGGCAAATGTAGAGGCCTGCTAGAGTTGTGGCACCTTGGGAGCTGATTGGTGAGAAATGCAGTTTAGAATAGGTGACTTGCAGTGCAGGGCCTGACCTTTATTTCCTTTCCTGCCTCAAACTTGTCAAAACCTTTCACCGATTTTTCTATAAACATGAATTACTGCTACAATATTTAGTTGAACGATGCGTATTTCTCAATGCTGCAGTAAACCTTAAACATTAAATATGGGTTTGCTTATTTACAAACAATTTCTAAGGAACCTATACAAATACTGTCAAAGCACCTATGTATGATGTGTTTCTGAGGCAAAATAACAAAATGCTATTGATGCCTAAATAAATAGTTTAAAAAAAACAACAACCAGGCACCTTGTTTTTGTGGGGACGTTTATTTCTAGAGATTATTGTGGCATAAGATCCTCTGCCTTTATGACGGAAAGTGTTTAGATTTTAACCAGCTCTGTGCTATAATGTCTCTGCTCTGTGAAAGAAAAAAACATATTTCTGTGCAAAAATAAAATAACTAAATTGTAATTGAACCTTTCAAATTAACATTTGGATCAGAGACAGAGTTTCTGTTGTCTCCCAAGTGTTTTGTTGTTGTTGTTGTTGTTGTTTAAGAATTCAACCTTTGACCAGGGTACTCAGGACTTTCTAACAACAAATGAGAGAGTAAATGAGTGAAGTCCATATGGAGGGTAAGATCTGAGTGCAATATTGAAGTTATGACCAAGTCCTTAAGGAGCTTTCAATCCTTGGGTTTCCAGTTTGACTATCCACAGATAGGACTTCATTTGTTCATTCATTTGTTCATTCATTCTCAAGATGAGATATTTTCCATACCCCAACATATGGAGAATAGAGTAGTTCGTTCTCACCTATTTTGCCACCTAATTATACTAAAGTATTTACCACTGAGTTCCAGTACAATCCTTTCTCTCTTTGCACCATTACCAAGGTATCTATTGAGATTTGTTTTCTGAAAGATATATATATATATAATAGAATCTGGAGATCTGGAGTGAGTTTCTTTATTTCCTTAGTAGCATACTAAGATATACTACCTATGGACTGATGGATTTTACTGTTAGATTTGTTGTCAAGCTAATACTCCCTCAGAATCAGACAAACAGATTGGGCTGCTGAAATTATTTCAAAAGATAAATAGTCATAGAATTGAAATAAATTACAGAAAGTAGGGAACTTAAGGAACTAAACTGCCTCGAAAACCTTTACAGCAGATGGTAAAGGATCCAGTCTTGTTGTTACAAATGAATTTCAAAGACAATCAGAGCAGCTTTGCAAAGTTTTACTATAATAACCAACCTTAGCCCGGCTCTGCAGCAAACAGGAAATACTCTACTGCCAATTGCAACCCTTATATTAAGCCCTTTTCTGCTTACTCAGAAAATCTGTGATCAGACATGCTTAGAATACACAGCACATTAATCTTGAAGCCACAAGAGAAACTTACTTTAGAAAACTTTATAACACTTGTGAATTATTCTCTTTATGTTTTTCAGGTTACAATATTACCAAATTACCATAACATCTTTTATGCAATCCCAAAGCAAGGTAAGACTCTAGTTGTTGCTGAAACCCATTCATTGCCTACCTGTTTGCACTCATCCACAATGACTCTTAAGCATACACAATGAGATCAGTGCTGTCAGATGACCCCTCACCTTGCTGACTATCCTACCTAATAATAGACAAATATGCAAATTGACCATACCTCCGACACACCCACAAGCCACGCCCACAAGCCACGCCCACCATCCCATCAGAGCGAGCATGCAAATTAACCCAAACCAAGGTGGCTACAGCCACAGAGAGCAAGGTTTCCTAGGTAACAGAGGAAGCCAAGCTTTACGCCTGCCATTGCCAGGCCTAAGCCTCCACTCAAGCTACACAGTTTCAATTATAGAAGGTAAACAAATTCAAACAAATGGCGGCAGAATGGAGCTTGAGAGAGCAGGCCAGAGTTGCCACCGGCAACAGGGGAAGCAAAGCTTTCCGAACACCCTGGCTGGGCCCACCCGCTTAAGGCAACAAAGTTTCAATTATAACCCCAACAGAAATGGCTGCCGGCCTCAGAGGGAGCCCCAAGCTTGGCTCCGCTCCAGGCTACAAAGTTTCAGTTGTAGAAGGAAAATAAATTCCAGATACCAGGGCCTCCCCTTGGGTTGCCAGGGGGCGTGGCCGGCCTGCAAACCACCACAGGCCCCTCGCTCAGGCCGCCCCACGCCCCAAGGGAACCCCCACCTGATCTGGGACACTCTTCAGGGCAAACCAGCTGGCCCCCACCCCTGTACCAGGCCTCTATCCTATCTAATAAAAGAGTAATATGCAGATTGATCATCACTGCAACACACAATATCGCTGCCCCCATGTGGTCAAAGATCCTGCCCCCATGTGGACACAAGATGGCCACCACAAGATGGCCAGCAGGAGAGGGCAGTTGGGAGGCACCTGGCCTGCAAGGGAGGGCAGTTGAGAAGGACCAGGCCTGCAAGGGAGGGCAGTTGGAGGTGATCAACCCTGCAGGAGAGGGCAGTTAGGGGTGACCAGGCCGGCAGAGGAGGGAAGTTGGGGGAAAACAGGCTGGCAGCAGAGTGGTTAGGGGGTGATCAGGCTGGCAGGCAGAAGTGGTTAGGGGCAATCAGGAAGGCAGGCAGGCAAGCAGTTGGGGGCCAGCAGTCCTGGATTGTGAGAGGGATGTTCGACTGCATGAGGGGTCCCATATTGGAGAGGGTACAGGCTGGGCGGAGGGACAACCCCCCTTCATGCACGAATTTCGTGCACTGGGCCTCTAGTCTATCTATATAAAAGGCTAATATGCTAAGTGTCCGACCGTCTGGGTAATGACGTCAAGTAGCAACATCTGGCTTCCTCTCCCTACTGACTACTAGCCTAAGGTGGAAACACTTTTACACTGTAACCAAATGTCTGTGAAGCTTTCTCCCGTGCCTCATCTCATTTGATCCTCACAGAAGTCCTGGAGTAGGTAGGTAGGAGACTCGGTGGAATCCTATTTTCTTTTCATTAGCCAGAAAACTGAGATTTAGAAAGTTTAGAAACTTGACCCAACTGAAAAGAAGTAAGAAATGGTGAACCTTGAAAATGACTTCAGGTTTTCACACTGTGCTGAATATAGTCAAACAGTGCTGCAGTTAAATATTGTATATATATTTATATATTTTAAATGTTCTCCCTGTGTGATCTACAATAATAATGTGCTTTGTGTTGATATTTAATGCTGTGTTGCTGAATTATCTGAAAGAGAAGTTGGGGTGCTTCACTGGGCTGGAAAAAGTTTACCTACATCAGAAAGCAGGTCTAATTAAGCATGTTTGTTCTATATCTATAAAAGGCTAAATTGACTAGCGCATGCGCGATACATATAAAGCTCTCTCTGGCGTCAATCGTTCATCTGTTTTGATCTGTCATTGTCGATCATGAATTTGGTTGTTTTTGTTGACATTCTGAAGCTGAAAGCTGCAGCGTCACACGGAAGTAACAGTGGCGATTAAATATGATCGTAATAGTGATCCGGGTAGATATAATTATCCCCATGTAACCAAAGTTGCCGTCATATTCAGAAACGAAGATGGAGGACCTCCTTTTGAACAGGACTTGCTCATTAATTGTAAACCAGACCCCAATAATCCGAATGCCACTAAAATGAAACAAATCAGTATCCTGTTTCCTACATTAGATGAAATGATGTATCCTATTCTTTTCCCACATGGTGAAAAAAGCTGGGGAACAGATATTGCATTAAGACTCAGAGATGACAGTGTAATCAACAATAATACTAGATTCAATGGATGATACCGAAAAGGAAAATTTTCCCATCAAATTTCTTAAAAGTAATACCCCTTCAGAAATGCCGTGTCATAAATTAGAATTGAAAGTAGGTGCAATCATCATGCTACTGAGAAATCTTAATAGTAAATGGGGATTTTGTAATGGTACTAGATTTATTATCAAAAGATTGCAACCTAGCATAATCAAAGCTGCAGTATTAACAGGATCTGTGGAGGAGAGGTTGTTCTGATTGCAAGATTTATTTGTCCCTGTCTGACACTGGCCCCAGTGTTAGAATAAGTTTAATCAATTTATCAGTCATTGTTTTTATCAATGTTGTTTTTATATCATGTTTTTGTTGTTTTTATATCATGTCTTTGTTGTTGTTATATCATGTTGTTATTATTTATTAATCAATTTATATATTATTTTCATATACATTTTACTAATTTTCTTTCATCTCTGACACTTGTATTACAGAGAAAGGGCAAATAGAAATATTAAAATATTTCTTCTAATTAATTTCCTTTCTATGTGCACAAATTCATGCACTGGGCCACTAGTGTAAATATAGTTACTCAAATCCTCTGAGGCTTAACTGATTCATCTGTTAAATAGGTAAACCTTTACTTACCACATTAACTATTTCAAAGGATTAATTGATAGAACATTCTTAGAATATCTCCTGCCTCATCATAAATGATTACAGTAATTATTAAGGCAATATTTATCAATATGTAATTTTAAGGGAGATAATACTAATCCCTGTCATATAGTTAATATTTACACGCCAGAATTATAGTATCATGAAGTCAACTTTGTACCAAAATCAACTGAAAAAATTAGTCCTATATTTTTTGCATTATTGACTCCTAGGATAAATAATGACCAATTCTTGAGTTAGACATACATATTTATTTATGCAACTGTTAGTAAGACCTAGATTTGAATCTTGGCTGTGTCACTTAGCAGCTATATATTCTTGGACAAATTGCTTAATCTCCCTGTACCTCAGTTTCCTTATCTATTAAATATAAAAAGTACTTAACTCAGAGTAATGAAGTATGTTTTATATGAGAGAATCTCACAAAAAAATGCTTAGCATAATTTCAGGTACCCAGTAAATTTTAGTTTTCTGTTCATGGTTAATATATTAAATCCCCAAACTGACTATAATCTCTGAAAATGTATGTCTTTGCACTTCTTGCATTTGGCACAGTATCACAAATATATTAGACATTTTTAGGCATTCTTAACTACTTTTTTTCATTACCGTCAATTCCATTGCAAAATTCTGCCACTCCAATTAACATAGCATCATGTTGGAAAACAATTGAATGCTTGTTTTTATGTTTTACTGAATTTATATAGTGCGGAGGTGATACTTACTGTCTTCCAAATGCTAGTGCTCACCTGCCATCCTCAAGTTCTTTAAAAGTCTCTCTGTGACCCTGTCCTCTACACACGCCTTGCAATTAATACCCCAGCCCAAACCACAACCAACATCATTTTTAAAAAATATTTTTTATTGATTTTTTTCAGAGAAAGAGGAAGGGGGGGGAGAGAGAGAGAGAGAGAGAGAGAGAGAGAGAGAGAGAGAGAGAGAGAGAGAGAGAGAACATCGATGTGAGCATTGATCGACTGCCTCCTGCTTTCTTCCCCCCTCTCCCCCTCATTGGTGATACAGCCTGCAACCCAGGCATAAGCCCTGACCAGGAATCAAATCAGCAACCCTTTGGTGAATGGGATGATGCCCAAAGATGCTCAACCAACTGAGCAAGTCTGGCCAGGGCCCAACATTATTTTTAAAAGACCTCCAAATATGCCTATAATTTACTGTATGAATGTTCTCATTTTATGGAAACTTTGACCTTCGCTAACTCACTGGAACACTGTTGGTTGATAAACTAGTTCACACTAAAGTAATAGGAAGTTTGTTTTGTATATTCTCCCAAGTGTATCTTTTTAAAGGATAAGACTTTTATGTATAACAATTAAAATTATGGTAGTAAAAAAATAAAACAACATGACCAAAAGATTATTGATTCATTTTCACAGGTAGTAATAAATTTCTTTGGGGTATCACAAAGGTGATTTGTATTTATATTGATTCTCTCAGATTGTTGGAATTTAATATGTTTGATATCAATAGCTGGGAGATTTAAAGTCATTGTAAGATATTTTTTCCTATTTCTAATTTCCTCTGGTTTCGTAACTCACTTAAAGTAAATTGGTAGCACAAACTATGCTACTTCTCCATATATCAAATGTTTAAAAATATGTTTGGAACAAAGCAAAGATATATTTTATAATTACCACATCAAGTATAATCTGCTGTTTATTGATCGTAGGTAAATGAGCTGGCTTCTGGGCAGTTACTCTAATTTTTCCTCCTTTCATTCAATAGCATTGTTTGAATTATTATAGTATGGACTGAATTAGAAAACGAAAAGTATTGCTTATGGTTTTTTGTTATTGTCTTGTTTCTTTAGTGTGATATGGAATAAAAAAACAAAGCAGGATTATTTCTGTGTAGGAAGCGGTTATAGGGTTAAGCCTCGGACTGACCTGCTGGCAAAGTCACAAACAAGTCCCAGCTTGGAGGGCTCAGTCCTCTAGGCATAATTAAGCTTGATCTTGTGACTGCTCCCTGGATCTTTCCAGGGAGCTAGTGGGCTGTGGGAGGGACAGCAAGTGCTGCCAAAACAAGTGAAACTTACATAAGGTGACAAGATTTTAACATTGGTAAAACGGGACACCATTGACGGGGGGGGGGGGGTGGGGGGGGGTGGGAGGGGGGGGAGTTCTTGATTAAAAATTTTCATAGAACGCAAAAATAGTATTGTAATATATTTTTTTAAATTTCAACATAAGTACAATTTACAAATATAATAAATAAAAAATTATGTATAGTATTATTTTATTCTTTGGCATATTTCTCATTTGAGTGAATATTTTTTAGTAGATTGCTGTCGTTGTTGAAAAGGTCATGAATTTGCCGTAACGTAAGTCATAAGTGTCACTTTCAAGGCCGGCGCTAGACTTTTTGCCTCCACTATAAAATATAAATAATACGACTACTGTCTGCTAAATTCAAGAAAATTTATGTATTTATGAAATAAATAAATAAATTACTTACCTAAATTATCTGAATAGCTGATTTGTAATGACATCACTTGTTTAACTAGCTTACTAGCACGCAGTACAATGTGTATCGTCTGAGAGACAGTTACAAAATGTTTTCGTCGTTGCCAATCCCAAAAAATGCCATTGTTCATTAAGTCCAAACAATGGTGGTAGAATTCTAACAACTGATCAACAATGCGAACTTTGATAAGCAGTTCTCGATAATCAGTTCTCAACAATTATTTGTTGTGATTAAAGTTTAACATTATAAAATTAACAAAAATAATATAAAACTCATATCCTGGCTGAATAGCCACATGGCTGCCGAAAACAGTATATTCCCTTCCCGTTCTCCCACTGTTCCCTAGCTTGTTGTGCATTCTTTCCAAAAATGGGGACTTTTTAAAACGCCGCGGGACGCGGGACAAATTGTTAAAAATTGGGACTGTCCCGCCAAAAGCGGGACGTCTGGTCACCTTAAACTTACAACAACATTGTAGATTACCTTGTTTGTCCCTGATTATAAATAAAGCACCAGCTTTGCAGTCTGGATCTGTTCTGTGGCCTCAGCAAGGCACAGAAAGATCCACCCAGATCCATGAATCTATTTCTGCGTCTTGTTTTCTTTATTTCTAATACTTCTCAATCCCTGGCCGCCTCCATTTAGAACCGGTTCGTTCATCTCTCTTTCCGCACGGGACGCGGAAAAGGGAGATCCCCGCCATGTCTGGCCCCTGCCGCATTCAGGGCCCCGCACTTCTGGAATGTGGAAGAGTGCCTAAGAGGAACAGTTTTGAAAAGTAGGGAGCAGGACAACGACACTAAATGACAGAAGGTTTTGGAGAGCATTGAACCTGCCAGCCACATACAGGAGTCTAAAATAAGCCTTTAGGTGCTATGAGATATGAATTCTGTCTCATCCGCAAGCAATATGGCCTTGGGTAAGATATTTAACTTTTCTGAACCTTGGTTTTTCAACTAAAAAGGGGATTATGATAATTCCTACAACATAGAATTGTGATAATTAATGAACTAATTAATGCATATAAAAAATAGTGCTTGGCATTTAGTTAAAATATAAGAAAATTTTATTAGATAGCAACTCACAGTTTTGCCTGAAGCTGACCCTGCATGCTGGGGGGTGGGGGCGGGCGGGAGAGGTGAAGTGTGGAGAGGGGGGGAGGATACATATGTAATACTTTAAACAATAAAGAATTTAAATTAAAAGGAAAAAAAGAGTTGGGTTTTCCACTATCAGAAGCAGATCTTAAAGTTATCGAGGAACACCTAAACAAATACAATTATGTGAAACACAGGGATATTTTCACAGAACCCCTTTGAAAGCCTCCACTGAACCCAGGCAGTTGGCACATGTTCCTCTTGTACACATGATTCTATTCTCCCTGGGCCATTATGCTGTCTTATTTTCAAAGGTTTTAAGGCAAGCTCTTCCATAATTATGATCACACTCACAGTCATGTACACTTACTTTACAGGTGTATTTTTTAAAAAAATGTAAAGTTGAGTGCATTTCACCTAAAACCAAAAGGCTTATAACATCATCATGTTATAGAAGAAAAATCACTGATTTTGTATCAAGACAGATCTTAGCATGCTGGCTTCACCACTTATGAATTCTGTGATTTATATCCTTTTATATAAATAGAAGGGCAATTTATATCCTTTTATATAAATAAAAGGGCAATTTATATCCTTTCTGTGCCTGCTTTACATTTACAATATGGGATAATAATTTCTACTTTGCAGGGGTTAAATATAAATTACTTTCTGGTTCATAATGTTGGTATACAGTACTCAATGAATGATATTTAATATTATAAATATGATTTTAACAGTAAGCCATAGAAAAAATAGTGTAACATAGATTCTCAGAATCCATCAAAATAGGTTCTAAAAATGACTTAAAGAAACATCCACCAAGGCAATGACTAACATTTTGAAAAGCTTTATTTTTCCGTTGAGAACAATAGCCCAACACAGTGTCTGCACTTCGGCGTTCCTCTTGCCAGGAAGGATAATATCCGTGATGTATTGACTGACTCTAATGAAAATTTTTATTCTTAAGACACAAAATATTTTCCAACACAGCACATGAGATCTTTGTGTTCATGTCTGCATTGGAGATGAATTTCTGGGAGAAAAAAATAGAGAAACTGCTCATGCCTACAGACATCAAAACACTAAAGTAAAAGTGAAAAAAAAATAAGTACATGGCAGAGTTAAAATAGCCTGAACTGAAAACTACACCTAACAGGAAACATCCAATCTATGAATTACACAATTTTTTTAAACCATGCGGTTTTAGATAATGACAGATGCATGCAGTTTACCTGGTGTTTCTCTGTTTGCTTTGTGGGATCCCGCGTCATCCTTAGAGACACAGGCAAGAAAACTATTGCCTCTTCTGCAGCATTTCTCACTCACCTTGGAGGGCTTCCCTCAGTTGCTCTCAGTGACATGAAATCATGTCAAATAAGCCTTTTTTTTGTTTTGTTATTTTTGACATACTATTCGTAGCTGGAGGTACTCAGAGACTCCCAGGGACTTAGCGTTAGAATAAAGTCAATGTACTCTCTTTTATTAAAGCAGTCAAGCTGTTGATCCCCAGCAGTTAGTGAGTTTATGTTTCATTATATGTACATGCCCTTTTCCTAGAACTACTTAAAGAATAATATTGATTAAAAGTCCCACATTTACATTTTCTATGCACCAAATGAGCATATGACCTATCAAATGAAGGAGATATCAGATGAGGAGCTGGGATTAGCAGGACATTAAAAAAAAAATGAAATAAATTTTTAAGGAATGTCGGGAAAGGGTTACTTTTTATAATTACTTTATCAAAAAAGAAACAAAAGAGAAACATCATTATTTTGATTACGTTTTAAAAAGTAATAGTTTCAAAATGTATATATGTATATAATCTAGTTAAGAATACTTTTATCCACTTGTAGCCCAAGGCCAATAAATAGTTTTCTTAGGACACCATCATCATTCATTTGCATATTGCCTATGATTAGGTTTATGCTATGGCAGCAGAGCTTGGTTAGTTGAGACAGAAACTGGCCCACACAGACCAAAATACTTAAAATCCGAAAAACAAACAACATTGTTTACCCTGGTTTAGTGATCAATAACCCCATGCGCGAACAGTATTGATCTTCATTTGCAGCCACCCAGGCCGTGTTGTCTTAGCCAGGATAAATTTAGAAAATCTATGTCTTTTCTTAAAATTGCCACAAGTCTCTGGGAGTCTGCGTCTCTCATAACTATATATTTTCTCTGCTGTTACAACTTGAGATCAGTCTCATTGGTAACTGAGAGAGAAACAAAATAGAAACTGAGCATTCTCACTTTTATGTTGTTGCTTGTGAGGACCTACCCCAAGCTAATAGTATTTTATGAAACATCTAACAACATGTTGAAACCTCCATCATGAGCAGCTTCAACTAATCACCATGACATCTTTGAATGCAGAGTCAGGGAAGAGGTGAGCACTGCGTGTTCTTATGTGTGGTCCAAGCACAAACATGATGAGTATCACCTCTCTCCAGCCATAGATTTCTCCTTACTGATGCTTCTTCCATTAGCCACAATAAAAATGAAAAATTATAATTCTTCTTAGCAAAAAACCTCAATCTTAAGACTTGATATTATTTCAATACGTGGTACTATTTTATAATAATTTTTGATATTATTTTCTCTCCTTTTAGACATTTTTGTTTTGTTATCCAACTTTATTAGTTTATTTACAGAGTCAACTTTTGCATTGCATGAGAGAAGAGAAACTGACATTGTTAAACTCACACCCAAGGAAATTGTCTATGCTAGGTGTCTACATTGTATTCCTTTTACTCCTCTAAAGGACTCTGTGAGGTAAACATCATTATCTCTGAATGGTACCAAAATAAAGTTATATTTACAGATTGATAAATAGCCCAGGTTCACACAGAGAATAAATTATGTACAGACATATGACTTCACAGTCTGAAGTTAAAAAAAAACAAAAAACAACAACAACCACAATTCACCTTGTAAGAGGCATTGGATGGCCAGGGATATTAGGAGAAATGATAGGACAAGGTCAATATTAGATTTTATAAAGGTAAAACATTTATTTGGGCCAAAAAAAATGGAATAGAAATCTATAGAGACAAGATATACATCATGAAAAATGTAAGAGAAATTCTGTCATTTCACATAAGCTACTAACACTAGTCTACTTGTTGAAATGGGAAATTAACTACATAGGGGATAGAAGACAAAAAGTAATAACACCGTGGCAAAGAAAATAATTGCAAGATGTAGCTCTCTGCTCCCCACTTCCAACCTCGAGGCGGAGTGAACAAAGGGGAGAGGTGGTGTTTATCAAAATTGGTAAATTCAGGGGGGTGGCCTCGCTGAACTGGGGCTCACACCTCTGAGGAAGCGACCCCTCCAGCTGTTGCTGTGGCTTCTGATCAGATGCTAGAAGGCTGATTTGGGAGCCATGGAAAAAAGCAGGAAACTGAAATCGAGGACAAGTTTCTTTTACTATCCGAAAAAAGGGCGCTGCTATGAAACCTTTCCTAAGCCGAATGGTGTCAAGTGAAGAATCAATTACCATTATTTTATATGGAAAATTTTCTCAGTGTTCCCAGACCCCTAAAAATAACTACCAAATCATACTGAATATGCTTAAATTACAACCATTTCTTTACGCTGAGTGTAACATCTGATGAGCTCTTTAAAGCATTTTTGTACCTGAAGACACATCTTGCTAACAGATGCCCGAAGTAAATTCGGAAAGAGCAGGTGCTCACAGACTCGGAGCTCTGGCAGCTGGATGCAGAGACGCCGAGTGTAGTTCCCTGGGAAGGCGCTTGGGGGCGCCACTCCTGCACTGGGGGTGCACACGCACTGCCTCTACTGGTATCAGGGGCTTGCGATAAAACAAATGCTGAATGCCATTTTTACTTTTCACCTTTTTTCGTCAAAGCAAACATTTTCTTTGAATTTCTTTCAGTTAGTGTAAACAAATAATAGTGTAGGTCTTTCTTCAAAGTGCAGTGGTGAAACTCAAACTTTTGAAAAGTGGGGAATACCTGCTCCAAGGACAAACTGCCACTCAGGGAGGAACATCAGCAAGAACCGGCAGGTAGGAAAAGGAGAGACATTCTTTTTTGCTTATTTGTTTAATTATTTACACACATATTTCTTTTTTAAGTTAAATTTATCAGGGCGACATCCTACCTAATAAAAGAGTAATATGCAAATTAACCATCACTCCACTACACCCACCAGCCAATCAGAGCGAGTATGCAAATAAACCCAACCAAGATGGCTACAGCCACAGAGAGCAGGAGGGAGGCTTGGGTTTCCCAGGCAATGGAGGAAGCCAAGCTTTCCGCCTGCCCTTGCCGGCCTAAGCCTCCACTCAAGGCTACAAAGTTTCAATTATAGAAGGTAAACAAATCCAAACAGAAATGGCGGCAGCCATGGAGCTGGAAAAAGCGGGAGGCTAGGGTTGCCCCTGGCAATGGAGGTAGCAAAGCTTTCTGCATACCCTGGCTGGCCCAGGCCTCCACTCCAGGCTACAAAGTTTCAATTATAGAAGATACATAAACCCCAACATAAATGGCTGCCGGCCACAGAGCGAGCAGGAGGCTTGGCTCCGCTCCAGGCTACAAAGTTTCAATTGTAGAAGGTAAATAAATTCCAGATACCAGGGCCTCCGCTTGGGTCACCAGGGGGCGTGGCCGGCCTGCAAACCACCACAGGCCCCTTGCTCAGGCCGTCCCATGCCCCAAGGGAACCCCCACCTTTATCTGGGACACCCTTCAGGGCAAACCAGCTGGCCCCCACCCATGCACCAGGCCTTTATCCTATCTCATAAAAGAGTAATATGCAGATTGACCATCACTCCAACACACAATATGGCTGCCCCCATATGGTCAAAGATCTTGCCCCTATGTGGACACAAGATGGCAACCACAAGATGGCCAGCAGGGGAGAGCAGTTGGGAGGGACCAGGTCTGCAAGGGAGGGTAGTTGAGAGGGACCAGGCCTGCAAGGGAGGGCAGTTGGAGGCAATCAACCATGCAGGGGAGGGCAGTTAGGGGTGACCAGGCCGGCACAGGAGGGAAGTTGGGGGCAAACAGGCTGGCAGGGGAGCAGTTAGACATCAATCAGTCTGGCATGGGAGTGGTTAGGGGGTGATCAGGCTGGTAGGCAGAAGCGGTTAGGGGCAATCAGGAAGGCAGGCAGGCGAGCAGTAGGGAGCCAGCAGTCCTGGATTGTGAGAGGGTATGTCTGACTGCCCGTTTAGGCCCATGGGTCTAAACGGGCAGTCAGACATCCCTCGAGGGGTCCCAGATTGGAGAGGGTGCAGGCTGGGCTGAGGGACACCCCCCCTGCCCCCGTGCACATATTTCGTGCACCGGGCCTCTAGTTGGTTAATAAGATTATATGGGTTTCAAATGCACATATCTATGGTACATGGTCTGTATGTTGCATTGTGTGCCCATCACCCAAAGACAAATCATCTCCAGTCACACTTACTAATTCTCCACCCTCTTTCCCTCTGGTGACCATCATACTGTTGTCGGAGTCTATCAGATTCAATTTTAGATCCCCCATATGAGTGAAATCATATGGTCCTTAGCTTTTTCTGACTGACTTGTTTCAACTAGCATGATATTCTCAAAGTCCATCCATGTTGTCACAAATGGCAATATTTCATCTTTTCTTATGGCTGAGTAGTATTCCATTGTATATATGTGCCACATCTTCTTTATCCAGTCCTCTTTTGAAGGGCACTTGGGTTGTTTCCATGTCTTGGCCCTGTGAATAATGCAGCATTGAACACATGGGTGCATATATCTTTGTGAATATATGTCTACAGATTTTTTTTTTTAGGTAAATACCCAGAAGAGGGATTGCTCGTTCATATGATAACTTTATTCTTACTTTTTTGAGGAGCCTCATTACTGTTTTCCATTGAGGCTGTACCAGTTTACATTTCTACCAGCAGTGAATGAGGGTTCCTTTTTCTTCACTACCTCTTAAACACTTGTCTTGTTGATAATAGTCATTCTAACAGGTATGAGTTAGTATCTCACTGTACTTTTGACTTGCATTTCCCTAACAGCTAGTGAAGTTGAGAATCTTTTCATATATCTGTTGGCCATTTGTAAGTCTTCTTGGGAGATGTGTGTTAGGTCCTCTGCCCATTTTTTTGAATTGGACTGTTTAATTGGTGTTGACTTATACGAGTTCTTTATATATTTTGGATATTAACTCCTTGTTAGAGCTGTTGTTTGCAAATATATTTCCCCTTTTGTTGCCTTGTTTGGTTGGTGGTTTCTTTTGTTGTGCAAAAGCTTTTTAGGAGGTCCTTCTTTTGCCTTTCAGTGTTTCTCTAGTACCTCCCAATAGCAGAACCTAATGGGAATCCCACTCAAAAGTCTAGAAAACTTAGCGTGATGGTCCCCCTTACAGTATCACCATGAATTTGTAGCAGGGAGACATAGCTAAATTCCATGATCACTATTAAATCAATGATCTTACGAACTTTTTATGCATCTTTATTTCTTTCAGCATGGATGCATATCTGTGATTATACAACTCAGTATATTTTTTATTGTCTTCTGCAGTGGCATTCTAATTGCCTTTTTGGAGATCCACCTCTTTCTTTCTCTTCTAGCTCACATTGTCTGAGAGGAGTTGACCTAACCATCACTTGTAGTCATCTGAGTATGTCTCAGGACTGTATAAAAAAGGACATATCTATGCCATGAACCTGAAACTAGCTCCAAATCTAGATTCTTAATAATAATACTATTAATAATAAATAATATTTGTATAATAAATACTTTGTATTAGGTATTCTTCTATATACTTTATAAAACTAATGAGTATAATACAGGGACTCTCTGATGTAGATATAATTATTATATAACTAGAGGCCCGTTGCATGAAGATTTGTGCAATAGGCCTTCCTTCCTCTGGCTGCCAGCACTGGTTTCCCTCCGGCACCCAGGATCCAGGCCTTTGCTCCAGCCGCAGCAGAGAAGCCAAGCCTTGAGACTTCTCTGCTCCGGTCGCAGCGGAGAAACCAAGCCTCTTCAGTCTTCAGTCTTCAGTCTTCGCTCGGGCCGGAGCCTTCAGTCTTCACTCCGTGCCTGCTTATGCAAATTAACTTGACATCTTTGTTGGGTTAATTTGCATACTCACTCCTGATTGGCTGGTGGGCATCACGGAGGTACGGTCAATTTGCATCTTTCTCTTTTATTAGTGTAGATTTTATATATGAGGAAACTGAGGTAAAGAAAATTTAGGTGACTTACCCAAAGTCACATATCTAGTAAATAACCTAACTCATGAATATATGCTCTTATCCTTGTCATTATGTAGTCTGTCATGCTTCAGTTATAAGAATCAATGCTTTCCATTTTTGTTATGGCCATTTGAGTTTTTGTTTTGTTATTTTCACAACTAAATATTCCTGACTAATAATATCCTCTCAGAAAAATTATTTTTTTCCTCTGAAACCCACATTTTATATGTATTCATTTATTTTATGTCATTCCTTCTTTGATTTCTTGAAATTTATTTGAGTGTCTAACTATTTTTTTCTACTACTGTTATTTTAAGAAATTTAAGTATATTTTCTCAAACATGTTATTGCCCACATCACATCATAGCCAAAATTAGTAATCAATGATACTTTCAGAATAAAAGTCAAATCTCAGGAGAGCCTCATAGTTCAAATACCCAATGGAAATTTTATCGTTTTGGTCCTCAGTGCTTATTTCTGGGGAAAAAAATAATCTATTTTCTTTAGGAAAAGCTCTAGGAGAAATCAAGACATTTCATGTCTATTAGTTGAGAAGATGGTTTCTTACATTTTGCTATTCCCAGCCCATCATTTGTTTCCTCACACCAAGATAAGAAAGGTTGAAGTATGTGTTTATTTTGTTTTTGAGCATAACAGTTAATGGCCTTTTCTGCTCTCATAATTTTTTAAGCCATTAATTTTATCTCAGCCCTTTTTACATTCCACACCTTCCTGAATCATTATGTGTGCAAATTTCTCTTACAACTACATTTCTTTAATAGCCAAATCGATTCACTCCTCCTCTAGGACACTCACTCAGGCTCAGTACCCTCTTCTATTACCTCAGTGATAAGTTGACTAAGTATAATGTTTCAGTTCTATCATTTATTTCTGGTGGCAAATAATTATTTGGTGGATTTACTCATTTAGCCATCATTTAATCATGGACATGTAGGCTCAAAAATTGTTCAGAGGTCTTTTTTGTCTAGTTTCAGTTGCATGCATGGATTACAATAACAGTATTCAGGTAAGATACATCAAGCACAAACTTAATCCTTTTCTATTAAGTTATCTTGTATTCCAACAATAAAAGTAAATTAGGATTAGGCCAGTATTTTCATAACAAAGCTGTCTCTATAAGAGGATATAATTTGATTACTAGAGATAAGAAGCTATTATAATGAAAACATTCTCCACTGTTCTCAAAATTTTCTACATATCAATCCTGTATTACATTATGTAACTCATATACTTTATATAACCTCCACTGTTCAGGTTGTATAAAGCAGTAACAACAGACTGTTCCTTACTCAGTTTTTCCCAGGAGATCTTGGGTCTTCAGTTAAAAAGTACTTTGAAGTTCCCAGTTTAGGTGGAAGAGCTAGGCCTCACTATCAAGATTCCACTAAAATGAGAGTGAGGATATAAAAATAGTATAAATCTTCAATTATGAAGAGAATAAAAGAGAAACATCAATAGAACAAGATTTCAATAAATTTCTCATGGTTAGAAAGAAGAATATTGGTAATAAATATAGTTGATCAGAGGCATGTGAGGAATAGAATATAATCAAGAAGGACCAAGTCAGTACTGCAAAAACTGAGTGTCTTGGTGCGTAGAAGAGCCATACACTCTGTAGGATAGCAATGAAACCTGGGGCTGTTAAGTATTGGGATTAACTTAATGACTATATAATGTATGTATGTACTATATATATACACACACACATACACACACAGTGAGTGGCCAGATTATTATGATCTCTGAACGCACAATAATTTGGCCACTCGGTGTATATCCTATATAATAATCCTATATAATAAAAGGCTAATATACAAATTGTCCCCTTGACCAGGAGTTTGACCAGCAGGCAGGCCGGCCAACCGCCCAGGTCCCCTCCCCCTGGCCAGGCTGGCCGGACCCCACCCATGCACGAATTCATGCACTGGGACTCTAATATTCACACTGAGTGGCCAGATTATTATGCATTCAGAGATCATAATAATCTAGCCATTTATATATATATATATATATATATATATATATATATATATATATATGATGGGAAATAAAAAATATATATATACTTGACTTCTAGAATTTCTGCATGCTTAGATAGGTAAGATGAATTATAAAGTATTCTAATTTCTGGTATTTTGGTATCTCTCATTATTAGTGAAGTACATTCAGTGAAAAGCCCCATGCTGAATTCAGAATTTTCAAGTACCTTTTTAAATCTCTTGAGATAAAATAATATACAAATAAACTGGTAGAAAAACACTGAACTCACTGCATGTGTAGAAACATCTGAATATATGTTCAATCCACAAAGCAAGAATTGATTATTATGAAAAAATAAAAGGAAGTGTGGAATAAATCTTCCATATTGAAAAAAAACTGTCTGAACAAAACATTTCATTAGATGTTTTAGAATGAAATTATGGAAAATAATTTTGATAAGCCATAGAAAGTCATGAGAGAAATAAAGAAAAGGAAAAATAATTATGAGTAAGAGATCAATCCAGAGGTTCCAATACAATATTAATAAATATTTAACTTAACAACTAAGGAAAAGAAAAAAATAAAAATAAAAATACATGAGCAATTACAAAACTGAAGTGTGTGCGTCTATTGACTATTTTTCAAGTACCTGTGACAAAACGTGCACCCAAAGATTCATGAAATTACAGAATATTAAGTATAAAAAGAAGAGTCTAAATTCTTTGAAGAACAAAATATGAACTTTTACCTTGAGTAATGGCTAAGTTTACATGGACCAAACCTGTTATAAAAATAACTAAATATTCAGGATAAATAGATTAAAATATACATATAAGAACTAAATGAATAGTAAATAGATCAAATTTGAACATGCATCTAAAGAAGTAACAAAATGGCAGACAACTTGCAAAAATAGGTAAAACTAGAATACTAGTAGACATTTCACAAAAGTGGAAATCCAAATGGCAGTGAACATTTGAAAAGGTATGTCACTCCATAAATTATCAGGAGATTTAATATTATGTGTCTACTGATTTAAAAAATATGCCTGCAAATTCTTTTATATTTCTACCATTGAGTGCTAAGGATCTACATTCCTCCTCTTTAGTTGGCCTGTTTTGTGACTGCTGCAGTAGTGTTTATGTGATAAAAGTAATGCTATGTGTTTTCCAGGGTGAGGTAATATAATGGCAGGAAGTTTTTCGTTTTGTTCATGGGGCCACTAGTTCTCAGAGTGTTTAGTTTCTATTTAAGAATTCAGACTACCCTTGACTACCATGCTGTGTGGAATCTCAAGCCACATATAGGAGAGACTAAGTTTTAGGTGCTTCGGTCAAGTACCAACTGAACCCAACATTTGTGTCAAATAAGCACAGATGCCTGACATGTGAGTAAAAAGGGCTTCATATGATTTCAGCCCTAAGCTGGTCAACTTACATTGGGCTGGTTGAATCTTTCAGCTGAGTCTCCAAACATCATGGATCAGATACAATACATCCCCATGGTGCCATGTCTAAATTACTGAGCCACAAAAGCCTTGAGCATGATGCAATACTTATTGGTTTATGACACTAAATTTTGTGGCAGTTTGCTTTGCATTAATAAATAAACTTTGAGCCCAGCTGGCGTGACTCAGTGGTTGAGCATCGACCTATGAACCAGGAGGTCACAATTCCCTTCCCTGTCAGGACATATTGCAAGCTCCATCCCCAGTGTGGGATGTGCAGGAGGAAGCCAATCAATGATTCTATCTCATCACTGATGTTTCTATTTTTATTTCCCTTTCCCTTCCTCTCTGAAATCAATGCAAATATTTTTAAAAAATAAAATAAATAGAATTTGATGTCTGGAAGCAGCTTGTTGCCAAAATAAAACCTAAAGTATGTGGTGTTAATTGTTAGACTAGGTATTGTTGGAAGCAAAATGGACCTTAAGGAGGCTCTTGGTAAGGGTTTGAAGGAGTGTGCGAAATTACTATTGAATTCAGGAGAACTGGTAGTGTGAGGTAGTGGAGGGCATTGTTTTTGAGGTGATATGTAAATTTCTAATAAACTTGCTGACTTAACTAAATATATATTTTGAGCAGAATGTTAAAGATGCCATATGGCTAATTCTATCTTTCTATAATAAAATGAGAGAACAGAGAAATGAAGAAAAGGAAAAGAGTTCATGTATTAAGTAGAACTTAGAGACAATATAAGAAGCACCCAGAGCAGTTAGCCATTAAAGAATTCTCAAAGTAAGAAAGAGCACCAGTATTTTTAATTGACATTAATGAGAGGATTAAAAACTCCAGCGAAATCCCCAATTAACTATAACTAAGTTATTGAGTGGAAATTATAATTCTGCTTCACACATTATATCTAGTTTCATGTACTGTTTTTAATTCTTATGCTACTTCTTAATATGTTTCTTAATTGATTTTTTAGAGAAGAAGGAAGAAAAATAGAGAGATGGAAACATCAATGAAAGAGAAACATCAATTAGCTGCCTCCTGCATGCTCCCTACTGGGGCGGAGCCCACAACACAACCATGTGCCCTGTCTGGGAATCAAACCAGGGACCTTTGGGTTCATGGGTCGATGCTCAACCACTGAGCCATACCAGCTGGGCTTCTTATGATACTTTTACACTTAGAAAGTTATCTCCTGTATAGAAAGTTGAAAACTATTATCCTTATTTTCTTTTTTATTTTAGAGTGTTCTAACATTCGTTATTTCTTGTAAAAGGGACTGTGTAGAACCTTCATGTGGATAATTTCTTAGGTACCTCAGGAATGTTTCTCATTTAAGAACAGTGTTAATAGCCCTGACTGGTTTGGGTCAGTGCATAGAGCATCGGCTTGTGGACTGAAGGGTCCTAGGTTCGATTCCGGTCAAGGGCATGTACCTTGGTTGCAGGCACATCCCCAGTAGGGGGTATGCAGGAGGCAGCTGATCTATATTTCTAACTCTCTATCCCTCTCCCTTCCTCTCTGTAAAAAATCGATAAAATATATATATTTTTAAAAAGAACAGTGTCAATAAAGCAAGTACTCATAAGTCAGTCCATATGGGCGTGATTAGAATCACCAGATGAAAATACCCTGTGCCTAGAAAAAGGGGCGCTTATTCTCCTGGTGGCTTTTATGAGTTAGCTTCCATGCTATATATTTGGCAGCCTGTAACCTAGATTATTTTTCTTGATCTTTGCTGGGACAAAGTTATAGGGAGCAGAATGAGGCAATGAGTGCTTGAAGGAACCAAGAGGAGTAAGCCCTGAGTAAATGAGGGTGAAAATTGTTTTTGAACATGTAGGATTGAATATAGCATTAAGTGCATTACTCTTCTTCCAGAAGGTTGAACCAGAAACAAAGTGCAAGATTTCAACTAAAATGAGAAGTAATTTTTATAATTGCAGGGGTTTGATGATAGAAATTGCTGCATTGAGTATTATGTTTTATCAACGACTAGTGAAATTAAATTAAATAGTGTTTGGTTAGGAATGCTTTGTAGGTAATTTTACCCTAGGGAGAAGCTTATATCAAATGACACTGAAGTTCCTCACAAGAAATAAGAAATTGAACAAATAAGAATTAGATATTGAACAATATGGGTAAATAGAAAAATTGCCACTTAGTAAAGTATGCTCTCTAGTGAAATCCTTTTGCATTATGTAAATATATTTCCAAGGGACCTTTTAACACTATTTGTAATAAAGAGACAGTTCCTCCTTTAGCTTTGATTAAATAGGAAGAATTGAAGAGAATATAATATATCTAACTATAGGGATAATTGGGGAAAAGAAAAGGCATATACAAGATGAATAATATTTCCAATCACCTCAGGAAAACATGCACACAGGCAACAAAATTAGTGGTGACTTATTAACAATTGCATTAAACAATTATTCTAGAGGTGTATTCCAACTGTAATATGTAAAATCAGTTTAATAAGTTTCTAACTCCTACCTCACGAAATAGCTTTAACTTCATATATGACATATATGGTCTCTATTAAAGCTGTGTCTACTGTTTTTTATTATTCTAATATTTTGGGGCTCGGGATGGGTATGGAATGCAGAATTAACTTGAGGCAAGCTTTTTCATGATATTAAACAAGTTAAAAAACTCAAGTACACAGGGGAGTTTTACCAAACATTCAAAAAAGAACTAAAACCTATCCTCCTCAGATTATTCCAAAAAATTCAAGAGGAAGGCATATTTCCAAACACTTTCTATGAAGCCAGCATTACCCTAGTCCCCAAAACAGATAAAGACACTACAAAGAAAGAGAATTACAGGCCAACATCCCTGATGAACATAGATGCTAAAATCCTCAACAAAATTCTAGCAAATCAGATCCAGCATTACATTAGAAAGATCATACAGCAGGACCAAGTGGGATTCATTCTGGGGATGCAAGGCTGATACAATATCCGCAAATCAATAAACATGATACATCACATAAACAAAATGTGAGATAAAAATCACATAATCATATCAATTGATGCAGAAAAAGCTTTTGACAAATCCAACACCCTTTCTTGATAAAATCTCTCAGCAAAGTGGGAATAGAGGGATCATACCTCAACATAAAAAAAGCCCTAAAAAAACAAACAAACAAACAAACAAAAAACCACTCAAGTACATTATTTATTTAAAATAAAATTTGAGTTATAGATTATCTCTCTTGGGACAATGAAACAATTGAAGTCATTATTTCAAATGTACTTAAGCAATTTATTTACACCATTTCTTTAATTTTAATAGATTACATATAACTGTATAAGAGTATACAGTAAAAGTTCATTTAACGTTATTGTGTTATTGTGAAGGATCTTACATATAGTCATGTAAATATACAAAATCAACTTGATTTTTTAAAATTAAATACATCTGTGATAAGTGGAATTCTAAAATGACCTGCAATGACTCAGGCCCTCATACATTCCCCTCCCTTTGAGAGTGGGCAGAATATGTGAATATGATGGACTATCATTCTTATGGTAATTTTATATTACATGGCAAAGATTTGCAGATGCAATTATGATCCCTGATCAGTTTGGCCTCGAGTTAATTAAAAGGGAGACTATCCCAGGTGGTCCTGGTCTAATTAGGTGACCCCTTAAAAGGGACAAGATGCAGTAGCAGACACTCCCCTGCTGGACTGAAAAAAAAAAGCCATGTTGTGACCTGCCTATGGAATTCACATTACACAGAATGCTGGGCAGATTTTTAGAGATTGAGACTGACAGCCAGAAAGTAAATGGAGCCTTTGCTCATACTCCGCAAGGAAATGAATTCTGCCAACGCCAGGGAGCTTGAATGAGGACCTCGAGCCTCAGCTGAAATTGTAGTCCCAGCCAGTATCTTGATTTCAGCATCGTGAGACCCTGAGCAGTTTATAACTATAATTTGAATTCCTTATCCCCTATTTTTTTTTAAGAGTACCCCTCTGTACTTCTTACTCTGTTACTTGATTTATCAGTTATGAATGTAATCTTTTGATTCTTGTCCATTAAAGATGAGAAAACCAGCCTTGCTGTACCATCTTCCAACTTTCCCTCTTGACCTTTCAACAGAGGTGGCCAATATTGTTTCTATGGTAAGAGTTCATGTCTTTAACATACTTCTCACATTTGTCTCAGTCTTAGTTTTACTATCAAATTATTTACCGCTCATTTCCAACCCTTTAACTATAGTTATTTTAATCATCTTTTAGTTGAGTGAATCTCTTCCTGCAGATTATTCAGAAGGACATGTGGTAATTATATTCTCTAGGTTGTTTTGCATAGTAAAATAGTAATGACTTTATATTTGAAAAAAAATTTTCATATGTATAAAACTTTTGCCCTTGATTTCTTTCTTCAATGACTTTATCGGTATCGTTTGACTGTTTTCTAGTGTTGAATCTTACTTTGTAGGAGACTGAGACACTGTGTAAATAACGTGGTGTTATTACTTGCGCAAAAATAATTAATTTTAGCTTTTGAAGTTTAGTGATTTTACTAACTTATGTCCTTTTTTTTTCATTGTATTGAATTTATCAGGGTGACACTATTTAACAAAATTCTACAACACATCATCTGTATACTGTATAGTGTGTTCACTACCCCTAATCAAGTCTCCATTCATCACCAGTCATCCCCCCCTAAAACCGCCTCCACCACCCTTGGCAATCACCACACTATTGTCCGTGTCCATGAGTGTTTTTTCTTTTTATGCTCAACCCCTCCACTCCCCGCTTAGTTCATTTTGTTTATTAGATTCCATATATCTTGTTTTAATAATTCTCAAAGGTATGTTGTGCTCTTGCAACATGTACACTCAGGTGTTCTTTTAATTCAGAAGTATATTTCTTGGCTTGTCTTTATTTTAGTTGTTTTAGCTTTCTTTCATTCTTTTAGTTTAAAAAGGCTACTTATATCTTGATATTTACATGACTCAAGTCTGTTATTTTCTCTATGGCACTTTTAATCTTCATTAAATTTAATTGCCTTTTGCTCATTTTTTTCTAACTTATATATTCTCCTATATTTTTATTCCACTTTGTGCAGTTTTTCTCCTCTGTGGTCATTTCATATATGCCTTCATTTTCATGATTTTTTTGTCTCCCGTTTTCCTGCCAACTACTATTTTACCTTCTTCTGTTTTCACCTCATCTCTTCTTAGATCTATTAAATGCCTAATTTGCAGGTAGAATGAATTAATAAGCACTTTAAAAAGTGGACTCTATTCTGTTTTTCACTGAGCAGGGGAAATTTGATAAAAAATTATTTTCACCAAAACAATATTTTATCATATGTTTTCATCTCATATGTTTTCCTGATAATTTCTCATCTTTCAGTATTTGTCTATAGATTCCCTGCTGACCACTTTTTGATTTTCAAATTAGAGCTAATGACTTTTTTATAAACCAGTTATTTGGATTGCCTTTTACTGATACAACAATTTCTAAATTTCAGAGTGAATCAAAAAGCTTCTGTGCCATTTTCAACAGAGAAAAACATTCTTTAATAATTTATAATTGGAATACCCACTTAAAATAGATTAAGGTAAGATTAATGCAAAACCAGTGTTATATAATTTCAGCCTTTTGACCGCCAAAAAATGTCTTTCATTAGTCACATGTAAAAAAGACATAAGATGTATATAAAATTTTCAATCAATTTCCTATGGTAGATTATTCTGCAGAATTTCTTGCCATTTAGTCTGGCTATTTATTGTTGTCAGCCTGAGCTTTTGATGTTGAAGAGTTGTGTGTTTTTTTTTTTTAAATCATTGTCATTATTATTTGGATGTGAACTGGTTTTATTTGCATGAGGAATTGCCAAACAGATACTATTTAGTTGTGAATTATTATTAATTCATTTATTGCATACATTTCATTGATTCAACATATTTAAAGATTTTATTTAACTTTTTTTAAAAAAATTGCTTCTTCAAAAATACTTGCTGTTATAAATAATTTAGGATTTATTTTTGTTAAACTGTTTCTAAATTGATACTAATTTAAAATAGCCATGAGTAATTAGGGGAAGCTTTCCTATAGCAACCTTATCAGCATTATGTAGCATGAGTAGTATTTATTTTACAGTTTAGTAAATTGCGTTAATTAAACTTATCCCAGTTTCTAATGAGCCACGTTTTACTACAGTTTGGTGAGTAAAGGTAGTATCAGCCCTGGAGCCAGAAGTGAGGGTGAAGCCTGGCTTGGTCAGATACTACCTCTGTGACCTTGGACATGCCTCTCTAGTCTCAAATGTTAATAACAGATGTGTGAGAATAACTACATCTACTTCACAGGGTCTTAAGATTATGACATAATGCTGATAAATAATATGCATAGAAAAATTTGGGTTATATATATTTTTATCTCAGAGGATGGTTGTAATTGTAATGATGTTTATTATTATTTTTACATTGTTACCTTTACTGCTATTATTAATCGTGTAATTTTTATTTGTCTTCCTTCTTTGGGGAAATAGTATGTTCCTTACTCTACATATCTACTAGGGTTGCAGATTGGGATTCATTTTTTGATTTCTTTAACAACTTGTAATCAGAATGCTAACATTTTCATATTTGTTTCTCCAAAATTTATCTCACATCTTGTATTAATATTTTAAATACATATATATATATATATATATATATATATATATATATATATATACATAATTGTTTTAGCTTCTGTTTCAGGTATTAAAGAATACCCCCAAAAAAGTAGTTTGAATGAGATAGTTTTTTTTAAACATATAGAATTTAGAGGAAGGAAGCTTCATTATCATCAGAGACTTGAATTTCTATTTTGTTGCTCTCACATTCTCAATATGCAACCTTTATTTTGTGGTCCAATTAGGCTGTTTCAGCTCCTACCTTCAAATCTGCCTTCCAGCCAAAGGAGGGGATACATGGGAGGAAGAATATGCCCTCTTTCTTTGGAGGACGTAATCTGGATATTGTGCACATAACTTCTGAACATATTCCATTAGTTACAACTTAGTCACAGAGCCACCTATCTATAGAGAGTGCTGATAATGTCTTTCTTTAGGAGGTGAGACACCCACTAAAAAATTGTTTTTTAAATAAATGTAAGTAAAAAGGAGAAACTAGCTATCAGTTATCATCCACCTCATTGTTCAACTATCCACACTTTCTCTCTCTATAGACCACTTTCTCTACATATAGACCACTCACACTCTATTCCTGATGGAGACAACCACAATTCTACCTGTTTTTATATCTCACTCAAAGCTTAGAGTATTTGGAGACTGTGTTATGGACTTCGTTAGGTCTGGAAATGGCCCTTCATGAACTGACCATTTAGAAATAAAAAGACAAGTTACTTGCATCCTTCACACTCTTACCTGGTAAACAATGATTGAGACAGAAAGTGAAAACCGAGAAAAACACATTTCTAAAGAGGGAAATATACAGCAGTATTTATCAAGAGCAACTATTAAATCTTCCTGGGCAGGAATTGAGACTATTTCATGCTTTTGTCATAGACCTTGATTTATACATGTGGCAGCTGCTGGCTTTCTCTCTGACAGACAGAAACTTTCTTTCCCATGGTCCTCTGTGCAGGAGTGGCCAGGTAAAATACAGGACCTGCATTTGTGTTTGAATTTCAAATTACAGTGGGTCTTCTGCATTTTCATTTGATAAATTTGGCAATACTGCTCTGTGGACCTGGCCTTAGTTTTCAGGCAGGCAATTATTGCTATTTTTCTATTCCTCATGGTCACGTGTGATATTTGACAATTGGCCTTTATTGGAAACTGCAAAACTTCTGTGGATGCTTTTTCTGCTAGCATAAGTTTGCGGGCCTGTGAGTTGATTTAGGTACTAAGAAATCACAGAATATGGGGGGTAAGATTTATTTTATTTATAAATACAAGTCCCTCAATTCTTAGTAAGCTTAGTAGTTATTTTGCTTTAATCATTTCCAAGTTTACAAACTCAAGTCAAAGATCTCCTAAATATAGTTTAGACACTGGAAGGTTATTTTGTTTTATTTACTTACTATTATTTTTGCCTAGTGTCCTTTTTCTCTCAGTTTAATGCAGGTTAACTTGAGGCTATCTGTAAACACAGGTTGGAGTGGGACAGTAATTAGTCTCCTGGCTACCATCAAAGCTATGCTTCCTGCAAGCTCTTTCTCTCTCTCTCCATGATAGCTCCTTAAGCATTTATAAATCATGAAACACACTGAAGTTTTGTATGTCATATCTTTGCATCTCCCTTCTCTTTACCTAGATGTCCTTCTGCAGAGTGAGAGAAAGAGCTTGCAGGAAATATAGCTTTGATGGTAGTCAGGAGACTGTCCAATGACCTTGCCAGTCCAACCTGTTTTTTTCAGATAGCCTTAATTATCATTTCACAATTAGCAAAGCCAGATATGAGCTCTCCAGAAAGCACTGAGAAATGTACATATAGCACTTGAGAGTGTGGATTCTAGGGCTACGGAGCCTGGATTTTAATACCATCTCTGACTCTTTATGTGATCAAGATACAATCTCTGCATCTCACTTTCCTTTCCTATAAAATGTGGCTACTACCAATAGTACTATCCCAGAGGACTGAACTAGATGGCCCAGGTATGCTGTTTAATAAACAATGTGCAAGTATGTTGAATATTTTTATTTAAACTCTATTCCATGGACCTCAAGAATAGCACAGTTAGTAGTAGCATAGTTAATTCCCAACTGCTGGTTGCTGGTTGTTTTTTTTTTTGTTATTGTTTTTTGTGTTTTTTTTGGTACTGTAATAGTTATTTCTTTATGGTTATACAAGCAGACTTTTGTTTATTTACCTTTCATAGAGATTAACCTTAGGAGATGGGGAAATAGAAAAGAAAGGTGGATATACTTAAACTCATCTTAAGAATTCTCATCCAAATACCACATCAAATGTAAAATTTTTATAAATTTTCATTTGGTTAGCTTTACCTTATTATAACTCTGTCACCTTTTGAAGTCCACTAGGATCAAGAAAATGAATTCATGTCAGCAGGGAATAGCTTCTTCATATTGTTCTACTGAAAAATGTCAAGCAATTCTGAATTTTATTATAGGAAATTGTTTAGAAGATGGCAGGAACATGTTACTGCAATCACTTAATGATGCAACAGCAATACGAAGTGAAAGGCATTCGTGAAATTAAAACTAAAGAGGTTATTTAGTAGGACATAAAATGCACTAACCATAAAAGAAAAATAATTTTTTATTAGTTCTTATGGAAATATTACCAGATTCCTTAAGCATTATCAAGGATTGCCCTGGGAACAATTTAAAAGTGTTAAGTCTCTATCTCACATCACTCCATATACACATTCATTCATTCAACTTAACTTTTGCAGGGGCTTGTACTTGAAGAGAGTTGAATGAGCATAAGTTTTGCTGTTCTTGAGAAACAATTAACAGTGAGAGTAAATGTTACAAAGAACACTAAACAAAAAAGATTGTATAGAGAAAAAGAAGAAATTTATCAGGAGATCAAAGTTTTTAGCCTTTTGGATGGATGTACATGAAGCACGTTGATGGATCAGAGAGTGGAAACCACAGTAAAGGATTTCCATGGACTTGGACACAAGGGGAGAAGGCTCACCCTTCCAGCAGACTCCTGGAGAGGGAAATATATACCATTATATATTATCTATAAAATAATAATAGGATATGCTATATATTATATTACATGTAATTATACTGTTATATAAAACTAGAGGCCTGGTGCACAGATTTTTGCACATTGAAAGGAAATTAATTAGAAGGTGGCTGGCGGGACGGGACTGGGCGAGAAGGGCCGGACACGCACTGGAGCCAACTTCCCGTGGTCCCTTCCAGGCCAGCCACACCTGGGGCGGTGCTGGGACTCAAAGGGCGTCTGTGAAGTGAGTGGGGTTCCTCCAGTAGGTGGGGTCCCTCAGCTTGGCCTGTGGGGATCAGACGGAAACCGGCAGTCCAACATTCCCCAAGGGGTCCTGGAGTATGACAGGGAACTCTGCAAAGTTGCTGTCACTCAGAAGCTCCTGTACTGAGCATCTGCCCCCTGGTGGTCAGTGTGTGTCATGCCTACCGGCCAGTTGGCCACTTAGCCTTTTATATATATACTAGAGGCCCAGTGCATGATTGAATCTACACGCTTTCGCTTTCGCTTTTCGCGGTGGAGCTGGGTGCCTGTCCGCTGGTGCCAGAGCAGACAGGCACCCAGCTCCCCCACTTTTGATGGTCCACGGCCCGCTGAGGGGGGCTACCCTGCTGTTGAGAGGCGCAGGGGGCGGGACTCCTGCCCCCTGCGCCTCTCAACGGCCGCTGAGGGGAGCTGCTGTGGACACCTGGCTACCCTGCCGTTGAGAGGCGCAGCTGGGTGTCCGCGGCAGCTCCCCTCAGCGGCCGCGGATCTGGCCGTTGAGAGGCACAGCGGGCGGGAGTCCCGCCCCCTGCGCCTCTCAACAGCAGGGTAGCCCCCCTCAGTGGCAGCGGATCCGTGCCTCTCAATGGCCGGATAGGCAACCCCGAGTCCCGCCCCCCAGCCTCCTGCCGCCCAATCGTGGGCGTAGCGGAGTGATGGTAATTTACATGTTACTCTATTATTAGATAGGATGGACTAGAGGCCCGGTGCACAAAATTTGTGCATGGGGTGGGGTATCCCTCAGCCCAGCCTTCACCCTCTCGCAATCCAGGACCGCTGGCTCCTAACAACTCACCTGCCTGTCTGCCTGATTGCCCCTAACCCCTCTGCCTGCCGTCCTGATTTCCCCTAACTGCCTCTGCCTGCCATTCTAATCGCCCCTAACTGCTCCCCTGCCAGCCTGATTGCCCCTAACCGCCTCTGCCTTGGCCCCTGCCACTGTGGCTTTGTTGGAAAGGAGGACTGGACGACCAGAAGATGTCCAGTCATCTTGGTCAAATTAGCATATTACCCTTTTATTAGTATAGATAGCTACATATATTTATATGTAATGACCACATATTCCTCATAATAAAAAATAATATAAAGATGTAGCATACAATATATAGTGCCTAGGGCTACAGTATTATTCAGCATTTCTTTCCACTAAACAGATACCATATTTTGCCTACTGCCTACCTCAATTAGGCATGACTGAGTGGTTTATGATCACACTTTTTTCCAAGTAACTGATTAGTTTTCTTAGAAAACTCTCTGACCTTATTAAAGTTGAAGTTTTAAGTTGCAAAAGTGCTTGTGGCTTAGGCAAAGACTGCTCTCTAATCCTTCCAAACCATGAGACAGAATTCAGATTAGATTCATAGGAAGCTCTGGGGCTTGTGTAAAAATGAACTCTCATTGAATTTGAAATATAAAAATTGATTTTTCCCAGACATTGTGTTGGGAACAGGCTGAGGAGAAAAGGCAGGCTGCATTTAAATATTGGAATTCTTTCTAAAGAGAACTAAAATGTAAATGATACATTTGTACAAAAACATGAAAACAAATGCAAATTTATAAACTTGTCCTAAAGTTTCTAGATAGTCTGTAACTTCTATTTCAGTAGTCCAATATAAATCTCTGTACTTATTTACTCAACTAAATTATATGTTATTAGCTATTTTTAATTGATATAATATTATTTTTGGCATTATATGTTTCAAGTATACAACATTATAATTTGATTTCTATACACACTATAGTGTGCTCACCATCAAAAGTCCAGTTTTCATTCATCACCATACATTTCACTGCCTTTACCCATTTGGCCTTTCACCCACCCCCATTCTGTTTGTATCTATAAATTTGTTTTTGTTTTGTGTAGTTTGTTCATTTGTTTCTTCTTTTGTTTTGTTTCACATTCTACCATGTGAATGAAGTCATATGGTTTTTCTCCTTTTCTTTTGTCACATGCAAAAAAAATAATACTATTTGTCCACATTTTCCTAAGTAATTCTAATGTATTTTAGTGATTGGGTGCTTTGGAGAAATAGCATCTGACAAAGATATACCGGAAAGAAATCAGCTTTTATAGTCTTTGGTGTCATAACTTGGTTTTAAGTTCCACACTTTATTCTAATGCAAACTCTTTTTCAAGGCTAATATTCTTTTTTTTCCTTTGATGCTTCCTTCCCATTCCTCTAGTTTCTGCTTGTTAACATTCTGTCCAGCCTCCCTTCCCTTCCCTTCCCTTTCCTCTTTCTTTTATTGTTTTTTTTCCCAATTATAGTTTATAGTTAATGTTATTTTATATTAATTTCAGGTGTACAGAAAAATGGTTAGACAATAATATAGTTTACCAAGTGTTCCCCTGGATATTTTCAGTACCCATGTAGCACCATACATAGTTATTACAATATTATTGATTGTATTTCCTATGCTGTACTTTACATCCCCATGACTATTTTGTAACTACCCATCTGTACTTCTCAACCCTTTCACCTTTTTCACCCAGTAACATCCCCCCTCCCTTTTCTGGCAACCATCAGACTGTTCTCTATATCTATAACTGTTTCTGTTTTATTTGTTCATTTATTTTATTCTTTGGGTTCCACATATAAGTGAAATCATATTGTATTTGGCTTTTTTCTGACTGATCTATTTCATTTAATATAATATTCTGTAGGTCCATCCATGCTGTTGCTAATGTTAAGATTTAGTTATTTTTTATAGCCGAGTGAAATTCCATTGTATCTATGTCCCACTGCTTTCTTATTCGCTCATCTATTGATGAGCACCTGGGTTACTTTCATAGCTTGGTTATTGTAAGTAATACTGCAATGAACACAGAGGTGGATATATTCTTTCAAATTAGTGTTTTGAGTTTCTTCAGATTAATTCCCAGAGGTGGAATCACTGGGCCATAAAGGCAGTTCCATTTTTCATTTTTTTGCAGAAACCCCATACTGTTTTCTGTAGTGGCTGTACCAATTTATATTCTTACCAGCAGTGTACGAGGGGTAATATACTTAACACTAACATTCTTAGTGTAGTTTCTTAAGCCAAAATAGTCAGTGGCCCCACAATCAAGAACTTTAGTAACATGATCCTAACCTATCTGCTGTGTCTATAACTTCTTTGTAGTTCCCTACCTACTAGTATACCGAGGACAAGCCCATCTTACCTACTTCTTTGCCTCCTTCCAGTCTGCCTGAAGCACTCTTTGCCCATCTCATATTCACCTGAGCAAACCTACCTGCCTTTGTAAGCTCCATGTCATTCTTCTCTAAGAAGCCTGTCCTAATCCTAACAATTAGAAATGAACATATCTACATATCTAAGGTTATAAATGTGATGAGGGCACACATGATACACGATTACTAATGTCACTGCTTTATTAGAAGTTTATTTTCAAATTTTGATAATTAAGCCCAAATGTAGGTACCTCCTTGCACTTCAAAATCAGGTCCATTAGAATGCTTGAAAAGCAAGAAGCCAATCAGCCTTTGAAAGGTGAATAGCAGGGAAACGGTTTCACAGACTCAGTCCACTTTCTTAAAAACACAATGTCCTATTTCTGTCTGCACAATCTCATTTCCTATCCCTATCAAGGGGAAACAAAAATTACCACAGGATAATGAATGTGATAACTGCAAGAACCTCTTCAGGGTCTATTTTCAATGATGGTCTGTGTCTTCGTGAAAAAACAGGTCTTAAAAAACCAACCAGTCATGCTTAGAAAATATGAAATCTATTGGGTGTTGTTGTAGCTTTAAAATAAAGTCACATAAAATGAGAGCTACTATTAAGTCTCCAAAGATCTTAGAGACATCGGTTGAAATGTAAAAGGCACCAATATTTTACTCTGGTGCCTGGAAATGTTTTTGTCAAGAATGAGCGCCTGACTTCTGAACAAAAATTGTCTCTAGGTTATGTCAACACCATTAAAGCGCCCGATACAGAGTAGAAACAAATAAGTTCATTCAGGTATTTTATATAGTTTACATAGTAACACCTTTGCCTAGGTTTCTGATCAATACATTCTCCAAAGAATTTTCTGTTAATGTTCACTGTATACTATTGCAAATGTCTTCAGAGAATGACTTTAAATGTTTCAAAGGTTCAAAATGGGTATGAGCAAAATTTCTCAATTTACTAATGTCATAACTGTACTTCATAATGCATAATATTTGATTATTCTGATGTCAAAATTTTAGACTCACTTGAAAATAAAACTGCATATGCATAAAACATTTTCAATATAATTTCAGGTGATTCATATGCTTAAAAAGGCCATGGGGTTCCAAACTATGACAGTTTTAAAATAAATGGTAACACATTTCTTGATATCCTCCCTTTCAGAAATGGGGGGTCAATGTTCCTTCTCCTTGATTCTGAGTGGGCTATGACTTGCTTATAATCAATAGAATGTGGCAGTAGTGGAAATGCATAAGTAGCTCATAAAAGGTGACATACATCTTTCCCCTTGACTCCTGGGACACTTGTGCTTGAGGCCCAGAGCCCCCATGGAAGAAGTCTGTCTCCCCAAGGCCATCATACAGTGAGAAAGCTAAGGTAGATGGAGCAGCCATGTGTAGATGCTATCATTGTCAGTACTAGTCTTTGAGTCTTCATAGCTCTGATACCAGATATAAGAATAAACAGGTCTCCCCCTGACTCCAGCCTCGTGGTTTGTGTTACCTCAGGCTTTGAGTCGTCTCAGCAGAGGAATCTCCATGGAGAAGCAGGGTGCTTCCTCTCTGCTCTTTTCCAAGTTTCTAACCAGCAGAACCCGTAAACAAATGCAATGCCTTTTTTTCCTTCCTTTACACAACTTCACTTGGGATGACTTAATATGCATAAATATCAGAACAGCAACCCCTGTTAAAAAGCTTGTCTCTAGAGAACAAAAATTCATAAGCACTGAGTTTGGCTGAATTCAGATAGTTACATAAGGGATTGAGAACAGTGAACATTTTTTTTAAATGTAATACTTTATTATTGATTTTTTAAACATTTTTATTATTATTATTATTTTTAGAGAAACAGGGAGATGATGTTTCTATCATCTGCCTCCTGCACGCCCCCTACTGGGGGTCCTGCAACCCGGGGATATGTCCTGACTGGAATGGAACCATGACCTCATGGATTGAAGCTCAATCACTGACCCACACTAGCCGGGATGGGGAACAGGAAACTTTTTGATATTCTGTCTGTGCCCGGAAATGCAGGTTCAGGAAAAGGAACTAAGATTAGCAAATCCAAATCCACCAAGTTAGCATGTCCTAAGTGACATCCCTCACTGTTACTTCTTAAAAGCCAGACAATATTTCAAAAAAAAAAAAAGAACATAATATCATAACTAAAAGCAAAAAGTTGGTTAAATTAATCTTCAGAGGGCACCTTCCCTGATTTGGCATGTTACTGAATTATTCCTTCTATACTGGTTAGGGTATATTAGGCTCAGGTTTGAACACACATTAATCATTGGTCTTTGTGGCTTCACATAAAAAGGTTATGTATTGTTCATGATAGATATTTAGTTCATAGCTGGTAGTTTTTGGGGGGTGGGGTGGGAAATTGCTTCACATAGTCAATCCATAACCAGCCTGAAAACTCTTTTCTATCTTGCAGTAATTCCATCTGTCTATATCTTTTGGGAAAACCCAGACAAAATCTAAACTTTAAAAGCAGCTGGAAGTATGGCCTCCATTGCCCTTCCCCAGATGTATTAGAGTTGGATGAACACCTAACAGTAACTTGTCAAACCTTGCTGAAAGCTAACTTCTAATCATTGTATTTCTTTTATTGATTTTTTTGTACCACATATATTTCTTTGAGTGTCTAATACATTGCATTTTAACCCAAATATTTATTTTTAGAGCTTTCACAATATGATTAGCCTGCTATGTTGAAGATTATGGGGCAATTAAATGTAGAGAGGAAAAAACAACAACAGAATTTACTGGAAGTTACAGAAAATAACTTTTAAAATACTTAAATAATATGCTTTGGTTCAAAGTAAAAATCATTATCCCATTTTGTATTTTTCTAATTTATTGGGGCAACATTGGTTAAGATCATATAGGTTTCAAATTTCTATGATACATGATCTGTATATTGCATTGTGTGCCTACCATCTAAATTCAAATCATCTTCTGTTACTATATATTTGGCCTCCTTTTGTATGTTTTGACCAAATTACATAAAGGAAAGAAATGAAGAATAACTTATTGTAAAAATGTATGATAGATTTTGGCAAACACAAAGTGAAACAATTAGCAAAAAAAGCAGCTAATACTTAACATAATATATAGTTTCTGTGATCTAAGACAGTGTGATTCATAATGTTTTAAAGTCTTCTTATTTTCGGTATGGTTCCAAATGAAATTTAATTATTTCTAGCAGTTTATTTCCTCAGTGAGTCAAAGTAATTATTGATTGGTCTGTTTGAAATGACTGAGCAAGCAAACATTCTGGATGAATCTACATGAATCATCCCCTTCACCAAAATTATTAACACCTTCTTTCCCTACAGAAATATTCTTGGCAAAGTCAGGTATTGTTTATTCTTTGGAACTATTCTTCTAACAGGAGTGTAGTATCACCTGGTAGTTCAATGACATCAAAACACATGTTTGAATACAGAGAAATTAGTCACTCAGCCATCAAAAAATCTTCTGGCTTTCCCCGGGGGCAGGCCCTATCGAAATAACAATGTCATCTGGGCAAAATGTTAAGGGGACAATTTGAAGAACCTTAAAGCAGACAGAAACTGGAGGGGAACTAAGTCAGAAGGAAGGAAATTCTACTAGTTTTTATGTGGTTTTAACATTCAGCCTGAAGGTTGGGGGAGTGCTGTGGGGTGGTGACCGATATATTCAAAACAAAAAGCTACAGTTGTTCTAGTTTTCAGAATCAGAGGATGGGGTTTGGGATTTTTGGGGTGGCTGGAAACTAATGACAGAAATAAGATTTGTGGTTATCAGACTATTTGTTTAAGAAATGTCCCAGGTTTGGTGGGGAGGTAGGAGCAGCGGTGGGAGAAATCATCCTGGGTACACAGAGTAATCAATAAATGGTAGTGACTATTGTTATTATTAACATTAGGTAGTGGATTCCATTTATCTACTTAAAAATGTTAACCAGGCATTTATAGACATTGCAGAGATAAAAGGTATGTATATAACTATTTATAATGCAGCAAGGCAGAATGTAAGGTTCATTTTTATTTTTAAAAAGTTATAACACAAAACAAAGACACAGAAAATCAAAAAAGCAAATGTATTAACTTGACGAGTATTAAAAGGTGTGAACACTCTTGCTCCTATACCTTGTGAAGACAGAATTGCACCAAACACCACAGAAGCTCCACCAAGCAGCTGCTCCCAACAATTTACTCCTGCATTACCTACCTGTATTTTTTCATAGTTTATTATTATATATTTTAAATCTCTCTCATTTTATGCATTCCCCATTCAACCATTTTACCCTTAGTGTTATCTGTTGAAGAATCTAGAGCATTTGATCTATGTTATCTTACAGAGGAACAGCTTCTTTATTTTCTGTAAATTGGAAGCTTGACCCATAGGTTTGATCAGCCTCATATTTCATTCTTTGGCCAGATTTTTGTGTGCTTTTATAAGGAGACATCTAATGTCTACTTGTATATTTTTGAGATGTTAATTTCTGTTGTTAGATACATAATTTCATTTGGGGCTGCTGAATAGTGGTATTCTAACTCTTTATCACTTATTAGCAAAGGTAAAGAGACAGTTCTCTTTGATTAGCCAGTGCTCGTGTAGAAAGGGGAAATCAATGCTTGATTCTTCTCCTTCTGACAGAAGAAGTAAATGTTGGTACACTTCAGTTGTCTCACAGGCTCCTTACACTCTTTTTATTTTTATTTTTGGATTTTTTTTTTCTTTTGCTGTTCTGATTGGATGTTTTCTGCTTCCTTATACTCCTAATATTGGTTTGATTCTCTGCTCCATTTACTCTACTGTTGATTCCCTGTAATTTGTTCTTCATTTCAGTTAGTGAATCCTTCATTTCTGACTGGCTCTTTGCTATGGTTTCCATGTTTGTTTGTTTTATGCTGTTAACGTTCTCACTAAGTTGCTTGAACATTCTTATAACCATTATTTTTAACTCTCTTTGGTAGGTTGCTTGCCTGCATTTCAATAGTTCTTTTTTTTTAAAAAAAAAATTTCTCCTGTTCTTTCATTTGGGATCGCTTTCATTGTCTTCTCATTTTGGTTATTTCCTTGTGTTTGTTTCTATTTCTTAGATTTTAGTACAACTTTATCCTTTATCCTGGCATAGTGAAATAGGAAGAAGCAAAGCTATGGTACTTTTATAGGAGACAGTAATTCTCACTTTGTTTTAAAATTTATTTATTCTGGGATAACTATTCAATTTTTTTTCTCCAAATCAAACATATTTAAGTATGAAATGGGTTACTTTTAATAACATGCAAATGAGCAAGCAGGGACACATGGTCCTCTTATTTATAACTAGCCAAGTCTTTTGTACTTTACCTGTGTTTTTTTTAATATGTATTTTATTAATTTCAGAGAAGAAGGGAGAAGGGGAGAGAGAGATAGAAACATCAATGGTGAGAGAGAATCATTGATCGCCTGCCTCCAGCATGCCCCACACTGGGGATTGAGCCCACAACCTAGGCATATGCCCTGACTGGGAATCAAACCGCAACCTCCTGGTTCATAGGTTGATGGTTAACCACTGAGCTACGCCGTCCAGGCTGTGCTTTATCTGTTTAAAAAAGGTGATATGTCCTTCCCAAACATATAAAGTCAACTTCCCAAATTTGTTTCTTTGAGAAATTTTCTTATCTCACAACTGTAAAGAGATTGTTCAAAATGCATGCATTAAGTTCAGAAACATGGGAAACAATGAATTTCCAGGCATGATTATAAGATAGACTAATAGGAAAAGATTACATTCAATTTCAGGATTTACATTTGATTTCAAATTCTGTAAAACTTAAGAGTTAATGTTGAAAGAAATACTTTCAGAATGAAATTTATCAGCCTGAAAAAATGAGAAGCAGCTCATATGAATGTTGTCTATTGACCTGTCCTTGAGATATGCTGAGGCAATGTGAAGTTAAGACAAGACTAGGAAAGACTGCATTTTTGTGAAAGAAATAGTTGTGCTTCACTATCTATTTTATCAACAATAAAATACTGAATGGAAGTGCAGTACTGATGTCTGAATCCAATTCCTTAGTATAAATGGTTTAGAAATCATTGACTGATGCAAAAATATACAGCATCACAGCATTAATATGGAACCTGGAGTTCCTATCAGCTAGCATGAACATTTATGTTTTCCTACATGTTTCAGTACTTCTTAGCTCAGAAAATAGATTCTGTTATATCATTAAATTTTAGCTGTAGAGTTATATTTAATACTTTGGAACAATGAATTCCTTTATTAGAAACTCAATGGAGAATATTTCTAAAATAAGAAATTAAAAAACTGATTTTCAGCAACTATATTTTAAACTTGCCTGAATAGTTTAATGGTAAAAATCCTACTATATTAAGTACTAATATCCTGAGAGTTAAATTTTAGCAAGAATGTGACAATGTCTATTGGAATTCTGGGACCTTGAAACTTTTCCTTTTCCCTTTGTCTTTTGGTACATGTAGCCACATTCGACTCATTCTCCTCAGGAAACCTGGGTGTCCCATTTGCAGCCATGACTTAGCTTTGCTTCTTCGTATTTCTCTATGCCAAAACGCAGTGCTTTGCACTATATTTATCCTTAATGACTTAGTCAAGTGCTCCCAAATGGGCTCCTCCTCATAATCAGAAAGTTATGGACCTTATCCAGGATCACCAACATTTGCTCCCTGGATATAAAAGGTGGTAATGATCAGTTATAAAGTCCTTTTAGGACTGTGGAATGGATGGGTTGTCTAAAGATAAAATTAAGCCTCTTATCTGCATCATTTAAAATAGGCATATTTCTGAGGGTGTGTGTGTAGCTCTCTTCTTCAGCATGAGCCCTCTTAATTATTTTCCTCACAGGAAAATATGTGAGGATGCACACTCAGCTGTTGGCCAGGTAGATCAATTATGCTAAACTTTCTTTATTTTCAGAGTTTATTTTCTCATGATCTTGTGAATTACAGTGACAGAACTCTTCCTCTAATCAATAAGCACTTTGCTCAGTTCCTGTAAAGCCTACGAAGGACAGAGAAACAGCAGAATTCTCCTTTACAGTATAGAAATTTACAGCATAGAAAATTTAGACGAGCTCATCCAAGCACAATAAATTCTTTGATAGAGTAAAATGAAAGTTATCCTATTGTCCATGCATAGCACTGATAATAAAAAGCCAGGATCAACAGTGACAATAGCCCTCCTCATCTCCAACACACCTTTCATCATAAACATACACAGAGATACACACACATACACACACACACACACACACACACACACACACACACACACTTACACGGTGGGGCCAAAGTAGGTTTACAGTTGTTAGTATGTGAAACACAAAGTTTATTCTTGTATTATTATTTATTAATTATTGTATTATTTTCCATAGGAACAACTGTAAACCTACTTTTGCCCCACCTGACTAGGGATCAAACCTGCAACCTAACTCTGTGTCCTGACTGGGAATCAAACCCACCACCTTTGGTGTATGGGTCAATGCTCCAACCAACTGAGCCATGCCAGACAGGACTAACTCCTCAGATTTTAAATATCAGATGAAATCAAAGCATGCTATAGAAAAATGCTCATAATAAAGTAAGAAGAAAAGGGTAGGATATAAAATTATATTTACAAGATGAATTCAATTGTATATAAATAATAAAGGCTATAAAATTGACTTAAATAAGAAATAGCAAATATATGAATGACTTTCATTTGCTTATTTGTATATTTAATATTACTAAAATTATAGTTTAAATCAATATTGTACTTGGAATACCTCTGGGATTGCATTTTTAAAAGTTTAAAGTACTGTGTTAAAGGAAATACATTATTATAATGAGAGGGAAGTAGTAGATTATAGTTAAAAAGGAGAACAAATCCTAGTCACATGACATTGGTTTAAATCCTAGGTCTACCATATATTAATTGTGTGCCCTAAAACACAATACTTGCTGCTCTAAACCACAGCATTGTCATCTATAAAATGGCAATAAAAAATGTGTTTAATTACTAATGAGGAAATAAAGAAAATGTTTCCTTAACTATATTTAATTTAAATCGGTTTTGGAACTTCTGTGTTGAAAATGAATCTTTTCTTAGAAATTTCAGAAATAAAACCAGTAAAAAATGTATTTGAGGATTATTTTCAATAATAGCTTAATAATGTTCAGCCCATTGATAATCCTCAAATACATTTTTTACTGGTTTCATTTCTTAAATTTTCAAGAAAAGATTCATTTTCAACACAGAAGTTCCAAAACCAATTTAAATTAAATCTAGTTAAGGAAACATTTCCTTTTCTTTATTTCCTCATTAATATTTACCATGTTAGTCTCTTTGTCCATAGAGATATTATTTTTAATTTTTATAATCTCATATTATGCTCAATTTTGTTATCTTAAATGTTGGAGTGATTATACTTGCTCAGGCAGGCATTGCTAGAGGAAGGATAGAGACAGACCCTAGCAATTCACTGAGGTTAAAGGGTACTGAGGGGATCACCCAAAACATCCATTTTAATCTGACTTAGCAATCAGATGTAAGACACTTGGATGAGTTTCAGCATTGTGTAGAGAAATAACTTCCTAGGTTTCTGTTTTAATGCTACAATGCAGTGTGTACAGTAGCTTATTAAACATTCTATAAAATAAAGAAGATAAATTTACATTAGATATGAAAATCATGTTTTGCTTTTCAGCTCAATAATGGCATAGGCTTTAAAAATGAACAGTATGTTATATTTTGAAATATCTAAGCTACATTTTCCTACAATAAAAGCTTTACTAAATTTTGCCTGAAACTGGAGACCAAATTCTGAATAACTAAAGCAGCATGTAAATTAAGGCATTTTCCTAATACTACTATCTACTGGTATTGTTTTCCTTTAGAGATAAGTATAAAATGATATTTGATAGTCTATTATATGCTTATTCAATGATAAAAGCATTAAAATCAGAAAATGGAAAATTAGGAAGCAATATTCAGTCACTTTGCCCTGGCATACCTACTACATTATGGGCTTGTTAGCCCTGAACAATTTTGAAAAGATTGTACCTGTTTATGTTTTTGATTGTCTTAAAAAAAGTCACACTATGAAACTGAAATTTTCCTTACAGTTTACTTGATCTTGACTCTTCTTCTAATAGAGCAATCCTAAATATGGGAACATTTTTTCAATATGCTGTTATCCTATCAATAGCCAGACTTAGAAAATATGCTATGGAGAATAAAAAGAAGAGAATTAGTGCTATTATCTGCTCTTCATTGCCTTCAATGAACATTTTCCTGCCTAAGTACATACCATTAAATGGCATTTCAACAGTTATTCACATTAAAATGTGCTGATGTCCATTTAAAATTATAACCAAATCCACATCTTTAAAATTAACCTAATGAGCCTGCTACCTGTCCATCTGTTGGCAAAAGTAAAGGGAATTTACAACAGTTAGAAAAACTCAGTCACCCTGAAAGTCCTGCCGCTGACCTTTTTTTATTCCTCTTTCCATACCAGCATCCATTAATTGGTGATTCATTTTAACTAGACCAAATATTTGATGTGTACATTATATCTACTGCACACTGTTCTAGGCACTGAATAGGGTTCAAAGATGAGTGGGTCTTGTGACCTCACCTCATCAATTTATGAGGATTGGAGAAGAATGTACATATCAAAATATTAGATTACATAAGATAATTGCCGAACAAGAAGTTTATAGAGAGGGCAATCAAGATTCAGGAAGAGTGCCCAGCCAGTGTGGCTCAGTTGGGTGAGTGTCTTCCCATGCATCAGGAGGTCAGGGTTTGATTCCAAGTCAGGGCACAGGCCTGGGTTGTGGGCTTGATCCCTAGTAGGGTACATGCAGGAGGCAGCTGATTGATGGTTCTCTCTCATCAATGTTTCTATCTCTCTCTCCCTGTCCCTTCCTCTCTCTGAAATCAACAAAAACATATTTTAAAACAAAATTCAGAAAAAGAGAAAACATCCCCTTCATCACGGCTAGCAAGCACAGCGGTGGTGGCGAGAGCCTCTCCTGCCTCTGCGGCAGCGCTAGGATGTCCGACTAATGGCTAAGGCCCACTCCCTTGAGGGCTACTGGACTGTGAGAAGGCGTAGGAGAGGCTGAGGGACCCCTCTGAGTGCACAAATTTCATGCACCGGGCCTCTAGTTTATAAATAAGCATGCAGCTGAAAACTAAGATCATCATTAATACCCAGTGTTAAAACCTCGGCAGATTGTCTTAAAGCTGTATTTTTATTTAAAAGTCAATTTAGCCTGAACTGGCCTGCCTAGATATATTTTTTACACTCTGTCTTTTTTTTTTAAATTTCTTTATTGATTTCAGAGAGGAAGGGAGAAGGAGAGAGAGATAGAAACATCAATGATGAGAAAGAACCATTGATCAGCCACCTCCTGCACGCCGACCACCAGGGATTGAGCCCACAACCCAGGCATGTGCCCTTGGCCAGAATCGAACCTGGGACCCTTCAGTCCCCAGGCTGACGCTCTATCCACTGAGCCAAGCTGGCTAGGGCCACTCTGTCTTTTATGTACCACTAGAGACCTGGTGCACAAAATTCATGCATGGTGGGGGGGTGTCCTCAGCCCAGCCTGCACCCTCTCCAATCTGGGATCCCTCTCACAATCCAGGACTGCTGGCTCCCAACTGCTCGCCTGCCTGCCTTCCTGATTGCCCCTAACTGCTTCTGCCTTCCAGCCTGATCACCCCCTAACCACTCCCCTGCCAGCCTGATTGATGCCTAATGGCTCCCCTGCCAGCCTGTTTGCCCCTAACTGCCCTCCCTTGCAGGCCTGGTCACCCCTAACTGCCCTCCCTTGCAGGCCTAGTCAACCCTACCTGCCCTCCCCTGCAGGCCTGGTCCTCCCCAACTGCTCTCCCTTGCAGGCCTGGGTCCCCCCCAACCACCCTTCCCTGCAGGCTTGATTGCCCCCAACTGCCCTCCCTTGCAGGTCTGGTCCCTCCCAACTGCCCTCCCCTGCCTGCCTGATCACCCACAACTGCCCTTCCCTGCAGGCCTGATCCCTCCCAACTGCCCTCCCCTGCTGGCCATCTTGTTTCCACATGGGGGCAGCCATCTTTGACCACATGGGGGCAGACATCTTGTGTGTTGGAGTGATGGTTAATTTGCATATCACTCTTTTATTAGATAGGATATGACCTGGGGAAGTTATTTACCCTGTTTGCCTCCTATTATAAAGGAGATAATAAGGTACTTAATTCATAGGGTTGTGAATTAAATGAGTCAAAATACGCATAGTGTTTTTAAGAGTGACTAGCATAGGTTAGTTTTAAAAAAATATATCTGGAAAGATATACAAAATTGGGAGGTAAGGATGTGGTATTTTCAGGGCAACCCTGTTGGTTCATTCTCCTGGTAACAAATATAACCAAAGCTTAATAGACATACAAATTAATGTAGAAATTAATTGTTCTGAGAGGAGTGGAGAGTAGGTCGTCAGTTAGGTTTCACAAAATGATCATAAACACTATGTTGGTTATAACTACATGAAACAGGATAAGAGCCATGTCTCTTTATATTTTGTACCTTACAAACCTCACTTACCTCACCCTATTCCTGGCCTTTGACATGGAAATGCAAAGAAAACACACAGTGGATCTCTGGGAGACTCTAAGAGCATGTCTGCTATTATCTATGGGGAACTATGAAACAATAATTAAACACACACACAAAAAAACAGACTTTCATGAAGAATCTTATGTCCCTGTATTTCCTCTTCATTTTAGTGCTTTTAAATGTCATTTTCAGCAGATATTTTCAGAAATCTGCGGAAATGAAGTATGATTCAAAAATATATGTTAAGGAGGCATGGATCAGACTGTCGGGCCTCAGAGGGAGGGTGGGGGTAAAGGGGAGAGATCAACCAAAGGACTTGTGTGCAAGCATATGAGCCTAACCAGCGGTTAAGGACAACAGGGGGGTGGGGGCATGTGTGGGGAGGGGTGTGGGCTTGGAATGGGGGGATGAGGACAAATATGTGATACCTTAATCAATAAAGAAATTAAAAAATATATATATATATATATATATATATATATATATATATATATATGTATATATGTTATTTCCATCTTAGTCCCTCCATGGCCTAGGGAATATATGCAGTTGGTGAAAGTTGCTTGCATTTTATTTGTTAAAATCTTCTTTGGTTTTGCTATAAAGGTTCTAAATATAACTGCCTAGAAAAAGTGTTAACTCATGTACAAACAATATTCCTGCTCTAGGTAGAGTTCTTCCATTGTCCTATAGTTTTCCATCAGTATTTTTCTGCAGACTATTGCTGGTGTGAAATATCTATTCTTGACGGGAAAATAAATGTTTCTTTCAAAACTATCATACATCATTGGAAAGAAAAATTCAATTTAAATTAATATAAATAGTATTTTTTATAGTTAAAATAAAATACATAGTGATATTTGAAAGTTTTTATTAGGGAATTCCTTTTACTGAATGTATACTATGTATCAAGTACTGTGTTTAGAGTTTTATTATCTCCTTCCTACTGTACAAAATCTATTTGGTAGGTATTAATATTATTTTTCTTTTACGTTTCAAAATATTGATGCTTAGAGAGAATAAATGTATTTCCGAAAGGTAATTCTTGATGTAGCTATTATTCAAACACAAGATGATGTGAAGGCCATTGCAACAATCCATGACTCTGCTTCTAAGGACTTAGACATATTGTGTAAGGCACATGGAGGGGAGCATGAAAATTCTGAAAAGAAAACTGACAACAGAATAAGTGGAGGTCTGAAAGAGTAGTGTGCTGACCATTCCCAAGGCTATTGAGTGATGAAAGAATGAAAAGATGAATGAATGATTTCTACAACAAAAGTGTTATTACTAGCAGCATTGATTGAGAGACTCTATGCATATGGCACCATGCTAAGTACTTTATGTTATCTCAAAGCAGGGGTCCTCAAACTTTTTAAACAGGGGGCCAGTTCACTGTCCCTCAGACCGTTGGAGGGGAGTCGGAGAGTGCAGCGCACATTTCACACATGCGCACTGCGGGCCCGGGACAAGTCGGCTGCTAAGCAGGACAGGCAGTGGCGGCAAAAACACCCAGTGTGTCCTCCGCGGGCCTCATGTGGCCCGCGGGCCGTAGTTTGAGGATCCCTGTCTCAAAGCATCCTACCCTATCCAGTGGTGTACTATTTTGATCCTTACTTTGCAAGTGAAGAAACTAAGATTTCAAGACTTTAAGTAACATGTGTGGACTGCATAGTAAGTCAGGAAATCTGGGGTCAAAGCCAGGCTTATCTGAATATAGGCCCTATGCTGTCAAACACCAAGATAAATTCATCTCATTATTTTATACTCATGTATTCCTTTGGCTCTCACAACTGACTTTTGTGATACATAGTGACTAATGTAAAATATTGAAACTCAATAATGTTAAGGGACCTAATATTCAACCCCAAATTTGATCATACTGATGGCTAAAGGCCTATGGAATATGGACTAAAAATAAAAGTACTTTCAAAACAAATAACATCCCAGGGAAGTGTCCGATCTTCCTGCTTTGTTGAAAGGTTATTCTCAGTTATACTAGTAGACCAAATAAAATATTCCTTTGGGATATTTCAATACTGAACAGTTTGCTTCTCACTAAGACCATTTTGGATTTATCATTTGAGAGCTTCCGGGTACTTCTCATTGATGAGTTCATTGAGAACAGCATTTACGAATTAAGAGAAATAATCAGCACTAAGTTGTTTTTATTCCAAAAGACAAAAATAATTAAAAACTTGCCGAAGCCGGTTTGGCTCAGTGGATAGAGCGTCGGTCTGCGGACTGAAGGGTCCCAGGTTCGATTCCGGTCGGGGGCATGTGCATTGGTTGCGGGCACATCCCCGGTTGGGGGTGTGCAGGAGGCAGCTGGTTGATGTATCTCTCTCATCGATGTTTCTAGCTCTCTATCCCTCTCCCTTTCTCTCTGTGAAAAATCAATAAAATATATTTAAAAAAAAAAGAATTAAAAAAAAACTTGCATAGCAAATTATGTCTTTCTCAAAGTGATTTTTAAAAATCTATATACTAGTATGTTTTTATTGATTTCAGAGAGAGGAAGAGAAAGGTAGAGAGAGATAGAAACATCAATGATGAGAAAGAAACATCATTGATGGGCTGCATCCTACACGCCCCCTACTGGGGATTGAGCCTGCAACCGGGGGATGTGCACTGACTGGAAATGGAACCGTAACCTCCTGGTTTATAAGTTGACACAACTACTGAGCCACACCAGCTGGGCTCAAATTGACGTAATACTTATTGCACTAATGATTTCCAGACAAAAACTTGCTACTATGTAAGCTTTGCATGGACTTATACTGCCTATCACACACTGATGAATGTAATGCATAACTACATAATTCCATAAAGTAACCTAGCATTAGCAATAACGAGAATGCACAAGGACAATGAAAACAGGGAAATGAAATGATTACTTCCCAAAAAGAAGATGATGAGATTCAGTGCAAATCAGAAAGGGGTAGACCAACAGTAGAAAAAGGCAGACGGTAGCCCCTCTCTGGTTGGGGAGGATTTTCCTTGTGTTCATCATATGAACATTTCTTTCTTTCCTTTTTTGAAATTAGAAGAACCAGGGAAGTTGGTACAGCACTCTCTGCTGTGGCTGACAGAGGAGTCAACAATCAGCTTCCTTTGCTACTAGTAGGATGGCAATTATGTTTGACAACCTCTATTAACAGCAGTTAATGGCCGGAGACTAATGCAGACACTTGACCCAACGTTTTCTTGACTTTCATTTGTCCTAGAAGTGTAAGGTTGTGTTTTCTTTTGTCCTTTGCTTGTTTTTATTGTTGCATGCAAATTTCAAACTACAAGATTGACATGTATAATACATAACTTTAAAATCTGTGAATGTAAAAAAAAGAGATGTAAAACAAAAATTAAGACAAATATAATTTTCAATACATTAATATTATCATATCCACATGCCTTTGAGAAATGGTAATATATTCAAGCTGTACCTTTCCCCCTCCTCCAGCTATGGCAGACATAATAGAAGTTTTCACTAATTTTCTCCTAAGGTAGTAATATTGGTAAGTAATACTTCCAAATGTGTAATATGGACTCAGTTCATGAACCCCCTTTGCTCTGTCTGCTCTAGATCCCAAACACATATTTGGCCTGACGTAATTACAGAGCAAAACTTTGGGTTATAAAATTATGGGATAGAAAACATTGTCAGTGAAGCTTGGGAGTAACGTAGGATCAATAACATTTTTTTTAATGTAAGAGAACATTTATTTGGTAAATCGAAGAGGCAGAAAAAGTAATTCCTAGAAGAAATGGGCTGAGGAAACAAGTCACAGAGGTAAAGGAAGGCCCTTGGAGCTTGGGAGCGAGGAAACTAATGATAACGCCCTGTGGGAGGAGGAAGAGGAAGGGGGAGGAAGAGGGAAAAGCAAAAGGCTCCCGCATGCTCCCAGGAGAGAAAGCACACTGACAGGATCAATAACTTTTTATGTCAACCCTGCAGTTCTTTCATTTTATACCAAACTGAGGAAATCTTCCTACTGCTGAATTACAGAGTGAGCCAACACACACACACACAAACAAAACCAAGGCAGCATTCTAGGTTACTGCAGCAAATATTTTACAAAACATAGATATTCTACATATCGGAGGCCTTTAATGTCTAGGTATCCAATGTCTGTGCCGATGTGAGACAAGGGAATATTTGAGAGTAATATCTTTCAGACATATTATTTTTTAAAAACCAATATTAAAAACAAATAAATTTACAAAGTTTAAGGCACTGAAATAAAGGTCTAAAGCAAAATAAACTTTTAGAAACTATAACACCAATGCTCAAACTATTACTTTTGCTAGACTAGTTGAGGAAAATTAAGCTTAATGGCAACAAAAATAGACACCAATGTCAGAAATGCTAAACTAAGAAATATATTATTTAATAATAAAGAATGTAAATACTTTTCCAAGGAGTAAGTTCAGCCTTTTAAACAATTCATTTTTAAAATGTGCTTTATAATTGTCCGAGTTATAAAAATCCCTGGAATGTGAAGGTCAATATCTGACTCTATTAGAATCAAGATTATGGGGTTCAGACTGAGCAAGTATGAGTCCCCAATTCCTCATGAAAAATTCCGCACCTTGGAGTGCTTTATCTTACACAAGGACTAGTAGAGGTAGAATTGATATAAGTAACTGGCAGGAACTAAATTAGAAAGAGGAATATATATGAAAAGACAATAACACTCTTCTTGAAATCCCAAAGTTGAACAAATGCAAAGAGAGTAGAAGCTCTCTATAATTCCAATTAAAGGAAATTTCATTCATTTTTTTCCCCTTGTCATTTAATGTAGAAAATATAACACTGGCAGTTACAAGTACTGACTCCGGGCATACACTGAAAGGATTTGAATCCTAGCTTTTTGGAACTCTCTGGTTTTAGGCAAATTACTGAAATTTTTTGGTCTTCAGTTTACTCATTTTCAATGTGGCAGAAATAGTAGTACCTCCTACTTTATAAAGAAAGTACTTGATAAAATATACGGCACATAGTAAATGCTCAATAAACATTTGCTAGTGATAATACTATTGTGTAATAATACTATTTGCAGCAGACTCCTCATTTCCTCTGGACCCATTTCCTCTCACTCCTCACCCACTTGGAATCTTGACTCTCTCCCATAGTTTTAATACTTTTTCAATCCCTTCTTTCATTTCCTACTTTCTTTGCTGACTCCAATTCCCTTTTACATCTATTTTTTTTTATGATTTCTTTTCATATTCAGCTTCCTCTCTAGTTGAAAACTGTCCCAGGGAAGGCAGCTACTCATATAGCCCCAATCCCTCTCTATCAGGAACTGCCTATCCCTTCTTTGTCCCCACCTCCTATGGATGTGGGTATATGCTGCTTGGTGGCTAGGCATCCAGAATACAGGTAAGTTCATGGACAGGACCACCCAGAAGAGAGAAGGGGATCCTTGAGATACAAATAGCTAGGATTACAAAAAAGGGTATATTAAATTATGCTGCAACAACAGTAATAACACTCAAAGCTTAAAGCAGCAAATGTTAATTTATTTCTTGCTTAGATTTCACAGCTATCTTGGGTGCCACAGGGCTCTGCTTGACACTGTTTTTAATCAGCATCCAGGCTGATAAAGCATCCACATTTGCAACTTCATCTGCTTGACACTGTTTCTCTATACTACCATGTATAGAGAAAAGGAGCAGTAATCAATTGAGGTAACACAAGATACTTCAGTTTACTTTTTACTAATGAGAGCAAGGTACATGTATGTCTAATTGCAAGGGAGCTCAGAAGTTATAGCTTACCATTTGTAAGGAATGTTAGTAAACAGCCCTTCTGGTTACAAAAATTTAAACTAATTTAATAGAATGTATTTCATGAATTTTTATATTCATCCCTTCAAACAAAGAAGTTGCCCATATTAGCTATGCAATAAGTGTGTTTATAATGAGTAAATAAATGATCCTATATATCCTGTTATAAAAAAATCAAAAGTAGATTATGCTAATAGATGCAATATATAAAGATGCAGAATTAACAGTTTTAGAAGAGGCTATTTACCTAGAATGTTTATTCACACATTCCTTTGTTTTTACATTTTAAAAAAAATAAAATTCTTTAATTTCAACCTTGAGATTATGGAAGTTTTCTCTGAAGTCGTTTACCATGCAATGTAATATAAAGCACTCTTGGGACTTTGCCAGAGCTTGCCATGAGCTCTTCTGAAATTGCTCTAGATTTAAATTGCTGACTTGATAGCAGAGAACACTTACGTTTAAAGCTGTTAATCATGTGCACGTTAGTACTGTGAAAGCGTTTAATGTTTATTTCCTGTGGGATATTAGGTGTCATGTTAGCATACTTTGATCATTACTTTGAGTGCATGTTTTAATTCTCTTCTCTCCCCGCCAATGCACACCTCCTTTGCTTGTAACATTACCTCTGTGTGCCTGTTTTGTCTCTGGGGGAAATTACTGCATAGTAGAAATATTGAATTTCTACCATGGCTTCATTCCAGTAGGTTTCAGAATCATATACTTGACCTAATTGAGTGAGTCATGAATGAATGAAAACATATTGAAGGTACCAGGAGTGGATGCTGAAACCTATTAAGACGAAGTGTTGATGAAGAGCAATTACTGTGCTACAACAAAAGGCTTCTCAATTTAGGATTCCTGAATATATCTGAGTTATGAGGAAATAAGGAATATAATGAAAGAGAAAGAAAATAAAAACACTTTAAATATTGCATTAACAAAACCAGCAGTAAAACAGAATATTTAAATGAGCACTTTGGTAAATGCAGACTTGTCTCTGATAGTCTACGCTCCAAAACTATTTTGTTGACTTAATAGTTATATTTAATATTCCTGTCACTTTCTTGTTGTTCCTCTGAGTAATCAGGCTATAAACAAAGCCAGCTAAAACATGAAAAGTACAATACTTACAATTTTTCCTCTTTATAGGTCTAGATGTAAGAAATAGACAATTCAGGACAGGGAAAAGCTAGAAAATAAAATGCTTTTCTTGTCCTCACCAAGTTCTCTTCTTCATTTATCAAATACCAGGTCCTTTCTTTTTCTTCACATAGAGTCCTTCACTCCACCTCCCATAAAGAAATCATATTCCCCATTAAAACTTTTATGTCTGAACATCTAAGTCACAATTTACTATGAGCATTTGTAATTTTAGACTAAATATGAAAGGGATAAAAATATATTCAATTGTTTGTAGTTCTCTGATTTCTAAGGATTGGGCCTCTTGCTAACAGGTTAAGGCCCCAAGAGTTTCATGATTCTGAGTTATCTAGGAATCAAGGAAAAGGGAATATTAAAGAAGGCAGAAGCTACCTGGATCTATATAATGTAGAGCTAACCCAGAGAGGACAAGGGACATTGGAGAAGCTAAAGGAAAGCAGTTGTTGTGAATTATATATATGGACAAAAAGAGAGAGAGAAAGAGGCTATAGAGAGAGGCTATCAGCAATCAAAGAGGTGACTACAGATCCTTAAGACATTAAAAGATGAGAATGAAAAGTTGGGAACAATTTTATGTCAGTAATTTCTTCAGCGGCATTTCTATAGTAGTAGAAGTGGTGAGCCATGTTTTTAGCTTTACTGGTAAGCCACAGATAATTTTCCTTAGTTGATATACTTTTTACACGTCCATCCTCTGAATAAAAAAGTTCCACATGCTACCCATCCTTGCCAAAACATAATGTTGTCAGAATCTCTAATTTTACCCATTCAGATAGATGTGTACAGGCCTAGCACTGTGACTTTAATTTGTGCTTCCTTGATTTTAATGAGGTTACGTGCCTTTTCATACATTTGTTGGTAATTGGGATAGTCTTTTCTGTGAAGTGCTAAATCTTATCTATCACCCCTCATTTATTAGGACGCTTGTCTTTTCTTTATTGATTTTGTGGAATTCTTTTTCATACAGTAGTGGCTCCTTATCCATAATTTCTCTTTTTATGGCTTCTGTTATCTATGGTCAAGCATGGACTAAAATATTAAATGGAAAATTTCACAGATAAATAATTCATAAATTTTAAATTGGGCACCGATGTGTGCAGCATGATGAAATTCAGTGCTGTCCTGCTCTGTCCCATCCAGGACGTGAATCATCCCTTTGTCCAGCGAATCCAGGCTGTATACACTCCCTGCCTATTGTCACCTGGTAGTCATCTAGGTTATCAGATCAACTGTCAAAGGTATTGCAGTGCTTGTGTTCAAGTAACTCTTATTTTATTAAATAATGGCCCAAAAGCACAAGGGTAAGTCATGCTGGCAATTCGGGTATGCCAAAGCGAAGCCTAAATTGCTTCCTTTAAGTGAAAAGGTGAAAGTACCTGACTTAAGGAAAGAAACACCCTCTATGGCTGAGGTTGCTAAATAAAACCTATGATAAGAATGAATCTTCTATCTGCAAAATTATAAAGAAGGAAAAAAGAAAGTTGTGCTAGTTTGCTGTTGCACCTGAAACTGCACAAGTAATGGCCATAGTGTGTGCCTGATGATGAAAAGATGCTAACATGAATAGGCAAGTTTGAGACGTTTTATATTAAAAGAAACAATATGTAATAAAAAGTTTGCCATAAAATATTTAGAATGAAATAGACAGTATCTCCGTGGTACATTTATGGGCTGCAGACTGCTGCTAATAGAAAAGCCACTTACTTTTGATAAGCATCTGGTATTGTGATATGTGCTCTATAACTTTATAGCACAGGGTCCCTGGTCTGAATTCACACAGGTCAACAGTCATTGAAAAGTGTTATGGTTGTTCCAGGTCTTGTGCGTTTTCACAGCAGCTGTCATTCTGTTTGCTACAAATACTCTAAGCAGATGGCAGTACAGTTTGATTAAATGAAATGGACTTGGGGTAAGGACACAATAAATTGTTTGGCCTTAGGCAAGCCACATGGATTCCTAGATTTTCTTAACTGTGAAATGAGGAAGTTTCTTGTTTACTTTCAAGTGTAGAATTAAGAATCGCATTTATGTGTCCACCTGAAGTAAACACAATTAGCAGGGCCAAGAAATGAGTTCCAGTCTCAAGCTACTCCTTTTACAACACGCTGAGGCCCTTCCTTCGTTAGGTGGACTGCAGAGGAAGGGACAATGAGGAAGCCACACATTTTGGAGCAACGTGCTTCTTTGCTAAGAAGGATTTAATTGTATCACGTGTCACCTGCAAGTCTTCATTGAAGATGGATGAAGTTGGCTGGTTCCAAATTGTCTCACATCATCAAAAAGCTGGTGTTTTCAGCATCCCATCAGTTGAGCCAAGCTCACATTTATAATTCAAAGAAAGCGGCAAGTGGATGCCCCATCCCCCTTTGCTTATACAGCTAAACACGAGATGTCTCCAGTCCAGTTGGAGCCTAAAGCCCTTCCCAGGAAATGAAGTTGGACCATCTTCAGTCTGTAAGCCTGTTTTTCACAGCAGACACATACTAATTAAATGTTTGTCCCCATTTTTTACTTATACTCTCTTCCTACGCTGCTGGCTCTATTTTCCAGTCAAACCAAGTTTACTACCTAGAAATTCTCATTAAGAATGAACTATTACAATAAACTAGTGGCCCAGCGCACAGATTCCTGCACATTGAAAGGAAATTAATTAGAAGGTGGCCAGCAGGACGGGACTGGGCCAGATGGGGCCAGACACACCCTGGAGCCCTGGAGTCAACCTCCTGTGGTCCCTCACCTGCAGGCTGCACCTGGGGTGGCGCTGCAGCTCAAAGGGCGTCTTCGGTCACGGCAGCTCAGCAGTAAACCAGATTCGGGCTGACAGTGCCCCAGCAACCACATACCCCATGGCCAAAGGTGGAATCAAGCAGCCCCTCGAGGAATCGGGCTCCCTCCTCTCTGGTTCTGGGTGTGTCACCCGCGAACTGCCACTGCCAAGCCAGTTGGACAGTCGCTTAGCCTTTTACATATATAGATTCTTCCAGAGGGACTTCTTTAAAGTGTAGTCTATGAATGCTAGAGGTGTGTCTGGTCTCTGCTAAGTACACTGAGGTTTTGTTTTTATCTCTGTTGGCTTCTGAAAAGGTTTGGTTTTTAAAAAAATACAGATTCCAGGGCCCCACCACAGACCTATTTTTAGTGATGGAAACTGGGAGTTAATAATTTAGCAAAAACACCGTAAGTCTAAATAACAAAGGCAGGTGCTTAATATCTCAATCATTGAATAGCATTGCTGGCGTGGGTGTTAGATGTCATCTATTAGAAATGCCTAATTTATAGGAGATGTAAAAATAAGCCCGGGAGCTTCACAGCTTTTTATAGACAGAACAGGAACCCTGTTGCCTGACTTCAAAGTCTTCTGGCTCCGCAGTACCCTGCTGCCAAACCCAAACACCACAGTGCTCATGACCTCTTACAGATCCTTTAAAATCTGGCTTTTCTTTTGGCAATGTCTGCATTTACGTTCTATTGGAGGATGAATAAAGTCATCAACTCACAGCATTTTAAGCAGCTACCAGACATCAAACAATGACAACTCTTAGAATTGCTGCCTACTTGAGGCAGATCCATTTACCCCAAAGAGCAAAAACTCTGGAATTTTTTCTCTTGCATTGGGGACAGCATTTCACAGATTTTTGAGACCCTCTTAAAATTTCATTGCTTTTAATGTTTTGTTTATGCATGAAAATGCATACTTTGAGAGACAGAAAGTGAATTAATGGAAAGCCTGAGAAATTAAGTATCTTTAATTTTTAAATAATATTTCCATTATTTTTAAACCAATATTAAATACAGCAACATGAACATAATGAACTGACAGGCTGAGGGAAAGATGGAAATTTTGAAAGAGGAGACACCTACAATGACTTTTACTCTATTTAATAAAGAAAATTTGTTTTGTAGTGTCACTTTGAACATAATTTTATTGTCTTAAAAGTAGGCAAGACTTGTGCTCTATGATTGATCCATTTTGATGTACCCTCTTTTTTTAAGGCTAGGATACGAGACCCTGGAGCTGAGAGATCACATAAGACATGGCCTGCTCTAGTTCTATGGCTTTAGGCCAATGGTCGTCAAACCGCGGCTCGCGAGCCACATGCGGCTCTTTGGCCCCTTGAGTGTGGCTCTTCCACAAAATACCACGTGTGGGCGCACACGTACAGTGCGATTGAAACTCCGTGGCCCGTGCGCAGAAGTCGGTTTTTGGCCTGTGCGAGTCTATTTTGAAGAAGTGGTTCTAACGCCGAGCCACACTCAAGGGGCCAAAGAGCTGCATGTGGCTTCTGAGCCGCGGTTTGCCGACCACTGCTTTAGGCAAATATGTACTATACTCATTTTGCAGATGAAAAAATGAAAACTTAAGAGGGAATCTCTTGATTTAAATAAATTAATGAGTGCATTAAGGAGACTCAGAAACCATCCTTTTTGGCTTCTCTCACATTATGCTGGTAGATACTTTTATATTTGGATGGCTTTAAATAACAGAAACAACACCAGAAATAGAAGCTGAGAGTACTGGGTAAACCAGTGATGGCGAACCTATGACACGCGTGTCAGCACTGACACACGTAGCCATTTCTGATGACACGTGGCCGCTGAGGCGGCCGCATGCCGAGGATGAAACATTTGCTGCTCCTGAGGATGAAACAAGACTTAGACTCTAACTCCAAGACTCTAGTCGCAAATGTTTTGTCCTCCCCTATTAGACACTCTGTGCCGGAGGTCTGTAGGCCAAAACAACAGAGTCCGGCACAGAGCATCTAGTTCTGGGACTTCCGGTTAAGCCGGAATCTTTGCCCTCACTTCCGCCGGCAGAGCAGGGAGCAGCGGAACGCAGCGGGGGACGCATCTCTGGGGGCCCTGCCATTACCAGTAACCAAATAACAACCATTATCTACTGTTAACCACAGCAACCATTATCTACTGTTCTGGGGTGTCATGGATTTCTAATCCATCATTACTGAGATAAGTGAGGGGGAGGCTGGGAGAGGCGAGGGTTTGTGGCATGCTATGGGTGCCATTTCCCGCCATTAGAAATAGCGGCAGCCATTTTAATTCACATAAGGAACACCATCTTGCTCCATAGTGCAGACTCCATTTCACCACTATTACTGTTGTGCAGCCTTATTAACCCCTATTTCTGCTTATTAACCCTGCCCTTTCCTAAAAGACAGTTATATGCACCATTTTGTGATTAGTTAGGCTAGTTAACCCCTAATTGCCTGCAGGCCTAACAAACTATCTATAATTCTATCTTCTGTCACTGCCCCCCTGATGGAGAACCCAAAAAATAAAAAAACTAAGGTTAAGTAAAGGAAGCGGTAGTAGCAGTGGCCGACCCATTCAAGAGACATGTACTGAGATGTATGGCTTTATAGAAAAAATGGCAGATCATTTTGCATTCTATGTACTGAAATGGTAATAAGCAGAATGTGGAATATAAATAGACATTTTGAAACTAATCATTCCCAGCTCTTGGAAAAAAGTGAGGATGAAAGGAAGGAATACATTTCCAGACAGCTACACCTTTATTAGAGCCAATCTAATTCCATCCTTAAATTTATGAAAGGCTCTACAAATTGAACATCTGCAAGTTTGAGCATTGCTCACTCTATAGCTCAGCATGGAAAAGCACTCAGTGAGGGAGAATTTATTAAAGAAACTCTCCTAAGATGTGCACCAGTTCTATTTCACGATATGCAGAATAAAGATGCAATTATTAAGAGAATATCTGAGTTACCACTCAGTAGAAATATCATAAAAGACCGAATAATGAGACTGAACACAAACGTACAACATCAATTAAAGAGAGACATAAGAAAGTGTAAATATTTTTCGATCTCTCTTGATGAAACTACTGATGTCACATCACATGCTCAGTTGGCCATTATTTGTCGATATTCTGATGATCTCACAATGAGAGAAGAGTTGATAAAGTTAGTATCAGTGTCAACAAGTAAATCAGGAAGCGAAATATGTAAGGTTGTTATATAAACATTTCGTGACCTAAGCATTGATATATCTAAAATTGTGTCAGTGAGGACAGATGGGGCACCAAATATGGTGGAGAAAAAAGTCGGATTTGTCAAATTGTTTACAGAAGCTATTGGACATCCAATTGTGCCTTTTCATTGTATTGTCCATCAGGAGGCTTTATGTGCCAAGGCAGGATTCACCAACTTAAACGACTTAATGTCAGTTGTTACAAAAATAGTTAATTTAATAACTGCTCGCCCCCTTCACAAGCGAGAATTTTCGGCACTTTTACTGGAGGTTGATTCCACCTACAGTGGATTGCTGATGTACAATAATGTAAGATGGCTGAGCCGAGGCAAAGTTCTTGAGCGCTTTGTGGAGTGCTTTGAAGAAATTAAGGTATTTCTTGACGATAAGGATCTGGGAAACTTTCCTCAGCTTAATGATGATAAGTGGGTCAACACCCTGATGTTTTTTACAGATCTCTCTGTTCATATTAATGAACTGAACTTAAAGTTACAAGGTTTTGGCAAAAGTATTGACGTTATGTTTGGATACATAAAAGCTTTTGAAAGTAAAGTTAAAATTTTCAAGCGAGATGTAGAAACTAAAACTTATAAGTATTTTCCTCAAGTAACAAAGTATTTTGAGAAGGCCAGTGCAGCTGTACAAAATGAAATGGAACTCTTGCATATGAAGTACCAGCATGTTTTAGACTCGTTACTTGACCAGTTTAGTGATAGATTTAGTCAATTTAGAAGTCTAGAACAGACCATGAAAATAATTAAGTATCCGGATGTAGTAGTCTACAGTAGTTTGGAATTAAATGGTTTCCAATGGATGCAAATTGATGATTTGGAGATGCAACTTGCAGAATTTCAAGACAGTATCTGGGCTCAGGTGTTTGTCGACTTGAGGTCAAAGCTTGAGAATCTGGAAAGGTGCCGCTTGGAGAATCAAGAGGAATGCCACTACAAACAGGAAATTTGGAGTGCCTGGAACTGACTACCAGACACTTTTAGCACCCTGAAAAATATAGCAATGGCTTTACTCACAATTTTTCCCTTTACATACTTTTGTGAGGCCTTATTCTCAGCGTTAAATAATATCAAAACCAACAAAAGAAACAGATTGACAGATGAAGTTAGTAGCGCTTGCTTGGGCTTGAAGTGTACAAAATACCAACCTTCAATTGAAGATTTAGCCAATGAAATTCAGCAACAAAAACTTCACTAATAGGCAGGTTAGTTAAAGAATTCCCCCTCCTCCTCACTTATCTTAGTTCACAGCACCCCACACAAGCTAAATAATATCAAGACCAACAAAAGAAACTGACTGATGGATGAACAAAGAAGTCACTAAGCAGGTAAGTTAAATATTTAGTTTTTGGTTTATTAAATACAATTATATATAACAATTATACATTTGTGTTATTTAAACTATAAATATCGCGAAATAATGTTTTTTCCTCAAAGTGACACACTACCCGAGTTATGCTCAGTTTTTTGGCGAAGTTTGACATAGCAAGCTCAAAAGGTTGCCCATAACTGGGGTAAACTTTGTCAGGAAACAGAGTATGTAAATAAATTCTTAAATTATTCCAATTCCCCTTTCTCCCAACAACGCAACCTTTGTACATGCACCATACTGAGCAATGTTGGCATGTTCTCCTCTGGATTATGCAAATGACTGGTGGCTATGTAGAGGTCATTCATGACAGAAAGATAACAGATAAGAACTTAAATGGATAACATGCATGCAGCAATTAGCTAATATTTTCCTTAGGCTCCCAATTATGGTTAGGCTGATGATGAAGATAATTTAATTGAGATAGGATGAGAAAGCTGAGAAGGAATTATACTTACATAAATATTGGAGTATGTGTAAAGGAAAAAAAAATCTGTTTCAGTGTTTTAATCAAAATATTTTATTGGTTCTAATATTATGCAAGACTTAGCGCTTTCTATTTTCAGGTGTGTGCCTAATGTGCTACATTATTGGGACCCAAGGAAATGACTGAAAGAGGAAATGGCTAACTGGGAATTAGCAAAATATCATCATATAAAGAGAAAATTTAAATTTCTAATAAATTCCAAAGTATCAGTCCTCCTAACGAAAGGGGGGGGGGGGGGGAGAATGAGTCTAATGGAGATATTATATTAAACTAGGGACCCGTTGCAGGAATATTTCCTGCAAGACTTCTGGCGGGCTTCCCTCCCGCCCCCCCACCTCTCCCACTGTGGCGGGCGGGGTGGGGCGGGCCAAACAGGCGGGGCACCTCCCGCCTGTCCCACCCACCCAACCCAGCCCACCTCGCCCCGCACTCCTGACCCTCTGCGCCTGCTGACGCAGCTGCCTCTGTGGCCGTGCGCTGCCGCTGCCTCTGATCACCTCGACCCGCCGCGCACGCTGCCGCCGCCTCCTCGGCCCCTCACGTTGCTGCTGCGTGCCCCACCTGCCCACCTGCCCCACCACACGCCACCCGCCTCGCCACGCCCCGCCCACAGCCACCACCGCCTCCAAGGCCACCGCGGCCTCGCACACCGCCCGCCTCGCCCTGCCTGCCGCCTCCACTGCGCGCCCCGCCCACCGCCGCTGCCACCACTGCTGTGGCCGCATCTCCGCTGCTCACACTGCCCGCCACCACCTCAGAGGCAACCATGGCCGCGTGCGCCACAGCTGCGCCGCCGCCCACCCGCGCAGCCGCCATGCTTTCTGCTTTCTTAACTCCTCCCTCCCTCAGCATATGCAAATTAACCACCATCTTGTTCACTCTGATTGGCTGTGGGCATAGCGAAGGTATGGTCAATTTGCATATTACTGCTTTATTAGATAGGATATGAATATACTTATACAAAATATCTTATACAAAATATCTATTAACAATAGTTTTTAATTCATCCTCAAATACTGATTGAATAGTTTATACATTTCTTTTACAGTGCTCTATATAGATTAAACATGATAAACAGAAAAAGCAAAATCATATTCATGGAAATCACAGTCTAATAGGAATAACAGATAAAAAACAAAGACCAGCAGAAGTAAATAATTGTGAAATTTAATAAGTGCAAAAACATTATTTGTTGTGAGAAATTTTAAGAGGATTACCAAATTTAGGTTAAAGAAGTTTTCTAAATGATCACTAGGAATTGCTTTTAAAAATCGAGAGAGAGAGAGAGAGAGAGAGAGAGAGAGAGAGAGAGAGAGAGTTTGGACAGAGGATGAAACAGAGTATTTCTTCCAGAGGAAATTATATTGCCTGAATATTAAATATAAAAGGACCCACAAAACAAAACAGTGAAGTTGGAACACAGTCAGCAAAACATAACAATATAGACAGTTACTGTATTACATAAAATCTTATATCTATTTAAATATGTAATCTTGAGTGTGATAAGTAGGCACTGATGATTTTTATATTAGCTAATTACACTAATTCATAGAACTCAAATAGTTAGTTATTTAGTGACTCATCCAACCCAATAAAAATCTAGCAATTAGCTCAAAAACAACGTTTCAATAATAGCTACGGCAATTAGTCCACTTGTCCCCGAAAGCTTTCTGGCTTTGACTTACCAATCACATCTGTAAATGGCATTGCTGTTGTGCTCACTACTTCTGAGGCCCCAGGGGGATTTCTGCAGAAAAGCATACCGTTAGTAAACATTTTACAAAACTGGCCTTTTCAAAAAAATATTTTAATAATAACTCTAAGTCACAAAAGTCTGCTTGGTTGTCATTTTCTCCACTTCCTATACTGTCTGCTGCATTAGCAGGGGCGGCCATGCAATCATCCCCCTCAGAAAGTACTGACAACACCCTTGCACATATCAGAAAGATATGAAGATCTTTGCAAACAAGAAGGTAGATGACACATTCCCTACCACTAGTTCTTCCAGCGAATTTTGTCAATTACACTTCATTTTCTTAAACCTTTGGAAAATAAATCTTCTGAATAACAGCTCCCATCTCATTCAAAGTCTACAATAGAGCAACTGTAAAACATAGTTTGGATGTGTTGGCAGCTGAGCAGTTTTATCAACCTGCGTTGCACCAACAGCATTTTGAGGATCCAACAGGGTCCCGCCCTTTTGTACTCTTGTCATTTTTCAGTCTAGTAGGGCAGTGTCTCTGCTGAAACAGTTTTCTCAAGAACCTTGGAGGTCTGCAGTGTATTTCAATTTTCAGTTAGTTGTACAGAGGCCACATCCACATATTTTTTCATAATGATCTATCTCTACCTTAAGCTATTTTTGAAATGACTGAGGGGCAATAACCCTGAGATTCCTAGAGACCTTGTGGTTTGAGAGGATATGAGAGGAACATGCTTAATCTCTTGAAAGGGCCTCTGTGTGGCTGAATCTAGTGACCTGTTGATCTTTCTGTGGTTTTAGTGAAAGGCTTGATAGGCTTACATTTTTTCTAGGCCACACTTTCAGAAGCAATTTGTTAATTTTAATAGCTTTTGCCACATTAAGGTATGAAGGATTTTCAACCCATCACACCCTGGTTTCATTTTGTTTAATGGTTCTTTCCTCAATTAGTCTCTCCCCTTTCACATTTTATTATAAACAGCCACAAGCAATTAGGGTGGCATTTTCAACACTTTCCTTAGAAATCTCCTTAGCTACATAACAAGTTCAGTCCTTAAGTTCTGCTACCATATGGCTGCAGGCGACCATTATAACTAAGTTGTCTGTCACTATATAACAAGGATCTTCCTTTGTTCAGTTTCAAAAAAAAAAATGTCCCTCCCTTCCTTTTGAGTCCTTACCAGCAGTATCTTCCAAGTCTAAATTTCTACTAACAGTTGTTCAAAGCAATTTAGACCTTCTTTACCATGCTCCTCAGAATTATTTCTGCCTACTGTCTGAAAGCACCCACTTTCAGGCTTCAAGATATGTATTAGTTGTATATTCTTGCAGAGCAATTACCACACAGTCAACGGTTTGAAACAAGATTCATTTGTTATCTCATAATTTCTATTGGTTTGTAGTCTGAGCACAGCTGTAATTGGGTCCCCTGCTTCAGTGCCTCACAGGTGTGCAATCAAGGTGCCAGCAGGGAATACAGTCTCATTTAAAACTACAGTTTTTTTTTTTCCTTTCAGCGTCTATAGTTGCCGGCTGAATTATGTTCCTTAAAGTTATAAAACCCAGGTCCTCAGCTTCCAGAGACAACCCACTGTTCCTTGTCATGTGGTTCTCCCCAAATATGGCTGCTTTCTCTGTTAAGCCAACGCATCCAGCAAGACTCCACAACAAGTCTATTAGCAGGATGGAGATTTATATGCGGCTATGTAGTCGTGACAGTGGCATCCCATCACTTTTGCCATATTCTATTATAGGATCACATCACAGATCTTTCCCACACTGAACGAGATTATACACGAGAAAAAAGAAGAAAATCAGGTGGCGGAGACCACAAAGGCCACCTTAAATTCTGCCTACCACATAGATGTATGGTGTAGGTGTTAATATCTCTATTTTTTTTTTTTTACTTATAAGGAAAACAAGAATGCAAATCATGCGAGTAGTTATTAGCACAGTCACTATTCAGATCCCATTTTAGCAGATTCCAAAGCACACTTAATTGCAACACTTAATCTTATGAATAGCTTGACCTCTTTGAGCACCCAGTTTCACCAATGTAAAATGATAAAAATATTACCTACATCATGGGCTATTATGAAGATTAAGTGAGATTCATTTTGTGCCTGGCCAGAGTAGAGTTGATAAAATGGTAATAATTATTGTAACTAGCATAATTTAAAAAGTTCACTTAGTAAGACTGCATGAAGAATCTGATTTTTTGTTGTTGTTGTTGTCCTGGATCAATTGTCAACCTTGAATTTATCATTTCTGTTTGGTTTCTATTGGAGGTCCTGGCTCTCTTTTTCCACATCTGAGAATAAAATGGAACCTTCTCCTTCTTTTCCACTTACTGAGTTCCAAGGAGTGGGAGTTCCATTTAAGAATGTGACCAAGACAAGGTAGGAGAGTGTAGTCTGCTGACAAATTTATTGGATATTTCCTCAGTGATTCTACATCCTTATTATATTGGCTGTAAAAGTATTTGATGCTTAAAAATCAAGTCTAAGGGAGGCCTCAGGAAAAAAACAAATATCTCTCACTTCCAAAGCTTTCAAAGTACACCTTTGTTCTAATGGAGTCCAAACTAGGAGTAGTCATAAAACTGTCAGCTAAAACCTGTCAAATAAGTAGGAAAATAGTGTTTCCTGAAATTCAAAGTTCTTTTTAAAAGAAAATATGTTTTTATTGATTTTGGAGAGAGAGAGAGGGAGGGAGAGAGAAACATTGATGAGAGAGAAACATTGTTAATCAACTGCCTTATGCATGCCCCCTACTGGTGTTCTGGGGATCGGGCCTGTAACCCGGGCTTGTGCCCTAACTGGTGATCAAGCTGGCAACTTCTTGGTGCATGGGTAGAAGCTCAACCACTGAGCCAAAACTGCTAGGCATAAATACAAAGTTATTAAGCCTTTAAAATATCTGTCAAAGTCCATTTTGTAGTAATTTAGCAAAAATGAGTCAAATTGGTTAATTTTATAGAAACCATTTATATAACAATAAGCACTTAATATCTATAATATGAAAAGGACTTTGTTGAACTAATTGGTTCAATAGTTCTAACTCATGGTTCCTGACTTCAAGAAATTGAGGTTCAAATGGTGTAGAAATAGAATATATAAATATAACTATAATATAAAATAGATAAGTGCTATAAAAATACCACAGTTAAAAGGCTAGTGGAGTTTGGAGAAGGATGAGGTTACTTCTGGCACAACTTATTCTTTCCCATCTCTTAGAAATGATTTATAATTCCCCTCCACCTGCAATTACCTTCATTGTCACATGTTATAATTCACCCATTCTGTGAGAACAGCTTAAATAGTATCTTTTTAGTGAAATTCTGTAGCCAGGGAAAAAGGGAGCGATGAACTTGGGAGGAAACACAAAATTGTGTCTCCATGCCCGGCATTTCCTTATCCTTGGGTCAATTTGTTTATGTGTTTGAAGAGGGAGAGGAAGCTGAAGGGCAACAAGACATTGAACTTATTTTTCCAGAGCAGAGATCTATGACTTTCCCGAGAAAGCATTAACAGTCCAATTTCCTGTTTTCACAGGCTGCAGGCACAGCCTCTGGGCATAGGTTAAGTGTGATAGGCAGCCTCTGAGATGACCCCCAGTGACCCACAACACTGAAAGTCAGGCCCTTGAGTAATCTTATCCGGTGGAGTGTGGGCTGGACCTAGTAACTGCCTTCTATTAAATACAATACGGCAAAATTACTAGTATGTTATAGCTGAGACTCTTGCTTCCATCTTGCCAGTTCTCTCCTTTCCCTTTCTTGAAATCCCTTCAAGTTTACATGTTGTGAGCTTCCCTATAGAATAACCCACAGGAAAAGGAACTGGTCTCTGGCCAATGGAGAGTGAGGACCTGAAGTCTGACAGCGGCCCTGGGAGATGGTCAAGGTAATTGCAGCCTTGGAGGGCATCTTGCTTGCAGCCTGTGAGACCCTGAGCCAGAGAAATGGCTAAGCCTGGATTCCTGATCCAAGGTGATATACTAGTAATATACGTATATTTGCGGTTTTAACCTACTAAGCTTCAGGTCATTTCTTTACAAAGCAATAGGACATTCATAGAGATATCAATGTGTGGAGTTTTTCAGCAGATAGATTTGAGACTGCCTCTCATCCCGGTGCTGATGTAGTAGAAGGAGATCTCCTTACCTGTGACTAGCCCTGAGGGAGTACAGAGTCTTTAAAAGCTGTGTAACATTTAATATAGACACAGAGAGATGTAAGAGCACTGGAAGCAACCAAATATTTTCTGTCCCCTTGAGAGTGGAATGACATTTACTAAGAGAAACCTGAAACTTCAGAGGCCTTGCTGGAGGTAAAGAGGGATGATTTATCTATAAGCTATTTTGATAAAAGACTGAGTGCAAAATGGTAAAATGCACATCTCAAAGGATTCAATGTGTTCAGATAATAGAGGCCAGCTAGTACTCCTCCCCCACAGACACCGTGACACAGAGGCCTCAAACACCCCACCCTCTACCATGAAGAGGTGAGAATTGAAGGCACTTGGATTAAATTCCTAATATTAGATAGAATGTATATCTCCAAATATAATTCATAATGATTTTGAACAAACAAATAAAAAAGGAACACACAAATGGTGGCTGGCAAGTGACATTTCATATACATACTAGAATTTGTTGGCTGAGATTCAAACTAAAATAATAAAATATGCCTTTTCTTCCATAATTTGTATATAGAATAAAGTAAATTGATAGTTCAATGATGTTAAATTATCTTTACCTTCCTCAACTAAAAAACATTTGTATACCTTTGAATAAACATGAATAAATGGTAAAAAAAAAAAATTCCAGTAACAGCACAAATTAGAAAATAATTATAAATAATTTTAACAAGGAAGATGCTGAGCCTTTATTTTTAAAATATCAGTTTTTATTAAAATGATTATTAGTATAATTTTAAATTCACATGCAGCTGTAAGAAATGATAGAGATCCTACGTACCATTTACTTAGTTTCCCCTAAATGTAATGTATTGCAAAATTATAGCATAATATCACAACCAAGATATTGACCTTGATTCTATCAATCTTTTTCAGATTTCCCCAGTTTTACCTGTATTCATTTGTATATGTGTGTGTGTGTTAAGTTCTATAAAAGTTTGCCACATGTATCCACAGCTAGTGTATCTACCACCAGACAGCCAACATAGGAAATAATTCCATCACCACCATTGTCAGGCCAGGAAGTCCAAGGAGGCTAGAAGTCCCATTTCAAGTTGTTGGCAAGTTTGATTATTTTTCTGAGTCCTCTTGCTGGTTGGCTCTGTCTTTTCTTTGAGTGTGTGCATTTCTGGTGTCTCTTTGCGTGCCTGCATTTCCTCTTCTTATAAGAACTCCAATTAGGGCCTGTGTTAATGGCTTCATTTTTAACTTAATTACTTCTTTAAAAAATCTGTCTAAATGCAGTCACATTTTGAGGAACTAGCAGTTAGGCCTTCAACATATGAGTTTCGAGGGGATGCAACTCAGCTCATAACATTCATTTGAAGACTGTTATGTACATAGAACCATACATGTTGTTTTCAAATTCTTCCTCTCTTTCTTTTTCCTTTTTTCTTCAGGATTATTCCCTGGAGTTTCATCCAAGTTGTTTTGTGTATCAGTAGTTTGTTCCTTTTCATTGCTGAGCAGCATTTCATGGTCTGAATGTGCCAAATGTTATTTAACCATTCATTCTTTGAAGAGCATCTGGGCTGTTTCCATGTTTTAGGCTATTATAAGTAAAGCTGCTATAGACATTTTTGTACAGGTTTTTATGTGAATAGACATATTTATTTCTCTGGGATATGGTAGTTGTACCTTTAGCTTTATCAGAAATTATCTAACTCTTCCTGAGTGACTGTACCAGTTGACATTTTTCGACAGCAATGTATGAGTGATTCAGTTTTTCTGCATCCTTATCGGAATTTGGTGTTGTCACAAATTTTCATTTTAGTCATTCTGATAAGTATGCAGTCATATCCCTTGAGGTTTTAATTTGCATTTCCCTGATGGCTAATGATGCTAAAAATAATGTAACTTGCTTATTGACCATTTGTATATCTTTTAAGTGAAAGCGATGTTCATGTCTTTTGCTCATTTTCTAATTGAAATAGAGTTGTTGTTTTCTGTTGAAAGTCTTTTTTTTAATTTTTTATTGTTTAAAGTATTACATATATTTCCTTTTTTTCCACCGTTGACCTTCCCCAAGCCTCCCCTACCCCATGTCGCATGCCCTCATCCCGCCCCACCAGTGTCTTGTGTCCATTGGAGTGCTTATATGCATGCATACAAGTCCTTTGGTTGATCTATTTCCCTCCCTCCCCAACACTCACAGCCTTCCCGCTGTAATTTGACAGTCTGTTCGGTGCTTTACTGCCTCTGTCTCTATCTTTTTATTCATCAGGTTATAATGTTCTTTATTCTCCATAAATGAGTGAGATCATGTGGTATTTTTCTTTCATTGCCTGGCTTATTTCACTTAGCATAATGCTCTCTAGGTCCATCCATGCCGCTGCAAATGGTAAGAATTCCTTCTTTTTTATAGCAGCGTAGCAGTCCATTGTGTAGATGTACCATAGTTTCCTAATCCACTCATCTGCTGATAACTTTCTAGATACTAGCCCTATCTTGGATATGTGGTTTGCAAATACTAGTATTTCTCCAACTCTTGAGGCTTTCTTTTTAATGGTCTTCACACAGTCTTTCCTGGTGTTGTCAGAGTGTTTTCCTTTGAGCTGTTACTGTATTTCTGGATTAGACTGGAAATTCTAAAATGCTATCTGTGATCTGAAATATGACAAATTATCAATGTCAACAGAGACCCAGTCGAATATCACAATGCAACATAAATTATACATTACAGAAATAACTTTTCTATTTTCTGAAGATGTTCAGAGAAAGGCATAATCTGTTCAATCATAACAACAACAGCTAATATTTATAGTGAATTTAGCAAGTTCTGAGTCCTATCATAAACAGTTTTATATGTATTTATTCATATCTTCTTGTGTATATTATATAATTATTCATTATTCTTTCCATTTTATAGAAGTAGAAACTGAGGTCTAGAATGATTAATTTTCCCAAATTTTAAATATTCTTACCAGTACATAAAGGAACTTAGGGGAACCAAGAAAGTACAAGGATTATTTTTCTGCAATTAGACCTAAAATTTATTTTAACTGACCTGGTAAAAATTCAATGTCTGATAAGATGGAATTTTAAAAGTTAATGGAATATTTAGCAGATGCTGGCTATTTTACTGTAAGCACATGGATTTCCTTTATCATGTGCATAAGCTATTTTCTTACTCAACTATTATATTTTCAGAGTGACTGTTTCTGTATTCACTCTTTCTCTACTTTGTTGACTAGAATGGTTCTTAAACATTCCTTGTTAACAGCCCTTTAAAAATAGTTATAAAGCTACAGATACCCTCAGTTATAACTCACATACAAATACAATCGCAGTCTTACAGAGGCTGATACAATTTCAGATGCTCTGCCGGTCCCCTTGTACTCCTTCCAAGTTAAACAACTCCATTTTCTTTTCTAGTTTCTAATATTCATTGGTCAAGTTAAGAAGCTGAAGTCACCAAACTTGTATATTTTCCACTAAACTCCCTGATTTGGATTCAATTATGAAAATTCAAAATTCCTTATTTGACTAAGATAACATATTCTACAATGAACTTGGAAGTGGAGGGTTGAGAGTAATTGTTTCATTAAATGGTAATAGTATTCCATTTTTAGTACATGCATCTTCTAAAATATTGGTATGAAAGAGTAAGTGATGACATTTTTGAGCAAACACTTTTAGTGTTGTCTTCAAACAAAAATTGACTTTTCCCACCAAAAAAAAGTTTTAAAACTGAACTTTCATGGATCCTGTGCATGGCGAATGCTAATCAGGGCAGAGAAGATCCAGATGCCAATAAACAGAGAGGTGGCTCAAGGACAAAGAGCTAAAGCTTATGCAGACATTCTTGCAATCAGTTGGGAAGCTGGCTAGCAGTATTTTAAAAAATCTATTAAAAGGAAGAAAATTATTTCTTGGAAATAAATTTAAAAAGTCACTGCACTAAAACCCTTATCTTTGTCTTCTGAAGTATGACATATGATCAAAACTTGCAAATACCCAGCCAAATTTTATAATTTCCTCCTTTATGAAGGTTAAGGGTTATCGTGAAATCGGTAAGGAGGAACCGGAGACTGATGCCAAAATGTACTCTATATCTTTGATGGGTCAATATGAAATAGTTATGTTTTTAATGATATAGTCACCAGGCTCTCCATAAATTATTCTCACATATTCTCAAAACCCCAAGTTATTTCAAGTACTGTCATGTACAAATGAAAGCAGTATGTCACCATGGAGTCTAGTGTCCAAATAAGCTAAAGTAGATAAGCAATTAGATGTGTAACTCTCTCTCAGAAAGATTTGATTCTCCCTGCTTGGCCATATTTTAAAGTGTTGTATATTCAGTATTCTGTGTGGTAGATGTTTTCCTTTGTCCATGCTTAGCTTGTACTATACAAAATTGCTAGCTACTAAAACATAAAAAACATTTTCAATTTTTCTGAATATATATTATGTAGAAGCACACACACAAACACATATATAATTGTAATGTGCTTGATAGTCCTTGACTCAGAAAAATGTGCACTAATTTCTCCTGTCAATTAAAAGTATGTTATTATTTACTAATATTATGCTAATCAACCTTCTAACATATCTCACCATACCAATTTTTTGGAATAAGAACCCTACATTGACTAGAGAAGGGGGAGGGGGGGGGAAGCAATTGGCAATGACAAAAGCAAATCAGGAAAAATATTTCACATAATGAATGGATGTCTCTAAAGAATCCAGACATGAATGTGTTCACTTCCTAAGCTAAATGGTGGCACATAAAGTTAAGGCAATTTTAATGGTCTTATCTATATATGTGAAAGCATAAGCAACCAAATGACAGGTTGACCAGTCACTATCACATGCACTGACCACCAGGGGACAGATGCTCAATGCACAGGATTGGGCTCCCTCCTGTCTGGATCGGGCCTGTGGGGATTGGGCCGAAACCAGCTATCTGACATCCCCCAAGGGGTTCCAGATTGTGAGAGGATGTAGGCCAGGCCAAAGGACCCCACCGGATGAATCTGTGCACCGGGCCTCTAGTTTCAAAATAATTTCCCTCAAAACTTATTTCTATCTTTCAAAAAATTACTCCCCTCTCTTTCTCTCTCTCAAAAAAAATCCCTTTTATTCACATTATGGCATATTATGCCTAGATTACTATGTTTAGTAGCTACATGATTTCAAGGTAAGCCTCAACAGTGGAAAATTCAATCAGTTTCAGTGAAGTAATCAGGGTCTGTTGCTGCTGTGGTTTCAGTGCATGCCCAGGTGTACAATTATTCCAACTGACTCTATATGCATGAGAAAAAATCCTTCACGTTTTGTACCAAAACATTGATGGTTAATCAGAACCAGGGATATTATGTTGTAGGCCTCTTAAGAATTTAATTTATACTTATTTCCTGATTAAGCTTCATGCTACTGATGATATAGCACAATACCTTCGGTTAGCTAATGCCACTCTTCCTAGTATTAGCCTCTTAGTTCTTTTTAATTTTGATTTAAAATAATACTATATGTAATGTACTCTTTTGTATAATGTTTGATCAGTCCACTCTGGGTTACATATTTTATAACCAGTTGGGTTTAATAGTACAACTATCTCCCTTCCGAGTTTGAGAATGTGTTCCTTCTGTTGCTATATAAATGAGTTCTTTGCAGATTGAAAGAATTATAACTAATACTTTTAACAACAGCCTAACAATAATGAGAAAGATGATTATAGTAAAAATATGTATAATACTGCATGCCAGGCACTATTCTAAACACTGTACTAATACAATTCATTACTAATTTAATTATCAAACAATACTGTAACATGTCTAATTATAGTATTGTCCTTGTATAGATGAGAAAACTGAGGTACAAAGATACTTTTTCCCAAAGCAAACAACTCATAAGAAGCAGAACCAGAAATTAAGCTTATGAAATCTAATCCTATTCTGAAATAAGACATAGTTTTTCAGCTCCTTTTATTTAATGAGAATTCCATACTACTCTGAAAATACAATGCCGCCAATTATAATTTTAGCCACTATATCCCTAAGAAATTTTCAAGAAAAAAATAACAAGTAAGCTAGCTAATCTTCTTTGATATCAAGTATGAAACTCTTTCTGATTTCAGAGATTATAAAGTATTTAAAAATGAGCAAACATCAAGGTGCAAGTCATTTTTATGCGGTGTGTTCCTTAGTGGGAAAATGTGACAGAAACTGTGTTCTGCTTTCTATTTGAGAAACATTGAATTCCTTTGTACATATTGAAGTGGCCAGATTTTTAAAATGGAGGATAAAGAGAAGGAAGAAAAAAATCAAGAGAAGGAAGTTTACATTACTATGGCTTTCCATTCTGGTTGTGGACTATGTGATAGAGCTGGGCGGCATGATAACAACATTACACTACATATTTCAGATAAAAAATAATCAATGCTAACACTAACATCATTTGGGACTATGTTGGTGACAAATAGAAAACTGTAATAAAAACAAACCCCTTGGACATATTCTTAACACAACTAAATGGAGCATTAGATTTCTACATTTTGTTTTATTGCTCATAAGATCTTTTATTTAAAAAATTAAGCCAATATTTTTGTGTGAATTCTGTAGACTTTCTCATGTATCATCCCAGAGAACAAAGAAGATTTTTGGGGAGGAGTCCTAACTTCTGGGACTAAATCCACTGCAAAAGCACATTCTTTTTTTGAACAATAAATAGTCAGAATATGTGCAGTGGACATCTGTTGATTTACTGTACTCAATATCTATTTTCTCATTCTTCTGTCAGGAACAAAAACTCTTTTTCAACACACACGCATTTATTTAGGAGAACTGCTTTCTCTTAACTACATTGAATGCAATTCTGGTAGAGCTTATAATCCTATATAATAAAGAAGTGATATGCAAATTTACCATCACGCCCTTGCACAAGATGGCGGCCCCCATGTGGTAACAAGATGGCCACCACAAGATGGCCAGCAAAGGAGGGCAGTTGGGGGCGATCGGGCCGGCAGGGGAGCAGTTAGTCGTCAATCAGGTTGGCAGGGGAGTGGTTAGAGGGTGATCAGGCTGGCAGGCAGAAGCAGTTAGGGGCAATCAGGAAGGCAGGCAAGTAAGCGGTTAGGAGCCAGCAGTCCTGGATTGCAAGAAGGATGTCTGACTGCCTGTGGGATCAGGCCTAAACCGGCAGTCGGACATCCCCCAACGGGTCCCAGATTAGAGAGGGTGCAGGCTGGGCTGAGGGACACCCCCCCAGTGCACGAATTTCATGCACCGGGGCTCTAGTCATAATATGATATGGATTGGCCATGGTGAATGGTCCCAAGGAAAGGGCGTATGACACAAGCTAGGCTGATCAGAACCCCATGCTCAAGTCTATGTTTACTGGATTGGGAAAAGAAGAGATTCTCTTCTCTGAAACTGCTAAACTCTAATAATGCCAACTTGCAAGTTGATTGTAGCCATTGTATCCCCTCCTCCCACTTCATACAGAGTTCAGGAGTCTGCATATAAATTTATGGAGACAGAGAGAAGGCACATAATTTGTTTCCCTTACTACTAGTTGTTCTAAGGTATATGAATTAATACATTCCCATATTGTCTCAACTAGGTTTCTGCCACATTTAAATAAAAAGGAAAAATAAGAGAAAGAGGAGATCCGAACGCCAATTCCAGGTGCTTGTAACTTCCCTGAATAATAGTGGTATCTTAATGACTTTTCACAATAGTCTCCTGCCTAACATAGAAACAGTCATAACAATAATAACATTTGGGGAATACATTACACTTAAATTTAAAACTGCAACAAAATGAACACCATGAATTGACTCTCAACATAACAAAACAGATTTAACAGCCACTCTTGTTTATCTGCAGTTTCCCGTATTTTATACTTGCAAAGCCAATACTCCATAAATCCCAGGGAATCTCTCACAGCTTCTACCACCCTGCAAACAATAGGAATGAAATGAATGAGCAGTTTACTGATGCATCTTGACTTCTGCTTCCAACCTTATATAAGGAGTGCATGTTTCAGTAGGACACCTCGCTACTTCCTCAAAGATGTGACATTGGGAGGGGGCCAGGGGATCTTGGAGCCATTCTGTCTGGATCACCTTTGAATATAATATCTGGACTTAATCATATATGTATTCCAAAAATCACTTGAGAAGAAACTTAGAAGTCTGTACTACTTAGGTCTCACTCCAGACCTTCTCAGTCTTCGGAGGTACACCCAAGCATGTGCATTTTGATAAAGTTCCCCATGAAATTGTCATGTTCAATTACGATGAATAACATCTGCCATGCATACATACCATTTTCTGCCCATGTGCCTCAGTAGATAGACTATGCTGTAAGACTAAGGATACTTTGTAATTAACTATAGATAATATGTGTCTGGCACAATGGAAACACTTAAATTCTGTATCATAAATAAATCAAACTGATTTGAAGTCTTCACTAATTTATTTAGCAGAAAATAAAATCTAAATCTCATGCCATGATTTTTTTTCTGTAAAATGAAACACTGTTTCTAGAATAATGCATCTTCTCTTCAATCACTTGCTTTAAGAGAATGTGCTAAAATCTAGGAATGCATCTGTGCCATTCAACAGGCTTATAATATTCACTATTTGCCTACAATGTGTGGTGCCTTGTGCACAAAGCTTGTAAAGCAGGGTACAGAGTGGGACAAGGATGAGGAGAAGACCCATCGTTATTGGTGCCCTACATAAGCAGATGTGGCCTGGTCTAGATAAATCCATTAAAAAAGCATAAAAGGAATATTTGTTAAACATAGTTTCCATGCTTAGAGGCAGAGAGTGATGACCAAATCAGATCCAAAATCGAAGGTCAAGCATGCTCAAAGTTCAAGAGACATGTCCTAGGTATTTAGAACAAGTAGAATAAATCTGAGAAAGCATAGAAATACCTAATGTATTTTATAAAAATATAACTAATTATGGTGAATGTTAATTAGTTTCATTTGTGGAAACATAACACTCCTCTAATTATACAACTCCACCCCACTTAACACACATATGTATTTTATCTTCAGCAAAGAAGCAAAACAGTGCACATCTGGATATTTAATTTCACAGCACCCATTTCCCCTTCACCATCCTTATTTCCTTCAGGGAAGCACCATTCTCCAATTCTCTATCTATATCTTGGTGTTAGGAATAATATGACATTATAGATCCAAGCATAAACACATTATGATAAGCCTGGAAAACTAGAATGTTCTCTACTCCTAACCACAGCGATTAGTTCAGAAATAAACACGTGATTCAAATCATCTCAATAAGAATCAGCCAAGACCAAGACCATTTCCTAGTAGTACCATTGGTAAAGAGACATTCTCTAGTATAATGTAAGCCTGGAGTTGCTAACAACCTGTTTGTCACCTTAGTAAATGAGACTTCTTTAGAAAAATGAAGGCCATATTGAGAAAAGATCAGGAAACTATGAGAGAGAGAGAGAGAATTGATCCAGATCCTCAATGATCAATTCTCTTGATGGAAATGCTGACAAAATTGCTCTTATACCTATTGGCATAGAAACTGTGCCAATATGTGCTAATGCACCCTGTTACCTACAGGTGGTGCGCTCAGACTTGAGAGAGAGAGAGAGAGAGAGAGAGAGAGAGAGAGAGAGAGAGAGAGAGAAAGTGTTAATGATTTCGTTGGAGGCTCTGGTTTCAAAGATGCCCCTCCACACTACTTTTGAACTCAGTTACGTGATAAGTTAAATTCCTTTATTGGTTTAAGTAAAACTGAGCCAAGATTTTGTAATTTGCAACAATAAGAATTCTACCTAAAACAGATGGGCTAGGTGTTTTAAGATTGAGATCAAGACCACATGGAGAAGGTTTAACTGTTTGACTGGGTCTGGAAGGTCTCAGGATGTCTCTGTCTCTACCTCTTTGGGTTGTGAGATCATGAATATTTAAAAATCCTTAAAAAAATGTACTAGTGTGTGCACCTACACAGTGATTTCTGAATTTCCTTTACATAAAGAAAAGTATTCCACCTCATCAGAAAAGTTACAAATACTGTTGTTGGGAATGGGGTGGAGAAACTTAAAGGCTTAAGCTTGGTTTATCAGAAGCTCTAAGGATGGATGACTTTATCATTCAAACTGAGATGCTTTTGACAGAAGAAGAATACGCTAATAATAATGACCCCAGGACAGGTATAAATCAGATCTATCCCAGAAAAATCAAGACATATGTATTTTACATAAAAAGAGTGAAATTGGAGAGTGAAAACAACCATTTTTAAATCCAAAAGTGTCAAATTCAAATCTCTGTCCTTATATGATATTTAACAAATCACTTCAGCACCCAGAATGTATGTTTTAATTTTTAAAATGGGTTAAAACTTTTGTAGCAATTAAAATCATTTTTGAAATGATTGTTTCAAAACTCATGTTATAATGGAAGGGTATACATTCAAAAACTGCCAAGTTTTTTGTTTGTTTGTTTTGTTTTGTTTTATTGAAAGTCAATTTTCATAGGAATAAAGTACCAGAAAGGCCCAAAGAGCTGACATGAGATAGACAGTCAAAAGGATGAAAGTAACCAAGAGTGTCTGTGTTCACCTAGCATGGACATTTTTATTTATTGCCTGGCAGGAGGATGGAGGATGGGGTGGCCAGTTGAGCTCCTTCTTGAAGTCTGAGCGCACCACCTGTAGGTAACAGGGTGCATTAGCACATATTGGCACAGTTTCTATGCCAATAGGTATAAGAGCAATTTTGTAAGCATTTCCATCAAGAGAATTGATCATTGAGGATCTGGCAGCCTGCCCAGTTTATTATCCAGAGTAAACTCTGGCCCTACTCTGATCCATTTAAATGTTATGTCGCTTTCCAAAAAATTATTGTAAGTAAACCACCAGGGTTTCTTACTTCTGCTTTATTCATTAGATGCAGCCTGGTGTGGAGAGAGATTCTGGAATCAGACACCAGTCTCAGGTCAGTGGCCACAGAGCTGTGTGATCGCAAGTAAATCAGCTTAGTTCTGAAATCTGTCTGCCTAAACGAGGGCCCAGGATAGTGTAGCAGAGCTGGTAAGAGTAATTACTCAGCAGTCATTTGTCACCGTGACGATGTGTTACAAATGTGTAGACTCCATGACCCTGTACCTCTCTGCATAAACATTTAATTTTAAAGAAGACTTAATTAAACATCTGAATGCACAGAAGTATCCAAGGAGTGGCCTGTTTCTAAATCTTTTCTGTGTCTCAACTCCACACATATTAAGCTCAAAAAATGGAAACAAGTTCAGGTGCCGTGGTAATTTTTGATTCAAAATATAAGTCCCTAAATAAGAACCTATATAAGACCTGAGGAAAATGTTGTTTAATGAAAGATTTCAAACATTTTTTTTAGATGCAACTGTTGTTTTTACTTTCTGAAATAAATGAAACTTGCCTAATATAATAAACTTGAATTCATCATATAATTTCTAATACATAAGTGGATTGTTGAGGTTGTTTTATCTCTATTATTAATATTAAAAATTATTTGCAATCCAATGAAAATGTAATAGCTTATAATTCTGTGTCAAAGAGTAAAAGCACCAAATTCAGGTACTTGGAAATTTTGTCCCAGTGGTTCTCACCCACCAGCTTCATTAATTTACCATTGATTGCATAAAGTGTCAGTTCAGACGTAGAGCTGTGAATGCATGTGTGTTCGCTAACATACTGAGTTCATTTCCAAGGGGAGAACAGAAAATATGTATTAATAAATAATATGTTTTTTTTCTTTGCTGGTAAATTCTCTTCTTAAGAGGAGGGGCTAATCAAATCTGCTATACTATACATTTAAAACCACTTCCAAAAGTCATATTTTAAAGACAGAGAGACATTCTTAAATATTGCAATATAAGTAAAACCAAAAAGGCTATCCCCCTCTCCACGCTCAGTTTGATTCTTCTTAAACTTTATTATTTTCTTCTAAAACTATATGTTTCTAAATATTTAATGCAGATTTTTGAAAACAGTTTTTACTTGTTTCCATCTGCTGTGCATCATTGGATGCCTAACCCAAATTTCACATAGACCTAGGAAAACTGAACTACGGTGGACAGAGTAGAAAAAACAAAAATGATCAAGAAAATGGAGGAAACATCATCTGAGGGGAACTCATGGAGAGTTAGGACTTTGAACAAAAGGAACACATGCTGTAAACAGTTTCATTCCAAGACTCTGAAGTCCTATCAATACAAATTAAATCCCGTCAGTCTTGTGGCCCTGTGAGGACTTTAAAGAAAGTCAGTATTTGAACTTATTTTGGTGAGGAGTCATTAGAAAGGGTACATTTTAGCAATCAGGAGCCAGCTTCCCAGTCCTAACTTTAATTTCTTATTTGTGGAATCTAGTGAACAAAATGAATTGATCAACAAAATAAGAACTGAAGCATGGAGGTAGGGAACAGATTGACAAAACTCGATGTGAGGGGTAGGGGGGATGAGAAGAGATAAACCAAAGAATTTATATACTTATATGCATAGCCCATAAACATGGGCAATAGGGGTGTGGGTAGGGGCTGGGGTGGAGGGAATGGGAGATATCTGTAATACTATCAACAATAACAAAATAATATCTATCTATCTAAAAATGTCAAGTCTAAAGCGTTATTTAAGTAGTTTTGCTCACCTCATAATCCATACCAATTCACAAGGGAGGTGTATGAGGAATCTTTTCCTGGGTTAAATGTAGGAACTTAGGAGATCTGAATCCTCTACTATTTCATGGACATGTAGTATGGTGGGGAAGAGCACCTAAAACTGGATTATACTCTTAAGGGATCTTTGATTCCCTAAAATTTAAGAAAAAACCCCAGGATCTCCTTCAGAACAAACACCAGAAATATTAAACCTATCAGGTAGAGTTCAGACTACAGATTAAAGAGAATTCAGATTATTTTGCTAAATTATAAAGAAAAAATTTGCAGTTATAGAGAAAAAATTTGAGATTTTGACAATCTATCAATAACTTCTCTAACTGATATAAAAGAAAGGAAATATACCCTTCTATAATTCAACCCATGGTATGGTATCATGAAACATTTCAGTCCAACCATTTGTACATTCTGGTTGTCAAAGATAGTTAATACTGCAAGTAGGAATAAAAGCAATTTAAAATGGGCAGATAGTTGGTACCCTGTAATAGTCTCACAAGATGTTTTGTGAAATTTTAATAGATTCACAACCTATGCTCACCAGCATTTGGGGAGTCACTGTGGCTGGCACTGTTCCCATGTTTAAACACTGATCCCTGTGTGACTATTGAGATATCCTTCTTACCTCTTTGAATGAGGCTCTAATTTCAGGCATGTCTCCAATCTGCTACCCAGTAATCAGTCTTCAAGGTAAGAAATGTTGCACAATTACTGCTAATCTAAGGTGACCAGACGTCCCGCTTTTGGCGGGACAGACAGTCCTGATTTTTAACAATTTGTCCCGCGTCCCGCGGAGTTTTAAAAAAGTCCCCATTTTTGGAAAGAATGCATGACAAGCTAGGGAATGGCGGGAGAACGGGAAGGGAATATACGGTTTTTGGCGGCCATGTGGCTATTTAGCCAGGATATGAATTTTATATTATTTTTGTTAATTTTATAATGTTAAACTTTAATAATAACAAATAATTGTTGAGAACTGATTATCGAGAACTGCTTATCAAAGTGCACATTGTTGATCAGTTGTTAGAATTCGACCACCATTGTTTGGACTTAATGAACAATGGCATGTTTTGGGATTGGCAACGACGAAAACATTTTGTAACTGTCTCTCAGACGATACACATCGTACTGCGTGCTAGTAAGCTAGTTAAACAAGTGATGTCATTACAAATCAGCTATTCAGATAATTTAGGTAAGTAATTTATTTATTTATTTCACAAATACATAAATTTTCTTGAATTTAGCAGACAGTACTCGTATTATTTATATTTTATAGTGGAGGCAAAAAGTCTAGCGCCGGCCTTGAAAGTGACACTTACGACTTACGTTACGGCAAATTCAGAGGAAAAATAATGCAAGTTAGTATTGTTATTATTTAGAAAGAAATATAGGATTAAAATAATTTTTAAAATATAGTTACTTTATAACAATCAAATTAATTTAATTTATAAACTAACAATAAAATATGTTCATGTAATTATGTACCTCCTTACTGTGTTTTTAAGCAATATGTATATAATAATTTATAATATAATTTTAAATTATTTTTTTTAGATTTTTAACATAATGAGTAAGAAAAGAGGATGCATATTCAACGATGATCTAAGAAGTGAATTTCCTTTTATTAAAAAAACCAAAAGCGATTACAATATAGACCAAATTTTTAATCAAGAACCCCCGCCCCTCCCCGTCAATGGTGTCCTGCTTTACCAATGTTAAAATCTGGCCACCTTATGCTAATCCAAAAATATAAAACACAAATGTGCCAATTTTCTGATTTATATAAGAATTTGATATTGCGATATTTCAACATACTTTCTTTTCAGGTATGATTCCATACAGTTGTTAAAGGAAAAATGCACTAGATAAATTTAACCACGCAATGAAAATTTTATTCAAACCTCTTGCAATAGGGGAGAGAGATAAGAACTCAATTTCAGTTCAACTTTGCTGAAACAAAGGCCAAAGGGGTTTTTAAAGGCTAGATAGTCTGTGTTTGCTAATTTGCCTTCCCTTAAGGCAACATAAACTTCCTCCCACCTTCAGGACAGCAGGTAGTTTTATAACTTGGTGCAAGTCAACCACAAAAGTTACCCTGCTATCATTCCACAGAGAGACAGAGATAGGAGCTCTATTTTCCTGGACAATTAAATTTCTAAAGGATAACTCCTTGTGAAAGACATTCCTAGGTTGTAAAACTGGCTAGAGGCTTTTTAGATTTGCTCAAAGGACCAGAGAATGAATTTTCAAAAGTAAATGCTCTAAGAGAGCGACTTTCAACTTTTTTTTTAATCTCATAGTATGCATAAACTAATTACTATAATTCTGCAGCACACCAAAAATTGTATATGTTTTGCCAATGTGACAAAAATAGGTATAATTTTGATTCATTCACACCGGATGGCTATTGTTATTTTGGCTGTCATCATTTTTTTTTATTATTTGACAATCTAAGGGAAAAGAGATCAGTGCACTTGACTGAATAGTCAGGTGTTGCATGTTTTAAAAATCCTTGCAGCACTCCAGTGTGTCTCTTGCGGCACACCGGCTGAAAATAACTGCTCTAAGAAAAGAAAGGTCAATGCCTGGAGTCGGGAAGAGGCCTAAGTAAAATTTTAGTCAAGCAGAGGGAAATGGTAAAGTTGTCTTGCTCACAGTCAGACTTTCAAAATGCACCTCATTCTTTTCATACATCACTCGGTACCTATCAATTACAGAAGCACTGGCTGCACTAAAATGCTAAGAAGTTACCATTTAAGCTGAAGTTATTCAAAAAGCGATGAACAATAACAGTGCTTTTTTGCAAAGAATACATGAAATGTATATTCTTCCATTTAGAATAGATTCCTTTGCTCAGTATTTATGTTCTAATCTTCTTTAGATATTTATGTGAAATTTTTAGTCATGTGCATTTTTTTAGTTTTACTCAAGTACATTTGAAATAAGTGCATTGATATAGCCCAATTGATTATGATTTTAGTACTAGAAGCCCGGTGCACGAAATTCGTGCACGGCGGGGGGTTGTCCCTCAGCCCAGCCTGCACCCTCTCCAATCTGGGACATCCCTCTCACAATCCAGGACTGCTGGCTCCCAACTGCTTGCCTGCCTGCCTTCCTGATTGTCCCTAACCGCTTCTGCCTGCCAGCCTGATCACCCCCTAACCACTCTGCTGCCAGCCTGGTTGATGCTTAACTGCTCCCCTGCCAGCCTGTTTGCCCCCAACTTCCCTCCTCTGCCAGCCTGGTCACCCCTAACTGCCCTCTCCTGCAGGGTTGATCACCTCCAACTGCCCTCCCTTGCAAGCCTGGTCCCTCTCAACTGCCCTCCCTTGCAGCCTGGGTGCCTCCCAACTGCCCTCTCCTGCTGGCCATCTTGTAGTGGCCATCTTGTGTCCACATGGGGGCAGGATCTTTGACCACATGGGGCAGCTATATTGTGTGTTGCAGTGATGACCAATCTGTATATTACTCTTTTATTGGATAGGATAGAGGCCTGGTACAGGGGTGGGGGCCAGCTGGTTTTCCCTGAAGGGTGTCCCGGATCAGGGTGGGGTTCCCTTGGGGCGTGGAGCGGCCTGAGCGAGGGGCCTGTGGTGGTTTGCAGGCCGGCCACGCCCCCTGGCAACCCAAGGGGAGGCCCTGGTATCTGGAATTTATTTTCCTTCTACAATTGAAACTTTGTAGCCTGGAGCGGAGCCAAGCCTGCTGCTCCCTCTGGGGCAGCAGCCATCTCTGTGGCAGTTAATTCACCTTCTACAATTGAAACTTTGTAGCCTTAAGCGGGTGAGCCCGGCCAGGGTGTGCAGAAAGCTTTGCTTCCCCTGTTGCCGCCGGCAACCCTGGCCTGCTCTCTCAAGCTCCATTCTGCTGCCATTTGTTTGAATTTGTTTACCTTCTATAATTGAAACTTTGTAGCTTGAGTGGAGGCTTAGGCCTGCAACGGCTATGGAAAGCTTGGCTTGCTCTGTTACCTGGGAAACCTTGCTCACTGTGGCTGTAGCCATCTTGGATTGGGGTTAATTTGCATACTCGCCCTGATTGGCTGGTGGGCATGGCTTGGCTGGTGGGCGTGGCTTATGTAGCGGAGTGATGGTTAATTTGCATATTACCATTTTATTAGAGAGGATGTCTGATTCATCAAAAAATGGTCAATCATTTCTCTTGAAAGCTTATACAGAGCATCTGTATGCTTTAATATATTTTTGTATTGATCATAATGTACGTCTTGCTCATTAAAAAAAAAAAATTCTCAGAATTGTCCTTGGGCACACTTTGGAGACCATCCTCTTCCTGCGTGCACTGTTTCTGGGCTTCCTTATTCATCAGTTACCCCATTGCTTACCATTGTGCCAGCAGCAATTACAAAACGTGTTCTCTAACCAATGACCTTGGTGTAGAGTAACCCCTTGACAGTGAATCTCTACGTTAGTAACAGTAAGAAGGTGACGTATCCCATTTAAACATTTAAAGGAACTGTACAACAGGCCATACTTTATCTCAGATGTACTGAATGAGGGCACTGGAAGAAAAGTTTAGTAAAGGAAAATAAAGAATGACATATGAAGCTTCACCCACAAAGGAGATAATAGGCCCATTCACTTCTTCACAGCTCTGTACTTCAAATTATATCATTACCACTCTCAACTAAAGAAAGAGACCCTCGCTGTTCAAATTAAAACTTTAATAATAAGTATAAAATCTTCCAAGAATAACTGGGTTCCCTAGAAACATACTCTGAAACAGAGATTTGCATGCAGAAGTTCATTGGGGATGGATCTTGGGACCAAAAATTGATAAAAGAGTGAGGAAACCACTCTCAGGGAAGTGTTAACAATTCCTTTCTCATTTTTAAAAAATTGATAAATTTAACCTTCATATAATTTTCTAACTCTGTTTCCCTGGAAAACTAATAAAAATGGAATACCATCTTTTATTTCCTGCCAACCAAAGGCTATTTAAAATGACCCCCTAATCAGAAAATTTCATCTGGAATGGCAGTCCTATTAAGGAATATAAAATGCTAGTGGAAGCTATACCTCAGTATTTTCTAAGAGACTTTGCAATAGAGAAAAATCCCTTACAATCACCCCTTCATAGCTATGCCTATGGGATTGCTATAGTAAACTCTGGTTCTTATTTGGAACATGGGTTCTTAGACCAACGTGGCTTCGCATCCCATCCAACTGAGTCTCATTCACTCATTATCAAACTGTAGCATGAGCTGCCATAATAACCCAGGACTGCTGTATGACCTTCTCTGAGTACCGCCACCAAGAAGATGCTCCTGCTGCTGTGTTCCATTTCCTGTCATGTGTTTTTCTAAATGAATGTGATGCCAGGTGTGGAGTATCCAATCAAACTACTTGCCTGTTTAAGTAAGACTAAAATGAATGCTTATTAAGTACTGCATCCTTGTGCCAGTACCAGGCAGTTTTGAGAACAGTGGCATTGTAATACAGCTTGATATCTGGTATTGAGATCCCTCCTACTTTGTTCTTCTTTCTCAGGATTGCTGCAGCTATTCGGGGTCTTTTTTTATTCCAGATGAATTTTTGGAGAGTTTGTTCTAGGTCTGTGAAATATGCTGTTGGTATTTTAATGGGGGAGTGCATTGAATCTATAGATTGCTTTGGGTAGTATGGACATTTTAATGATGTTGATTCTATCAATCCATGAACATGGTATGTTCTTCCATCTATTTATGTCTTCCTCTATCTATTTTTTTCAGTGTCCTGTAGTTTTCCGAGTATAGGTCTTTTACCTCCTTAGTTAAGTATATTACTAGGTATCTTAATTTTTTTGGTATGATGGTAAATGGGATTGTTTTTAAATCTCTCTTTCTGTAAGTTCACTATTGGTGTATAAAAATGCCATAGAACAGACATATAGACCAATGGAATAGAATAGAGAACCAAGAAATTGACCCAAACCATTATACTCAATATTTGACAAAGGAGGCAAGAACATACAATGGAGTCAAGACAGTCTCTTCAATAAATGGTGTTGGGAAAATTGGACAAATAGATGCAAAAAAATGAAACTAGACCACCAACTTATACCATAAACAAAAATAAACTCAAAATAGATAAAGGACTTAAACCTAAGGTGGGAAACTATAAAAATATTGGAGGAATCCACAGGCAGCAAAATATCAGACATATGCCAAAGCAATATCTTCACCGATACAGCTCCTAGGGCAATGGAGACCAAGGAGAAAATAAACAAATGGTACTACATCAAAATAAAAAGCTTCTGTACAGCAAAAGAAACCATCAACAAAATAAAAAGAAAGCCCACTGCATGAGAGAACATATTTGCCAATGTTATCACTGATAAGGGTTTAATCTCCAATATTTACAGGGAACTCATACAACTTAACAAAATAAAGATAAACAACCCAATAAAAAAAATGGGCAATGGACCTAAATAGATACTTTTTGGAAAAGGGTATAAAGAAGGTCAAGAGACATGAAAACATACTCAAAATCACTAATCATCCCAGAGATGCAAATCAAAACGACAATGCAGTACCATCTCACACCTGTCAGAAAGGCTATCATCAACAAATCAACAAATGACAAGAACTGGCGAGGATGTGGAGAAAAAGGAACTGTCATGCACTGCTGGTGGGAATGCAGACTGGTGCAGCCACTGTGGAGAACAGTATGGAGTTTCCTCAAAAAACTAAAAATGGAACTCGCATTTGGCCCAGTGATCCAACTTCTAGGAATATATCCCAAGAAACTAGAAACACCAACAATAAAGGATATATGCACCCCTATATTCATAGCAGAACAGTTCACCATAGCTAAGATTTGGAAACAGCCTAAGTGCCCAGCAGCAGATGAGTGGATTAAAAAACTGTGGTACACCTACACAAGGGAATACTATGCTGTGGTAAAAAAGAAGGAATTCTTACCATTTGCAACAGCATGGATGGACCTGGAGAGCATTATGCTAAGTGAAATAAGCCAGTCAGAGAACGATAAATATCGCATGATCTCACTCATTTGTGGAATATAATGAACAACATAAACTGATGAACAAAAACAGAGACAGAAGCATCAATCAGACCATCAAACCTCAGAGGGAAGGTAGGGGATGGGGGGGGTAAGGGGGAGAGATCAATCAAAGGACTTGTATGCATGTATATAAGCCTAACCAATGGACACAGACACCAGGGGGGTGAGGGTATGAGTGGGGGGTGAGGGGGCAATGGTGGGATAAGGACTCATATGTAATACCATAATCAATGAAGAAAAAAAAAAGTACTGTATCCTTTCCCAAGTGATACTGTGACTAAATATTAGGATGCAATTTGTTAACATTGATGATATAGGTTAGTGTTAAGAACTATATACAAGGCTTATAATTAAATTTAAGCGTAAATCCTTAGCAATTGCTTAGTGAATTTTTACAGCAAAGTCCAAGTGTGATGGCCCTTCCATATTGCTTAGTGAATGGCCCTTCCAATTGCTTAGTGAATTTTTACAGCAAAGTCCAAGTGTGATGGCCCTTCTTTAATGACAATCCAACTCTTCTCTTGGTCAAGATTCTTTCACCACAGATAGTTGTAAAGTTGTTCAGTGAGGATGTCTACATATTAAGTGAACCCAAAGCACTGAATTGATGAGTTGCAAACCTTATGATATTTTATTTCAATCTAAATCAAATAGAATTAGGAGGAAAGCTGTCTCAACCACCCTCATTACTACTATAGCAGAATCCAAATGATTACAAAGATGTAACCCACGGAGATGAAGTATACAGACGTGTTTTTTCAAGGATCAAAGTTGAATTGGCACAAAGGAAATTTTGTCACATACTCAATGACCCATGAACAGATCTAAATTTTCTGTAGTTTGCAAGGGGAAGAGGATTGAAAGTAGCTCTCATTTCCACCAATTCTGCTAGGTGGTGGTGGAGCAGGGGAGGCGGGGGGGGGGGGGGGGGGGGGCGGGGCGGAGTGGGAAGGGGAATGGAACTATTCAGGCCATTTCTTGGAGAGATTCCACTCTGAAACAAACACTTTAGTCATCCTAATGAATGCAGTCTCATGCCAACATGAGATAGGAAGACAAAGGTGTCCGACTAGTTGACTCTATTGTGAAACTATGGTGGCAGGAGAGAAGATGGCTAAAAAAGAACATAATAACCCTAACAAAAGTATCACTGCCTTGTGCTCTGAAAAGTATTCTTAATATAAGGAATAAAAAACTATAACATTCCAACTGTTCTCTATTTTTTTTAAAAAAAAATTCAGTTTCCAAAGGAAATGTGAATAAACAATTTAAATAACTTCCGGGATGCCTGAGCCTGAGGATAATATTGTTGGTGAATAATGGATGGGACAGAGTATCAGGCATGGTGTCCTTTCACACTTACATGTCTAGCTACATGGAGTGACTTGGCTTTTGCTGCAGCTCTTAGTCATTAGCTGCTACTTCTCATTGTTGCCCTCAGTCCCCACCTCATGTTTAGCTAGCCTGGTTCCCTAAAAGAGTCCTGACACATTTAGCACCACCATTTGCATTTACACAGCTAGACATGAGGTTACTGGAATATCTTTTTCTTTTAAGGTGTGATGACTAGGAAATCTTAATAATATAAAAATATAGGCAAATTTAATAATAAACTCTTGCTTTATCTATGAAGTCTTTACTTCTTTTTTTATACATTTTTTTTCTTATTTGCCTCACTTTTTAACAATGTTAGCCCTTGGTAAAAGCTTCATAACTTTTTTTTTCTTTTCATTAAATAGCATGGTATTCTGTGGAATCTTTTTCTCAGTCCATACCAGTTTTATCAAACTTGCTCATTGTTATTTACCTAACACCTAGTATAGTGCCGCATATGTTTTATTTGAATGAATGAAAGAATGCATGAATGAATAACAGTCCTTCCTCCCACATTGCTTTAGAAGTTCTGGGGTCCTCTTATATCTGAGTCCTATGCTCTTTCTTTCCTGATAGAACCAATGAATCATGCAAAAGCATAAAGCTTAATCTGTATTTATGTACTAGATTGCAACCCTTCGGCCTCTCCCCTTCACCATTATGTTTCTTCTTTCTACTAATTTCCTCATCAAAATAACTTGTTAAAAAAACACACAAACAAACATAACTTGTTTAAAAATTTCCCATCTTATAAAAAGAAACCAAAAAACTCTCTTCTCCTTAAATCCCAGTCCAGCTACTGCCCATTTTCCATGCTCTTTTCAGAGCAAAATTTCTTTAACGGGCACTATAGTTTAGGGCCACTGTGAGCAAATTGCTGTTCTCTTCTTCTGCCTCTGAAGCTGCTTGTGGCCTCCTCAGTTCCAGGTGTCAGTGAGGTCACTATCACCACTCTTTCTCCATCCATGCTTATGCTGTAGGGGACTGTGTTTTTCTGTTCTTCATATTTCCTCTGTGGGTAGCCATGTGGCATGGCAGCTGAACTGTTTTAGGTTGGACTGGCCTTTTGCTCTTAACACTGGCCTTGGCTTCCAACTTCTTTTTTGTTGTCACTGGACTACTGATGTCCCACTCCCTAAAGTGAGAAAAATCTCCTTCACACTTCACTCTGATAAGTAAGTTATAAAATGTATTACCATATGTTTCAAGTATCTTAGAGATGTGAGTGATATAAGTCATCTCAGAATTATAATTTCCTTTCTTTGGGGGCTCAGTGTACAATTTCCTTAGTAGTAAGACAATTAATGTAGTCTAGTCTATTATATTTTAAATTGTTGCTTCTTTATTATGAGAACTCATTATCATTGGATGTACCTAATATATTTTATCTTCTATAAAAATAAATTGCTACCAGGTAAGTAGATCTCTATGGCCTTCTCTAAAAATACTTAGACATCTAAGCTTTAAATATAGGCTTGTTCATAGATATATCCTCAGACTTGTCACCTATGGCTAAAGTATATTTGTGTCTTCTGGGATGTTTGATATAATGAAATTTGAGTATATAGCAGATGCTGACAAAAGCGATAAAATTTAATATATTTAATTTTATTTTTAAAATATGTTTTTACTGACTTTTCAGAGAGAGGAAGGGAAAGGGATAAAGAAATAGAAACATCAACGATGAGAGAGAATCATCAATTGGCCACCTTTTGCAAGTCCCCTTTTGGGGATCGAGCCTGCAACCAGGGCATGTGCCCTGACTGGGAATCAAACCTTGACCTCCTTGTACTAGGAGGTCAATCACTGAGCAAGACCAGCCAGTCATATTTAATTTTCAATTGGACAAAACAGCAACTGTGTGTGTATTCAAAGACACACCAGTAAGTATAATGATCCAATATTATCTATCTCAAACTTCTATCTCTTTCATTCAAGTTGAAAAAAAATAAAACATGAAAAACATAGATTCCACTTAAAAAATGTGTGATACTTTTCAAAAGCTGCTTCCTATTCTTGGGGGAATACTATGAGGCCATAAATCACTTAGGACACTGTTACATTCCATTGAGGGAAATCAAGATAACTTGTTTCAAGATAACTTTTTTCAAGTTAAGAATGTAGAACAAATGTTGAAAATTCTGAAGGAAAAAAAATTAAATTTTTATCATCCAGTATCACTAGAGTTGTTTTAACTTCCCATGGGTAGAAAGGCCTTAAGGAAAATTAAGTAAGTGTGATAGACATACTGAGGAAATTAAAGTGTTGAAATCACTCATCTTTCTGGTTCTCAGATGAACAGTGAAATCCTCTTCAGTTTCTCTTAATTTTGACATTCAGTAGGATAAGGTTACTCAACCCTGCTCTCTTTTGATAAAATTCTCTCTCTCTGATTTTTATTATTATTGAAATCCAAGTTAATCACTTCTTATGATATCACACTCAAAGCAATTGAACAAAGGTGTTATTTTATTCTTGAATTAAATATGCTGTCTATATATATACACACATCTTTCTGACATCAGTCTGTTAAGTAAAAATGACTACCTTCTGTACTGTAGTAGCCTTTCTTTAGTTATAACAATAAGAAAGAGAGAGAGAGAGAGAGAGAGAGAGAGAGAGAGAGAGAGAGAGAGAAAGATAACTAAAGATAGATAGATATAGATAGATAGATAGATAGATAGATAGATAGATAGATAGATAGATAGATAGATAACTAAATAAGAAAGGAGAGATACTGAAAAGAACAAACTTTTTAAGCAGGGAAATGTGTAAGGGAAATATTTCTGCATATTAAAAAGTATAAAGACAAAGTTTCAGGAAGAGAAAATAAGGCAGGGGCAGACAATCTAAGTTAGAGGATTGGCCAAAGTATAGTATTTTTTAGATACAAAGGTAATGATACTAAGGAACATATTCTCATGAACACATTTTAAAGGGTTATTAAGAGTGTACTGTGATATTCCATGGAAATATTATGACAACATAATAATAATATTGTGATGATAATCATTAGTATCCTTTCTGCTTTCAGGACATTTTAATAGGTGCCTTAGTCCGTGGTCAGCAAACTGCGGCTCGCAAGCCACATGCGGCTCTTTGGCCCCTTGAGTGTGGCTCTTCCACAAAATACCACAGCCTGGGCGAGTCTATTTTGAAGAAGTGGCATTAGAAGAAGTTTAAGTTTTAAAAATTTGGCTCTCAAAAGAAATTTCAATCGTTGTACTGTTGATATTTGGCTCTGTTCCCAAATGAGTTTGCCGACCACTGCCCTTAGATATATGAAGATGGATTCCCCATAACTCACAAAGCCCCACCTAATGCCTGAAAGCTTTAGCAGAAACATTCCTTCACATCTGCTCATTGTGCCTCATTTCACTTTTCTTTACTAAAGATTCTGCCTTCTGAGAAAGCTTCCTCCTCCCCGCACCAGAAATCAAATATAAGTAGAAATGTTCTTAATAGCATGAAGCATATCTAAAGAGAGAAAAAGTGATAATCCAAACCAAATACTAGAAGATCCATTGGATAAGACATGGTGCTGTAATAAATGAAGTCATAAGTTATTACACTGAGTTAAAGATTTGACAAATACATTTGGTAGATTGAATCATTATATGGTGCAGTCAATTCTTTAATATAGTGGGCAAGGATTTTTAGCGTTTGACAGACTTTAGTTCAAATAGTGACTCTGCCACTTACTGTTTGATCTTAGACAAGTTACTTAATCTTTTTGAAACATAGCTACCTCGTGTTAACCTCAATCATACTTAATTGGTTTGCTATAGTATCCAAATAGGGTAATCATTTTTAAAGCTTCTAGCTCATTATAAATTATCATCATCATCATTATGAACTTTTATTTTTTCTGGATTCATTTGCAACTTCTAAGACCAGAAAGAATTAAAGGTGATTTCAAAGAAGCATGAGCAATATCAGATGCTCATACTAATTAGTAAAAGTACAGAGAGAAGAAAACTCTCCTCTGTTTACAACAGTCACTCCAATGTAGATGGTAAGGGATCCGAAGTGCTTCATTGCCCCCTCCAGTATGTAAATAATAAGGAATATCCCAAGAGCTAGAAAATGAATCTTAGATAAGATTGAGGATAAGCTATCAACTTGAAAGGAATTTATGCTTCGAAACACTGAAGCAGTTGCTATTCAGACCCAGTCACAAAATCTATCTCTTCACTCTGACAGTTGTACAGGGCCCTCTAATTTATAAATTAGAGATAATGATGCTGCCATGGAAAATTCTTTTGAAAGACACCATGAAACACAAAGCATCATCATGCTATTTCACATGGCTCACTGGTCTGATTATATATATATATATATATATATATATATATATATATATATATATATATATATTCAAAACAATTTTTTAAAATTCTGCTGCAAAATCAAAAGTGAAAAACAAATATGTTGGTATCATCATTATTTATCAGGTTTTTTTTTTTCACATTTAACTGAGTTAACATTTCATCAACAGACCTATTTAAATTATTTATGAAACACATGACCAATGTTGCAGAATTTCTTGTATTTTAAGATTCTCTAATAAGCAAGGCTATTACTATTTTGGCCTTGCTGCTCTGATATGTCTTACTGAAAGGAATGACTATTGTGTTATTTTCTGAGTTTTATAAACATAGACTATTTTCCATGTGTTTTTCAAGGTATAGCCCATCACAAATGTGTCAGTTTTTAAAATATTTACTCTTCCCTATGCATGTCTTATCTTTTCCTAATTCAGGTCCTCTATCCAAATACTTCCCCAGTCTTCTTCCTGTACCCTAAGACAGCCAGGTCCATTCACATACATTGTAGGTGGGGTGACTACAATAAAGGTAAATTCATATAGAACCTCCTCAATTTATGCACACCGACTCTCAAGTTCAAGCTTCTTCCTTAGTCTTGATCTGTATTTTCCATTGTTCTGTAATTCTTCAGGTGTCAACTGATCTTCTTTTTCCCAGACTGACCCTCAATGCTACCACAATTATATTATCTCTTTTATTTCTGCCTTTCTTGGGTCAATTTCTCTCTTCTAAATTGAAGTATTAGGACATAAGCCATAGGACAGCCCTCAGAGCTCAGCACCCTCCCCCATGGATTGAGAGGAAGAGGAAAGAATCTAAACAACTCTTTTCTTTGCCAAGGAAGCCTCTTTCACCCATATTTACACATGCAAACCTCAAACGTAAGTTCAATTGTCACTGTGGTTGGCTCTTCCCAACCTCAAAACCACTGTGATGTGAACCACTCTGATGTTAACCAATGGACACTCTACCTAAAATTTACCTAGAGTTTTCAGGCTAAATCCAAACACTTTAACATGGCTTATCAACACTTCCCGATCTACCTCCTATTTATCTTACCATGTGACCATGAGTTCTTGGGGCCTAAAACATTATAGTGTTTATGCAGTTATCTGGATGTATCACATTCTTCTATATTTTTGTGCTCTTTGCAGATAATTCAAAAGTGTAATGAAGTTTTAATGAAAGGGCAGAGACTCCATTTTTGTGCAAGGCCTTTCATCCTGTTCCCAGAATAACCTCCCTTCCGGGAAAGACCGCGGGAAAGCAGTTGGGCCCAAATTAGGCTATACCATAGCATGCTTCTTTCCCCATCAGGAAGTAGCAAGGCATAGCTCAGACCCAGGAACGGGTTAATCATTCCCTATCCTTTGCGCGTGCGCCCTAAGGACCTGCTATAAGTCCCTGCTGAAAAACCCTGAAATAAAACCCTGACCCGGAGCTGACCAATCGAGGTCAGCCAGCTCAGGAGCCCACCTCTTCCCCTGCCCCAGATCCCCATAAAACCTTTGTCTTGTTGAAGCTCGCTCTCTCTCCCCACCTCGCCGCAGCGCCCCTGTGTGCCTGTGGGATTGAGCTCAAGCTAGCTTGAATATAGGCTCCTTGCTTTTGCATCCGACTCGGCTCCCTGGTGGTCTTTGGGGATCACGAAATCTGGGCATAACAGTTTTAACCATATTGATTTTAATTCATTGCTCTGTTTGGGAAAATGTGTGTGGCACTGGGGATTCTCCAATAGAAGCAGCTATAATTATGTTATGAATGGATGGTATCTGAACCTAATTATAAGATATAGGCAATAATTTGTTAAGTGGACAAGAGTGATAAGGTCATTCTTAGGAGAGTTAAAAAAAATAAAACAAAACAGAATGAGCACTGCTTCAGATTTTCTGACTTAATTGTTCTAAGTTGAAAATTGTATTTCTGACAAGTTCTCAAATGGTGGTAATGTTGCTGGTCAGAGAGAACTAAGGTTTTTAAAGAGAAAATATACTCACCATGTTGAGCTGAAAGGAACATAATAGTGAATAGATAATATTAAAAAGAAAACAGTAAGAGACAGACCATAAAGAATCCAAGGAATGGAAAACAGGACTGAAAGGAAGAAGGTATACCTTCCCAGCCCCATAAGTTGAATTCATTATCTGCTCAAATTTATTTAAATTATGATTTCTTCCATTATTAGTTGAGGAAGACTCGTGCTATTTGGTAATTTTTATTTTATTTTTTATTGAATTTATTGGGGTATAGGTACAACTCAATAAAACATCATCTGATAAATATCACATGATATCACTCACTTGTGTAATATAATGAACAACATAAACTGATGAACAAAATGGGCACAATTTTTAGATCTTGGCTATTGTAAACAATGCTGCAATGAACACAGGGGTGCATGTATTCTTTCAAGTTATGCTTTAGGTTTCTTTGAATAAATTCCCAGATCGCTGGGATCGCTGGGTCAAAAGGCAGTTTCATTTTTAATTTTTTGAGGAAACTCCATACTTTTTAAGTAAAATACTTTAAGTCTGGAAAGGATTTATCACAAAATCCATCATTTTAAGATGACAAAAAAGTAAAGGATGCCATATTTCTATTATCTGAGCAGATAACTTGCTTATAACAAAATAAAATTTGAGAATTTCTTTTACTGAGTCCAGTATTTTCTTAACTATAAGATGGCCTATGAGTCCCTTATGATCAAAGGTAATTTTACCTGACTCCCCTGGCTAATGCTTAGACTCCCATTGATTGTACACATTTTAAATTCACGTACCTAAAATTTGAAGTTACAATTTTAAATTTCATTTCTCTTCTAAAAATATTTATAAAAGCAGTTATGGCCTACTTATTTAAATTCAATTGTCACTAGGGTCAGGAACATTTATGTTGCTCCAATATAGATCACAAAATATAAACCACAGACTAGTGTGACATAATTATAGAAAAATATACTATTTTTCTTTTTGTTTTTGTAAAATAAATTGGCAGAGTACGCACACACACTCAGTATTTTGTGATCATATTACATCCATGCTTCCTTAGTACCCTGAATGAATAGCTACTGAAAGTTTACACCAATGTGCTCTTTAAAATGTCATTCTTTCATCTGTGACTCAAAAAAGGAATAACGGTGTCCCTTGGTCAATTTTCATTTAACTCTGAAGTATAGAGTTGCTAATTCCTTTGAGATATAAAATCAATATAAAGTGACCTTGAAAAATGAGAGAAACTCCTTTAAAATACTGGTAAATTTAGTAGAGTTCTTTAGTTAAAAGGTATCCCAGCTACTATGGGACTAATACCCAGCTTTTAGAGACATGAATATTTAAATTTTGCAATGAAGTCAACCCTGCAATGCACATTCAATGTAATATATGATCATATTAATGGAATAATATTTTATTTCTTTTATGAACATTCAATTTATTAAGATAGTAATTCTCCGATACTTTCACTTGTTTTTCCAGATCTGCTCTCCATCCTTCCTCATAATTCTCTCTGTCCTGGGAGCTAACATTATGGACTACACAGTGGGCCTCCTTGCCTTCTGGTTTGGGTTAGTATAAAGAGAGGAGCATTAGGAGATGGACATTAGTCTGAGAGTGAGATTGGGGTATTTATTCCTGCAAGTTCCTCATTTGCCATCCCTCTATCAAGCCTCTGCTCTTGGCAGAAGGCCACTTCCATGGAATTGTCCTCCCTGGATTCTGATAACCACTCTAGTCCATGTCCTAAATCACTGTAAATGCTTCTACTATTGCTAGAGCTAGGCCTGGCTATATCCAGTTTCCCGATGTAGGTTTTTAGTGAACTCCACCATAAACACCTAAATTAAGGGTGCTATTTCCTTCCAGAACATTGCTAGTTTAAACATCTTCACTATCTTATGATAAAATGATTTCACAACAATATAAATGCTAAGAGTAACATTTTTGCACCAACATAAATAAATTAAGAACTTAATAAAGGATATAAACTTAACACCTGTTTCTATATTACTAAATGGCCCTATATAAAGTAAAAAAAATTCAAATATGGTTAACACTGTTGCTTTGATGTTGTATGATAACTTTTTAAGACACTGAAGATTCATATGTAGCACATCACTAGTGATGTTTCACTGTTTGAGAATTTTTAAAACATTTTTATATATCCACTTTAATAGTAGGGAGATAATATAGTTAGTAAAATTTACAGATTAAATTTTCTGTTGATGAAAATACATATCTCTACACACTATAGGAATAAGGAAGAACCCTCAACAAGGTAAATGTGCTAAATAAACATAATGTGGCAATTATGTGTCTTTTTAGAACAGGAAAATAGCAATGGAAAGTACAGCCAACTCAAGTCAACTTTCATGATGCCATGAAAACAAGGCACTGAAGCCCAAAATTTAGAAGTTGCAAATATACTCATGAGAAGAGGCCTGACAATATTTTATAGCAACCAGACTTCTTACGGAGCAAGTGCCACAAGAATTCTAATCAGACAGTAAATAATATGTATGCACATCACATTTCAACTCTCCTTACTAATTCACTGACAAAGTGTATTCACTACTAATAAATAGACTTGAAATATGTTGAAATAAAATTCTATAATGGTACATGTTTTGGTACGTCGAAAACTAGAAGTGTGGCCTAGTGCTACACATTTTCAAAAATTATCCTGGGTTATTTTCATATAGTAAACTTTGAAAAACATTTAATTGTTATTTTACTTCTAGTCTGATACTTAGAAAATAAAAGTATTTTTGTGTTATTTTTCAAACAATGAGATCTCATTATATGTGTAGCATTAATCTTATTCATTAGTCTTCTAAAAAGTTAGTTTTACACTTAATATAATGAGAACCACCGTGTCCTTAATATATGTAGAAATAATGCTTTAATAAGTTAATATAGCAAGAGCCCTCAATATTTGAACAAAATTTACTAATTTTGGGTTAAAATAGTAAAATTAGCCTGAATTGTTTCAGACAAAAACATCTAATATGTTGTATTCAATATCCATCCAAAGATCATTTCATAGTCATTTTAGCATATGCAAATTGTGTCCAATTTCACACACACACACACACACACACACACACACACACACACACACAATTACCGTCCCTGTGTGGATCTGTGGTAAAACAATTAAACAACTGGAAGTCAGAATTTTAGGAAACTCTATAGATAATTTCCCTTTCAAGATTAACTCAGAGAGAGAAAGAGATGTGAGGGGTGGGGATTGATGGGAGATGGAGAGAGAGAGAGGAACTGACTCTCACAAAGATTTTAAGAGCTAGAAATTTATAATATTCTGTTTGTCCATAATTTCTTTCCTTCCCAAGTCAACAGAGTAAATATTTCATGAAATATGGAGGAGACTTGTTAGAGGGGATCTCATTAGAAGAAACACTTTCCACATACTAGTTTAATATACACACTTGATTCAGTGAGAATCCTGATCCTGTTTTGTCCAATTAACTTGTCTCATCATTTTATACTCTAAGCACATGAACACCAGAGTCATTAGTTGCCCACACTAAACCTCAAAAGGTCTAAAGGCAGACACTAAATGGATGGGGGTAGGGACAGGGAGTGGACAATTTCAGTTTTTACCATTCCTGTTTGTTCTAATTATTCATTGTTGAATAACAGCTCTTTCTGTCCTTCAAAACAACATTGACTTTCAAATGACAGCCAACATATTTGTACTTTAACTCTCCACCCCTCCTTGCCAGTGGTTTTTCCAGAGGCTGCATTCAGCTGATAGTTTGATTAGGGGCTGAGCTCTGCTGAGTCTCTCAATGGCTAAGCTTCTTGCTCTTTCCTTTCTAATCTCAGGGCCTCTATTTCCCATGGAGTCTCTCCCTAATTTGTATCTCCAGTAGAGTATCCAAGTGAAAGCTTCCAGGCCTTCTTTTGTCTTATACCAAAACCTGAATAGTGTTGTCTTCTCCATATCCTAGTAGTTCAAACAGGCCACAGGCCCAGCCCAGCTTAAAGTGGCGGGGATACACAGGTCATGAATGCTAAGACATGATTTACTGGGAGCACCAATGTAGTAACATACTTTCAAACTATCTAATTAATTATATACCAAGTTCCACAAATGAAACCCAAATCTGAAGATATTTTGGTTTACCATAACGCTTTCTGACACAGCCAACTAGAGATAAAAAGTAAACAATGCCATTACACAAACATGTATCTATTCAGTGTCATTATCCATTAATGAACTTGAGCAGTGACCAGAGGGGCGTTAGTAGATATAAACTTTTCTGTCAGCGTTAATCTCCAATTCTATTTTAAAATTAGACTTCAATATAACTCTTAATATTTAATAATATCCAAACATAACTGTATGGAGCTGAATAGACAGACTCTTCTTAATAGAAAAGTACCTAGATGTACTGTGATGATCAAGTAATGAGATTTACATTTTCAGAATACACATGATAATTAGAATTATTACTACATGTTAAGTGACTAGCATACCTATCTATGAAAGAGAATAAAGTGAAGGAAAACTTAAGCAGGGAATCTTTAAATTGTTTAACTGAGGTGACAAGATGTGGAATCTTGTTCGAAATCAAATCCCACAACCTTATTTTCCTTTTCACTTATAAAAGATAAGGTTAACACAGAGACCGCTGATATTCCTTTCCCTAAAGGGTAAATTGTAATTTTTTCTTTAAATTATTGATATCAATTAGCTTTAGATGTGATGGATTCTACATTGAAATAGTTGAAACCTAAGTCCAATCATGTGCACAAGTCAATTTTTCTGAGAATTAATAATTGAAGCTTGCATGACAGATCTTGTAAGGTTTACCTCTAAAAACAGAGTCTGATTGGACAGACGAGTGACGTATTTTCTGACTAAATAGTAAGAAGAGGATTATTCTTCATCAGTGGAGTTTCACTTGGAACCCAGAAAGCAACATAATGAGGTGAGTGACAAAGCAGGTCCAGAAATATTGTGTGATCTTGGCAATAATTATTCTGACATCTGCTGCTGACCTTCTGTTCCATTTTAAACTGGACATAATGCAGCTCAAACCACCTGCTGCCTGTCCCTCCATGCGTAACCAACCTTTGGACATTTAATTAATTGATCAGTCTGCCTTTTCCTTTTAATCATTTTAGCCCTATCACTTAATCTAGGCAAGTGGCAAAACCTAGGAAGGCCACGCAGTGTCCTGGTGACAAGACAAAATGTTCTTGCTTCCTCATTTCTACTAGAGATCATTAAGATGAAATAGTGTAGGACATAATAAGATCAAGAAATTCTCTTAAGGAAGAAGATGGAAAAAAATCTGCTTTTATAATCTCCAGGGATCCATTCTGGCATATACAAGGACTGCTTACTGGCCTGAGAGAGACTATTCTCTCGCCCCTGGCAATCAGTGATGGCTGTTTATAAATCAATCCACCAATCAATCAGACCTATTAAAAAATGACAGAAGGGGTGAAAAGGAGTTGTATTTTCAGAACTTGGGTCATGGTTTTATTGCAAGAACCATAATCCCATTGCACTTGCTCCTATAAATGGGTCTTATTGATGGATTACTTCTAAGAAAGACAAAAAAAAAAAAAAAAGAAACAAAAAGGAAGAAAGAAAGAGAGAAACTTAAAGTCTGTTAACTAAAGTTTTCACTCTCAAATGGATCAATAAACTCCCAAGCCTTAGGAATAACTAACTGTAATGGAAATGTACACGTGTTCATCATCACATAATCAATACAGCAAATAAACTGGTTGACAAATTTGCTTCTGCCTGTTTTCAGTTTCCCTACTCTAAACCCAGCAAAGGTCCCATTTTAGTAAGCTCAATCATTTATCTTTTTTTTCTTTCCCTTTCCTTTTCCCCATGTTCTAAATCAGTCACTGATAAGTTCAAGGTAAATGTAGACATGTACCACTTACAGAGGACAAAAGAGAAATATATATAATTATGATGTCCTACCTAACATGAAATTCATTACTTAAAGACATGGGGACAGAATTATAATTTGTGGAAATATTGCCTCTTTCCTCACTGAAATCTTGAACATAGAAATTGTCTGCCTTCTCTCCTTATGCAGGGGAGCAATGAGATTTTGCTTCTCTTCTCATTTCCTTTTGAAGTCTTCCCCAAGGGAGGGGCTAATATGGTTGATTGATTCTTGATCAGCATAAATGGGCAAGTCACTGCACTTTCTCTTTCTGAGTCTCCTTGCTCTTTCTTTGGCTACCTGAGATTGGCTGGCTCTCCTCATGCCTCTAGTGAAATGAGTTGGAATCTCTCTAGAAAACTGGTCATATTTCTACCATTCTCTCTCAGAGCTACCCTAGTATGTCTTGCCAATAATTTAGAATGGGAAAAAGAGAATAGGAATTATTTAGACTCAAATCTAACCTGATTTCTAATTCAACCTTAAGAATTTTTATTGAAATATGAGGCATTTGATCAACAACTAGCGTTTTATTCTGTTTGGCTTCCCTGGAAGAAAGAGTGAGTTATATATTTAAGTCCTAACAGCCATGATTTTAGATAAATTTTATCTTGCATTTAAATAGCAATAAAATAATTAAAAAATAAAAATGGAGGGGTGGATGTGTGACAGATTCCCAGCAAGCATCCCTTCACTTCCTGATTCCCAGTAGCCCCCAACTTCAGTTAGTTCTCCATTTGACTCCATTCCAAATTCCAATAGTAGAGAACATACCAATTAGAGCATTCCAGTGTCCTGGCCAACTGTGACATGAATATGTTCCAATAGGAGTGAACAGCATGGGACAGAGTGCAGAATCTTGGAGGGAAGGAGGGTGGATGAATGTGAGGTAATTAACCAAAGACCTTGTATATACATAATCCATGGACACAGACAATAGGGTGGCGAAGGCCCTGTTGTGGGGGGGGGGGGGGGGGAAGAGGTGGTCTGGAGGGGGTCTATGGGGATAAAAGGGGGCATATGTAATACTTTCAACAATAAAGATTCTTTAAAAAAGAGTGAAGCAGGATTTTTAGTGGAATACTAATACAAAGATATCTCTGTCCAAGAGCTTATAGTAATCATCTGATCACAAGCACAGCCCCCTCTGACTGAGGTTAGCACTACAGAGTTTTTCATGTTAGCACTATTTCTGAGTTTTCATGTATGTTGTATTTCTATTTATCTCTACCTATATTTTTAAGCCAGTTTGAATCAACTTTTCTGTTATTGTAACCAATACGATATAACTAATATAGGCTTCAGAGAATAATCCTTATTTATTAAGTTTTTCAGACGCGCTGAAAACAATCAAAACTTTGCTATTATTGACTCAGCATCTGTTTCTGCTCTAAAAATTACCCTCCGCCCACTCAGATCCATATTGTCATATTGGGAGCTGCAAATGCATTATGTGTGCCTACCTCTAGCCTATTGGTCCTAGGGAGAGCTCTTGATCAAAGCAATCTATTGAGTCATTTTTTTTTTCTAACTGGAAATAAGGAAAAAAATTAATGGTAGTGGAAACTGTGAGGTATGAAGCTCAAGAGCTTTTGATGACTATATTTCCCACCATGAGATGAAACTGCTCAGTAATGCAATAAACAAATATAAAGATAAGTGCAAACCTGAGAGTAGAATGAGAGTTCTGGCAGAATCAAGCCCATTTTCACTGGTCCCTGAAGTCTAGTGGCCTCACCATTCTTCTCAGTGATGTCGTAAATGATCCTCACTTTGGAATTAAATTTTCATCATTTGCCACCAAAATTATATTTTAAAATATTAAAAAGATAAATTTCTTCATAGTTCCTCTTTTCAAGCCATAAAAATGTGACATCTAAAATTTACATTAGAAACCCCTTATTCATTTTAGTACAAATTTTTAAGTACAGTATACTGAATGACAACTTGCATGTATTTTACACAACATGTTAATCCTCACATTTGAGGGGGAAAGGTGTGTCTATACAGTAAATAGTCTAGCATTCTAAATTCAGCTTTAGGATTTTAAAGCCAGTAATAAAGCACTCAAAAGATTTATAAAGTCAGCAGAAAACTCTGAAGTGAATTACAGCATTGTCGGCACAATAAGACCATCAACTACTGTTCTGTATATAAACATCAAGTGTTTACCAAGTAGCAGATAAAAGCTTTTTTATAAAGCTGTTGAGAATACCAGGATAATATGCTGTGAGCATTACAAAAAAGAGCATGAATAACTTGGTTGCAATCACAGAAAACTAGGTTAACCCTTGCAGAAAAGAAATGTTTGGGGGAATGGATATTCATTTCCTTAGTTCAGTTTCACTTCCTTAGCCAGACTAAAAAATGAATAAACATGGAAATAATTTCTGATAAGCATTGGAATATTAAGTGGGGCAAGTCCTTCTTCTTCTTCTCACTTATATATAGTAATTTATCATAAGTTATGGTTTCTTTAATTTTTTGTAAATGCTTAGTGCCTAACAGTTATACCCATGGTCGGCAAACTGTGCCTCGCAAGCCACATGTGGCTCTTTGGCCCCTTGAGTGTGGCTCTTCCACAAAATACCAGGGCCTGGGCGAGTCTGTTTTGAAGAAGTGGCATTAGAAGAAGTTTAAGTTTGAAAAATTTGGCTCTCAAAAGAAATTTCAATCGTTGTACTGTTAATATTTCGCTCTGTTGACTAATGAGTTTGCCGACCACTGAGTTATACCATAACATGATCTTTCCTCACATCCAGGTTTATTTATTCACATTGAGTGAAAGGTTTAATAGTTTGGCTTTTTAATATATAATTTACCATAAAAAGTATCAAACAATGCAATAACATAAATAAAAATTTTCCGAAGATTCAGTAAATAGATAAAATAGCTTAGTCCTCAGGAAAAATGCTTAATCTTAGAGAATTTGTAGGAAGAAAATTCTTAGCTCAAAATCAAAGTTTACCTTTCTAACTGTACAACTTGAAAACTGAAGTCAACATAATTTCCTGTCTCTATGCTGGACAGTACTTGGGCTGGGCATACTTTCCTATATATGTTAAATAATATGAGTATAACCAAAATCAACTTAGCTACTTGACCCAGGAAATACATGCCACTGAACGATAAGGCCGTGAAACAACTGAAATAGCTTACTTAAGGCTAATTGGTTGCTTATCAAGAATTGCTTCAAGACACTTGTTCACTGTGTCAACTAATCCAAAGCTACTATGTTATAAATTATGCAATCCTAACCAGTTCTTCATTTTGAAAGATCTTTTTAAAAATCACCAACCTCAGCATCTAAAGTTTTACAAATATCCTTCCCAGATGTTTCTTCTGGGACACTACTAAGGCTCGATCAAGGTAATTTTCTTCTACCGAGGTAATGCAATAAGATTAATAAATTTAACATTGCTCTTTCAAAGATTTTTTTTTAAATTCTTCTCATCCCCTTTTATGGGGGTAGACTTTTAAGACTTTGACTGACCTGAGATTTCACTGACATCCAATACAAACTCCCTTGCTGATTAAAATTTGTCAAGGTAACAAATGTGTGTTCTAATAAAAATGTAACTTGATAGTTCTTTGGTTTCCTGTCTTCTAGTTTTCTCTTATGGGGCAGTGAGGAAGGATGTTAATGTGTTTAAAGTGGTAATTAAGATGAGTGTTGTTCCCAAGGAGAGCAAAAGGGAAGGAATTACAGAACTGTTGTTACTACTATTCATCTGGGTGATTTAGATAAACTAGAATGCCTTTAGAATTGATTCAAAAGGGATAACATATTTTGGCCTTTCAAAAGATGGATTTTTCTAATAATTTCTATTTATTTTATTTTTATTAAATAAAACAAAATAGGCATAGTTAAGTATCTTCTCCATGAGTCTACTATACAAGTTAACTTTTAGATGCTTAAATGGAGTCATTGGAAGCACTCTTCTTATCGATAAAGGAGCAGTTGCTAATCATCAGTCTGTTGGCCAATTGATTCACCAAATACTTGGTTACAAAATGTTTTAAGATTTTGGAAATTTTCTCTAAAAATTAAATTTCTTGATTCTTTAAAAAAACCTGATGCTTTTCCAAACCAGGTTTGCATTCCCATTCGGAAACAGCTGGAGCTGAATGATAATAAAGATTGAACCCTAGCCAGTTTTGCTCAGTGGAGAGAGCCCTATAGTAGATCACCAGTTGCTGAGTTGATAAAATGAATTAACATTTTATGATTATCAAAATCAGCCGAAACGTTGATATTTGAGTTAATTCCTGACTATTTCTGATAAAATCATCAGGGAAACTTAGGCCTTTACTTCAGAACACTTTCATGTTAAAGGTAGAATATTGGGCTAGAATGGGTGACAGGTATGACTCCGAGTTAGAACACATATTGCCTTTGTTAGAGTTTGAACTTCAGCTTCCACAAATAGAACACATTTATCCTCCTATTGTCACCAACAAGAGGACAAAATAAGCATGAAAACTGAGTCATGATTTACTGTTCAGGCCAAACAAGAGACCTTTAGCAAAAACAACATTTTCCTGAACCAATGTCATTGCTAAGCTAGAAGTCGAAGTGAATAATTTGACTGTTGGATGCAGTGGAGAACGGTTGGTGGTAAACTCTGAAACCCAGAGAATAGGTATAAATTATCTTCTTTCTTTGATAGTTGTCACCCACTTAACTGCTTTTGAGACATAAAAGATCAGAACAGAATGTACACAACAGGCAAAAGAAATCAATTCCAGGATGTAATGAAGCAAATAAAAGGAAAGCAAAAATATTGGTGAAAACCAGAGAAGATTTGTTTTAGGTTTGCAGGACCAAAGCAATCAAGAAGAAAATAGCTCAGCTGAAAACAAAGGCATGTGTTTTACCTGACTGAATTATTTGGTCAATAATATATGTAGAAAAAGAAAGTAGGGAGACTAAACATCTTATTTCATCCTACTTTGGTCAGGTGTGTATAAATATAAGAAAATGCAGCTTAGTAACAAGATGTGAGACTATAAAAAAATAATGAAGTCCTAAGTCATGAAATCTTACCACATTGGACTCAACAAAAACTGTGAACTCATCCAGTCTGTGTTCTTTTGGTAGCTCTCAATCTCCTGATCAAATGTTTTCCCATACTTCCACTCTCATCAATGGTCCTATTCCAAAAATGTAAGTTTTTTATTATAATCAAAGTAGTAACAACTTCCATATGTTTTGCATAAATATAAGTATTGCATATTAAGAGAAGAAGCTAATTGTTTTTTCATTTAAATTCTTAGTTGAAAGTATTACATATGTCACCTTTTCCCCCCATTGACCTCTCCCTACCTAGTCCTGCCCTCCAGCACATGCCCTTACCCCCCTACTGTCTGTGTCCATTGGTTATGTTTATATACATGCATACAAGTCCTTTCGTTGATCTCTTACCACCACCCCCCTTCCTTGCCTTCCTTCTGTGGTTTGATGGTCTGTTCTATAAACAAGCTAATTTTAGATTATTATATCTGCGCTGTATAAGAAAAGAGCTCACAGGAGATATTGACTAGGCAATACAAGTATATTATTGCTTCTGCTCCCTAAAAATGAGCTAAACTCCTGCTAACATTGACATGTTCAAAATATGTTGCACTACTGAGTGGCAAAAGAAGACGCTAGAGATTTGTAGAGAATGCCAAGTGATCTACCAGGGAAAAAAGACTTTCAGGGCAAGTCCCTTCACCCAGAGCTCCCTACTTTAAGCAGACTTTGCTCTAAAATCAAGAGCTACCTGCCAGTTGAGAATTCACTAAGCCAATTTCCCATTTCTGATCATAAGTATTCTGTTTCCCCCATTCAATCTGACTACAACACTCTGATTTGGATCTGGGTAATTGAAATGGTAGCCTCCCATGTGACCTGGATATTTGGATATGTGGTCCCAAACTTTAATCAGAACCACATTGCCATTCATGGTTTCTGCTCAGTATGAATGATTATATGAAAACAAAAAACAGTTTGCCAGTTGAACTGCAAAATGTGTCTTTATCCAAAAGTATGTTCTAAAAGTCTCACCATCCTTAACCTGAGACTACTCACCCTTGATGCAAATTATAACCTGGTACTTACATAGTTTATAAAAAGTGAAACAACTGTTTCCTTACTTATAGTGATGATTAGATAATTTAATAAATGATAGCAGTGATTTAGAACTGAAGTGTTGAAAACCAAAAGAACTTTTTAAAAAATATATTTTTATTTATTTCATAGTGGGCGATAGAAACATAAATGATGAGAATGAATCACTGATGGGCTGTCTCCTGCACAGCCACAACCTGGGCATGGGCCTGAACTGGCAATTGAACTGTGACCTCCTGGTTTATAGGCCAACACTCAACAACTGAGATACACTGGTCGGGCTAGAAGAACCTTTAAAGTACTAAGAATAAACACAATTATGCATAATACTTATTAAAAATTTAGACATATGAGCCATGTCCTGGATGCATGGAATTCAATTGTTCATAGTCATCTTTACAAATTCACTTTCAAATGCAACAGTTTACCTTATTTGCTAATTCCACTGTGAACAGAATACAGCAGATTCTGGAGATGCCTTGATGGAAAAATATTGGCTTCTATGAGTTCAGGTAATTAAATTAGTTGTGAGGGAACAGCTATATACAGGAAGCATGCCAAACTCAAAGGCTAACATGGGCCAAATAAACAAGGCATGCAGCCCGCGGGCCACAAGTTTGACATGCTTTGATATACAGGAATAGTTATACCTCAATCTATGATATTGATTTATCTAAAGAATGAATGAATACAATGAAAGAGTTCAATGGCATAGAAAATTGTAGCAGGGATTAGGGCTGAATGTTGAATATGGACAAATTATCAAATTGGTTACCAGAGTGTTTTCACATATATGGCAGAGACATTCTTATTTATCTAGACTTCTCCATTGTGGAGAATGGCTACAGCGTTTGGACAGGTTTAAGCCTTGGACTAATGAGAGGGCATGGTCCTCTCCTGACAAAGCCACATACAAGTCCCAGCTTGGAGGACAAAGCCTTCCCAGTACAATTATAGCCAAAGGCTATAGTTGTAAGCTTGACCTATGGTCCGAACCTGTGGTCCCAGGTGGCTAAATGATATAGGCTGTGGGAGGTGCAGCAAGTACTGCCAAAACAAAGCTTGATAGAGTTCAGGTGCATGTTATTGAGTAGATTAAAAACTCGCAAGAACATTGTAAACATCTTGACCATGCCCTTTACCTCATGGAATCCAGCTATAAAATAAAGACGGCTTGGTGGCTGTGGCACTGTCTCTCCATCTGAGAGCAATGTTCCACCTAGCCCCAGCTTTATTCTCATATCTGTCTTTTTTTAAAATATATTTTATTGATTTTTTACAGAGGAAGGGAGAGGGAGATAGAAACATTGATGAGAGAGAAACTGCCTCCTGCACACCCCCCACTGGGGGTGTGCCCACAACCAAGGTACATCCCCTTGACCAGAATCAAACCTGGGACCCTTGAGTCCACAGGCCGACGCTCTATCCACTGAGCCAAACAGGTTATCTGTCTTCTTTAATCCATCATTGCCGCCCCCCGTCCCCCGTCCCCCCCCCCCCCCCCGGCCTGCTCAGGTTCACCCCTGGCCATGCTGAGTGCAGCACACTTCATGACTTAAGCACAAAATAGTGGAAAACAAGCAGTCAGGCCTTTATAAACTAGAAATGTTGAAACACTTGTACATATGCCTAAAGATATATTGAAAGAGACTAACAAATTTGATCATAAGCCCTATATTTAGCTTGTCAATCTTAAAAAACAGACAGGTTGTGGGAGCCAATGTTCAGGTGTAAACCTAAGAGGAAAAAGTTCAGAAATTATATTTTTGAGATCTTGAAAATAATTGAAGATAAATATTAAAGTAAGGTTTAATTATAAGGGAAACTACAAAGATCTGATAAATAATAGCAGGAATAAGCTTTGAAGAAGTATATATGTAAAACATTAAAATACGACTTTCCAAAGATAAAGAACATGACTTAAAAAATATAAATATATGTAAAAGATTTATTTAAGTAATTAATGAGGGGATCAGTTAGGAAGATATACTAGTTCAATGAAATATAGGAGAAATAAAAATTATTGATAGGCACTGAAATAAAATTGAGAAATAAAATTAAAAATTGGCTAATGTTCTATGGGGCAATACGAACTGCAACTTTTGGAATTATTGTGCTGTACCAGCACAGCCAAGGGTTCAGTGAGCCTGAGGAGGGGCAGTGAAGAATTAAAGAAAAGACAGACAAGAGAATACAGCTGGGGCTCAGCGGATCTCCCATGCCTGGATGAGGACACAGAAAGATCCAGCCTACAAGCTGAGTCTTTATTTTATAGTGAGATCAATACAAGGATAGTGGTCAACATGTTTACAATGTTCTTGTGAGTTTCACCTTGTTTTGGCAGCACTTGCTGCACCTCCCACAGCCCATTAGCTACCTAGGAAGGAACTAGAGAGGGCTATAAGGTTAAGCTTAATTAAGCTAAGAGAGCTCTTCCCTCCAAGCTGGGGCTTGTTTGTGGCCTGCCACAGGGTCAGTCCGAGGCTTAACCCTAGAGCTGCTCCCTACAAATTATCTTTTTAATGGGGATAAATTATTTGCATCTCTACAGGACAAAATTCATTTGATTTGTTATTGTATAAAGATAATTTACACTACTATCATTGTTCTAAAAGTTAATATCAACCTTTAGAGAGGTGCAAAATATGCTATTCAATAGTAAATAGTGAATCAAAGAAAAGTGCATATGCCTAGAGAATTAAATCTTTAAGTGAGACTGTTAGATCCAGACAGCAAAGCACCAGTAATACACTGAAAGGGAACAAAATCATCTTTTTGCTTATTTACTAATTTTTGAATTTTTTGCTTTCTTAACAACAACTATGCCAAAATTATCAGTAAATTGTCAACAAACAGGTAAATACTGCCTAATATAAAATATTTCTTTCCTATGCTCCAAGTTCTGAGGTCTTTTGAAGAAGCAGCTCTTTGATCTATTTAAACTTTAAGATGTTAGGTAATAACACTTGTCATTACATGTTGAGTGTTTAGGCTCCTTTAAAAAAAACTCTCATTTTACAAGATAATTTAAAATTCTGAAAATATTTAAGTCATTTAAAAGTGATATTTACATCTCCTTAGCATTCATTACTTTCAATTTTCTACTAAGAACATGTATTTTTTAATGCCTTATTCACAAGATCATAAAAAAAGTAATAGCATTTTAGAAGAAATACAAAGCACACCAAAGTCATAGTGCAGAATTTATTGCCTTTAATGAAAGCACTAATGACACTAACTGAATCATATTATCACTGACTTAATGCATCTCTTATGAGCATCACACCAAAATACTTTAAACTCAGTAGAATGCTTAAATGCTTTAAGTTCAAGAAAGATATTCAAAATTGTAAAAGCTCTTTTTAGAAGGTATAATAAGTGAGATAAGTCACAAAAAGGAAGACAAATACCTTATGACGTTACTCTTATGTGAAATATAAGAGCAAAAACAAATGAACAAAGAAAACAAAACCAAAACAAACATATATAGAGAGAACAAATCAGATTGTTAGTTACCAGAATGGAAGGGTTGGAGGGTAGATGAAAGAGGTGAAGGGAGTTGATTGTTAGGTGATGGCTGATAACTAGACTTTTGGGGGTGATCATTTTGTAGTTTATATAGATGTTGAACTATAATGTAAACATGAAATTTTTAATAAAAATATTTTAAAATAAAATTCACACTTACAATGGTGAAGAACGATATGCTATTACTTAGAATTTTTAACTTACAGTTGGCACATGATCATAGAGAAAACATAGTGACTTTTTAACAAATATGTGAAAGTAAAGATTGGCCAAATGTTCTTTAGCCCTAATGAGCCAATAAGAAATAGAATTAAGATTCAAATGTAAATATCTTAACTGTTTGTGAGTTGAAATCCCAGGTAGAAGCGTAGATGCATATTAGTGTAGTGCTAAAATTTCTTTGCCAAGTAGTTTTAAAAGCAGAAAAGATGACCAAGTCTAATATGAGGTTGTTTAATTTTTCCTATTGGTTATGGATGAACTTCCACAGGATGCTCAAAAGTCTTATCCTTCGCAGCTTCTGAAGAGTCAAGCTATAGGATCAAGCTGTTAGAAAGTGAATTTTTGATCAGAGGAGAAATAAAAATACCTGTTTAGGAGTAGGGTATTTTCATTTTTTTTTTTTGGAGACCTGGCTTCCCAAGTCTCCTGAAAACAACTTCTCATCATTCTCTTTCAATCAAGAATAAATAATAGATCTATGGAAAAGAAATACTGTGCTTGGTTTAAAACATTGAGGAAAGCATAACATGTTCCTGTACATTCATGACATCCTTTTCAGTTCTCTTAGATTCCAAATCTTATAGTGATTTCAACACTGTAAGTTTATATTTAGAAAGGATTGGTTCACTTTATCATTAACAACATTACTATTAGCTAAAGAACACACACACACACATAATTTAGGCAAATGTACAAAATGGGTCTTTGTGATAGGTTTGTTGATATTTTCCAAACCATACTAAATTCACATTGGACTGATGATTTAGTAGTAGAATCTTTATTCTATTCATCTCTTTCTACAGCCCTTCAGCTAATAACTCAATTTGTCAGGCATTCATTTTTTTTTTAAGTTCCAGTCTGAAAAGATATGCTACTAGTTGAGTATGGGTTTGGTATGTGCAATTATATGTATGTATGATTGCATGTGTAGGTATATGTGCATGTGTTTGGGTGTGTAGTTGTGTGTGGGCATGGGGCATGGCATTAGGGAGAGGGTGTGTTCAGTATATGGAAGGTCCTATAGATATTCCACTCTATGTTGCTACTTCACTTGGAATCTCCATTTGCTTCTTTCCTCTAGAAACATTCAACAGTCAGACAACCAAAAATGTGATATGAAGACACACACTAAAATCCTTTTTTATAAAAGAAATATATTTTTTAAAAATATATCTTTATTGATTTCAGAAAGGAAGAAAGAGGGAAAGAGAGAGAGAAATATCAATGATGAGAGAGAATCATTGATTTGCTGCCTCCTGCACATCCCCTGAGGGATCAAACCCGGACATAACCCAGACATGTGCCCTTGACCAGAATTGAACCTGGGACCCTTTAGTCCCCAGGCCCACACTCTATCCACTGAGCCAAACCAGCTAGGGCTAAAATTCTTTTACCCCATCAAAACTAGGACCTTGCTGATTCTGTGATATAATATATTCATGTTTATAAAAATCTTCAGCTGTTACTCTAACAATTAGACCTTAATCTACTATTTCTGCCCTGCTCTTTCTTTATAAAATCCACCTCCAGTTCTCAGAGCCTCTGCTCTCTCCACAATCATTTCCGCTTTTCTCTACCCTCATATTTTCTTGGTGAATATAGTAGCCAAGTTAGGCATTTGCCAGCAGACCTGGAGAGCAAACAAGAAACAACACATGCAAGATTGGATGATGATCTCTCTGCCGGGATGGAGTTTGAATATGTTCTAAAACACATCCAAAAGCATACCCACTGAGGGTACCAGTGCAGCCAAACAGATGCAGAAATGGGCAGCTCATTATCCTTTCCATATGAGCCAGAGCGGGCGGGGAAGACGTAGTCCATTGATGTATACTTTAGTTCAAGCTGCCTGATTTTAAAGCATATTAGAGTTCATGTCCTAACTGTTTCAAAAAATGAGCAGGGTGCCTGGCTTGAAAATGATAACAAATAGAAATTGGCAACAAGAGAGTGTCTCTCTCCCTGAAGTTTTGTCTCCTTTCTAGGTAACCTTACCCTGTGTAGACCTTTTTTTAAAATCTCTCTCATTTTATGGTATGTCTATGTAGTTAAACATCCATCAAGATGTTAGAAACTCTTGACACTAAACATTTTATTAACAGTGGAATTTGGTGCCTGTATATATGCTATTTTGACATAAATATCATATTTTCCATGTATGATACTGCCTATATATATGATTCAGTTTTTAATCTCTCTCTATAATTATAAAAAACTAAATGACCATCCGACCATCCAACTGTTTGACTGGCTGGTACATATGATGCGCATTGGCCACCAGGGTGCAGATGCTCAACGCAAGAGCTGCCAAGCCGCGGTGGCTTGGCAGTGGTGGTTCTCGGGTGCTGCACCCCAGAACCAGAGAGGAGGAAGCCCAAATCCTTGTGGGGCCACGTGATTCCACCTTTGGCCATGGGTGCACAAATCCGTACACCAGGCCACTAATTTTAAATAATATCCCCTATGCCCATGGCATAGGAAAATACATTGATTTAAAATTTAAATAATTTTTAAAAATTGTAAGTTATTTTTAAGTGAAAAGTTTGGAATGTGTCAAGTATAAGTTTCTTATGATCTTATTTGCATTCTGAAGAAGCATGGGCTGTAGACCAGTCTGCTTGGGCTTAAGTCTGGCTTCCTTGCCTACCATCGCTATGACCTTAGGCACAACATTTTTCAACAGCAGGTTATTTAAACTCTCTGCTCTTTATGTAAAATGGGTATAATAATGGTTTTTCAACATTATGAAGCAACATTTGCAAAGAGCTTGAAAACATGACAGAGGCATAGTGAAAGACATGTAAGGGATTGATGAATAAAATAATTGATTTGGAGCCAGTTAATAAAACTGTCAAAAGCTTTCATTAAATTTGAATGGTACAAATATTAGCATCTCAATAGGAAACCAAAGGAAATTGTCTCCACAATTGCATTTAAGCAGTGGCCTTTCTATCAAACTGCTAAAACTAAACTAATGAATCCTATATAATACTGCTGTATTTCCAAAGGGCCTTGGAAGTGGAATCAAGAGGCCATTGGCTTGCACAGCATTGTTGCTGATCAGGCGTTCTCAGTTCAGTGACATTTAGCTTGCAGGATTCAGCTTCCTTATCGATAAAGGAGCAACAGTTCTGTGGGTTTTTTTTGAAGGAACAATTCTGTAAGGTTAAATCATATAGAAATTACAGAAAATTAACTTGAAACAACTTTAGAAATCACTTAATTTATACCAATCTCTCCCACCTCAAATTAGATTGAAGGAAAGTAAAATCCAAAAAAAAGAAAATAATTTGCAATACTTCCTATACTTCCCCCTCCTCCACCCCACCTCACTATGAGAGTGACACAGTTACCATTCACAGCAAGACTCCACCTGTGTGTCCCTGGCCCCACACTTGTCCAGGAACATCTGAATCTTTCTTCATCAGACAATGATTTAGTCTCACCTTTCCAACTTCCAAGGAGGAGAATTTTGAAATATTGACTGAAAGAGGGTTTACATAAAGGAAGCAAAAATGAATTGCTGCACGTGTACCAAATAGAAAAATAAATATACTGGGATTAAAAATGAAGATTAGTAAAATTTACATTCAAATAAAGGAAGAAGGGTTTTCTCAATACCATCATTATTTTCTCACCAAGTTAAAGTCTAATACAGATGCAAACTGCTGGATATTTAAGAGTTCCTACAGCCCCAAATTATCTGTAATCAAATCAGTTTCTACATAAACATAATGCTTTACAACAAATGGAAATTTAAAACTATGTTATGTATTAATAACAGAAATGATAAGTATTCATACAATAAATGTGGTTTTAAACTATATAGTTAAGGCAAAGGGAGACATACACAGAGAGAGAAACCTATTCTGATAAATGAAATAAAAAATAAGCTAAACCTAATCTAGTCTTATAGTCTTTTGATTTTGGATTTGACAGTAGTTAAAAACTGTATGTCTGTTTAAAGGATTGTTTTTATTTTTGATAAATTAATCCAGACTTATTGAAGCAATGATTGCATAAGTGGAACAACAAATCATTTTCTCTCTCCTCCTTCCTCTCTTTTCAAAGAGAGAGAGAGAGAGACTTATTGAGCAAGAATAAGACATACTATGTGGTTAAATAAGAAGATTACAAAGTCAGTCTGCTTGGGCTCAGATTCTGTTTTTATAAGTTACTCATTCTAGCTTCTTGAATAAGTCATTTGCCTTATCTTATCTTAATTTCCTCACATGAAAATAGAGGATTTTTTAAAAAATATTACAAAGGGTAATACATGCACATAGTGCCAAAGAAAAACTGTACCAGACATTTTGTAGTACTCAATAAATACCATTATATATATCCTATATAATAAAGAGGTAAAATGCAAATTAACCCTCACGCCATCACAAGATGGCTGCGACCACAGCGGATGTGGGGTTCCTGTAACGAGGGATCCGCAGGGACCTGAGGCTGCATGGTGCCGGGCTGGGGTGAGGGACCTGAGGCTGCGCCTCCCACCCAGCAGGGCTTGCTGGGGGACCTGAGGCTGCACCCCACACCTGGCGCTGGGCCAGGCGACCTGAGGCTGTGACCCCCACCTGATGCCAGGCCAGGGGACCTGAGGCTGCGCTTCCGGCCCAGTGGGGCTTGATGGGGGTGGGGCTGGCCAGGTCTGGATCTCACCCAATGGGGGTGGGGCCGGCCGGGTCTGGGTCTCATGTGATTTCGAGGCATGCACAGGTGGGCGGGGACTTGACTCGGTCCCACAGCATGCCACAGACTCTGACAGGAGGAAGATTTTCATATACATTCTACTAATTTTCTTTCATCTCTGACACTTCTATTATAGAGAAAGGGAAAATAGCAATATTAAAATATTTCCTCTAATTAATTCCCTTTTAATGTGCATGAATTTCGTGCACTGGGCCACTAATGTGTGTGTGTGTGTGTGTGTGTGTGTATGTATGTGTATATATATATATATATATATATATATATATATGTAATTTTCTCATAGCAAACTGATACTACCTACCTCTACGGAAATTAGAACTTAACCAGTAATTTAAAATTGTGCACTATATTACTATAAGATTTTCTCTTTTAAAATTCTATGATCTGCTCTTTTTGGATGGTGCGAATATTTATGATTTTGATTACAACAATTACCAGCCTGCTCATAATTACCATTTTGACAGATAAGAATAGTGTTGGATTGTTTTTCTATTTAGCTATGGAATTAATGCCATCCCTGTTAATAGTTTCCATGCATATAATTGCTTGACTGTGATTCCCCTATCATTCAGGTAGCTCTTGCCCTTGGAGCACATACCCTGTCAGCTATTCTTGGAGATGCATCCCACAGAGTACCGGGTCTTCTGATGGGCTGCCGGATGAGGGGGTATAGGGAAGAGAATCTTTTCAAATGTGAAGCCAGTATCTTTTGTCCCAGTATCACTAGGAACATGAATCAAATGTTTCATGTGATATCAAAACCACCATACCACTCATCTCCATCATCCTGAACACTAGTGTATATGCATGTTCATGTGTGTGTTCACTTACACAAACTTGAATGTCATGAAGATGTAAGAAAAATTACATTTTTTTCTACCTGAACACACTATTAAGTTGGAAACAATGACTACACATTTAAACTATTATTTGAGTCACTTAAATATCTTCTTTCCCATCCTTCCCTTAATTCAAGTGAATAGACAGTAGCCAAATTATTTGATACAACAGCAGAGCTAGAATATGACTCTTAAGCAGGATCAACTCTAAAGGCAAATGGGATAAACAGTTATTTATATGGTATAATTTTAAAAACGTGATGAAGTACCACTTCTCCCAATCCATTCCACAGTGTAACTGAAAGTCTATTATCATATTTGCTGAATTTCTAGGAATAATAAAAATGCAACCTATCTAATAAAGAGGGAATATGCTAATTGACCCTCACACCATCGCAAAGATGGCAGCGCCCACAGCCAATGAGGGAATATGCTAATTGCTGCCCCGCCGTCAAAGATGGTGGCACCCACAGCCAATAAGGAGAGAATATGCTAATTGACTGCCATGCGCTCAAAGATGGTGGCGCCCACAGCCACAAGATGGCGACGCCCAGTCCCCTCAGCCTTGCACCTGCCTCCAGAGTCCCCCAGTCCTCCCAGCCACCCAGGGCCAGTCCGAGGCACAGGCAAGCCTCAGATGGCAGCCGCCCAGCTGCCCAGGGCCACCAAGGCTCAGGTAACCAGGGCCAGCCGAAGCTTGCACTGCCAGCAGTGACAGCAGCAGAGGTGTGATGGGGGCCTCGCCTTCCCCTCCTTGCTGGGTTGCCTCCCACCCCTGAGTGCTCCCGGACTGTGAGATGGGGCAGGCCGGGCTGAGGGACCCCCCCCCCCCCCTCTAGTGCATGAATTTTCATGCACCAGGCTTCTAGTATAATAATAAAACTGCATTATTTAAATGGTACAGTGTAAAACCATTCATCCTGTTTTTAGTATGAACAAATCTAAGAAGACATCTTGCAACAATGAGACCAAGTTCTGTAGCAATGATATATAAGCTGAGACCTTTTGAGAAACAAATGTACCACCAAAGTCAAAGTTAGTCACATCTAGATTACTTACCAAGGACCCTATCACAGGACCATAATAAGACCTATTATAAACCTAGGATGCATAGAAGAGGAACTAGTGGAAAGGAGGAAATTTCTGAAAAAGTAGAGAAAACAGTGCCCAGAGCCAAAATTTCCTCATTATATTTTACTTTATATATAAGCTATTGCTTTTATATACAGACTTTATATATAAAGTCAGCATATAAGCAGGGGGAATTATGGTCCTTTTTTTTTTTTTCTCCACATAACATGTGTTGGGTGTGTGGTATCCGATAACACTCAAGTACAAGTGCAGAGAAGAATTATTTTTACCATAACAATAAATTCTTATTAGGACATTCACCCTGAAAGGCAAAATAACTTTACTAGATCATATTATGTGTTCCTTACGGGTTATTTCAGATACCTCTTGAAACATTTAAATGTAAATAAAAGCACTAAATGTCTGTGCTGGGAACTGAGAAAACTCTGGAAGCTCTTATTTTCACAAATGTTAAGATGTCTTAATGACTCCATGTGTCATTGGTCTTAGCCACATCACTCAGACTTTGGAAACCATGGGCACATTCACTTATAATAGATGATTTTAGTTTAATTATTTTCAGTTTCTTTTCACTTCCTTAGTGCCACTCCACTTACACTGGTAATTAAAAGTTGAGTTTTTGAAGCTTTATTTCTGAGACAGGCTGAGAAAAACCAAAGGAAAATGAAACTCAATGCTTGCAAGAAAGGAAACCACATATGTTCTGTACCAGAGTTGAATTACTGATTGAATTCACATGCATACAATTATTGAAGAAAAAATAAACTTAAACCATTTTTGATTTACATTAAAAGAGTAAACATTACTTTAAAATATAGTATACATTTGCTAGTTTTATAAAGACTAGTCTGGTCACAAAGAACTATAAATTTGACTAAAAGAGAACACCGAAAGTCAATACTGAATACTCTTGGATTTAAATAATTTATAACATAGTACTTCCTCAAAATGAATTTCTTCAACATTTCTTTATTTGGAAGAAAATTTTTGGCTTTTTAAGTATCATTTATTTTCTTTTTGTTATACCATACTTTTTTTTTTTTTTTTCTAATTTGGATTATAGATGAAAAAGGGGTTCTATGGAAAGTAACCTCACAAGGTGTTCTGATCATAATTCCTAACTGGGCAGGTCATGGTGGGTAAGTCATTCCCCAGGCATAGAACATCTTTAAAGTAAAAGGATTATCATTGCCTTAAGCAAGCTTTGTTCATCTAAGTTAACACAACTTGGAAATGCCCCCTTTTAAGCCCTTTCAGACTCCTCAAGAAAGCACATAATCTTATCTACTTTGTAATCTGATCCCCACCCTGCTTTCTCCTACCTCCAGGTAATCTTCATTACATTTATACAATTTCAAATGCATAAAAGAAATTGCAAAACTTGTATGCATATATGCATAGCCCATGGACACAGACAATAGTGTGGTGAAGGCCTTGAGGGGAGGGGGCTAGAAGGAGTCAATAGGGGGGAAAAGGGGAAGTAAGTAATTCTTTCAACAATAAAGATGTTTTTTTTAAACTGTCGCTCTCCAGAACATTTGAGATCTTGCTCCCTGGTCTATGTAGTCAGCTTGGCTCAAATAAACTTTTATAAAAATCCTCTATAGGTTTTGTGGACGAAAGGAGCCACATGCTAACCTGACAAGCTCAGGGGAGGCCTGCGTGGCAGTCTTGCAAACTCAGAGACCTGGAATAACCACAAAGGATGGTTTGAAAATTAAATATTTAACTACAAACAGGTTATAGTGGGCAGTCATTCCTAAGCTGATACCTTCCCTGACAAAGATCAACTTAGATCTTCTTTCCTGAGCCCATTTGCCTTTTTGCCTCTAAGATAACATATCTGTGAGATGTCTGGGTAACTTGTAACTTCCTTCTTTTGCTGGAGCCCCTGGGGCACAACCAAATGTGGTAGGCGCCAGGACAGATGCCTCAAATTCCTTCATTATCCTGTTAATTGTTCCTGTACCCACCTAAGTATGTGTCCATCATTTTACTTTTTGTCCAATCCCAGGGGTTTCCCACCGTTTGACTTTATCCAATGAATTTCATGTAGCCCACCTATGTCCCTCCTTTGATGGCAATGTATAAATACAGATGTAACCCACCATTCTTTGGAGCATAATCTCAATTCGTTGAGGTTCTGCTTCCCGGCATATGTCGACAGTTTGGCTCAAATAAACTCACTAAAATTCTTTACAGGTTTCAATGGTTTTTTCGTTAACATTACTTGGCGTAGTCGGCAGGATTCCAAAGAAAACTCACCCAGGATCATCCTATGGACTTGGACTTGGAGCTAGGATCCAGCAAAGGGCCCCTTGAGCCCACCGGTTCTCCGCCCATTGGGTGAACGTGGGTGAGTCGTCTCTTGGATCCAGGACCTTCCCTCGCTTTGGTAGAGGGTCTGACTTTATTTGAGCTGTGTTTTAAAATCCTCGAGGTGGAACCAGGGTTGACAGTACCCCAGGTTAAGGGTTGGCAGAACCCAGGCTAAGGCGGGACTGGAGAAAAAAAAATGGGTGGCTGGTTTTGATTTTGGCTTTTCAATTGGAATTGCTGAGAGTCTGAGCAAAAGTAACTTTCGCCGTATAAATGAGCTGAACTCATTCAGCTCCGAAGATAAAGGGGCAACATTTTCTTTATTTTTAAAGAATAGTCCGATTCTGAGGTGTTCTTAGATGACTAAGAATTTTGTGGAAGTGTCAGAAATGCAGGAGCCCCATCTGGAAGTTCCGACACAACTGCTAAATGGCTTTTCTAGGGGGCCACCATAAGGTTTGGTCTGCCCGGGCCCCAAAACTTTTTTTGTGGTTTTAGACAGCCGGGAGAGAAACTGAGGCCACATTTGACCTACTACATAACATATCTAAAGCTTGCTCAGACTACAGATATCCAAAAATAAAAAAAATTAACATGGGAAATTGTGCCTCCAAGGCTAGAAGCTCCCAAGACCCCAGCCCTCATTTAACACTCCTGATAAGAAGCCTTTACTTGCAAGTACTTAACAGAAATGAGAAAATTTAACTAGAAAATATTAACTGAGGAATGGCCAGAAAAAAGAAAGAAAAAAAATGCAGTTTGTTTGGGGTACCTATGTTAATATTTTGCATGCAGAAAAAAAAATGCCGGCTCTGAAATTAAAGTGAATGAGTATATGGGAAGCGTATCTTGATTTGGAAACTAGAAGCTTCTAAGAAAAAATTTTCTTCCAATAAGATGGAAATTAATAAAAAAGATTTTCAGAGACTGTTTCAGAACTATTTTGAAGTTAACAAATGTCTACAGCCATTTTTGAATAGTCCTTTGGGAATGTACTGAAATTCTAGAGAGAGGCAGTTCCCGAACCGGAGACAAAAGACACTGCTTTGGTAATTTTAATGCTAGACATTCTCTGGTGTAAATTCTTAGTGTGTTTTCTGCGCGCCTGTATAAGAGTGTTGATGTTTTTGTGTCTCTTTGTTGTTGTTTAATTTGTTGAAAGAAGAGGCAACTCCCGCTTTGGGGAAGCCTAGTTGTGTGTGGTGGGGTTGAAAGCGTGAGAGAGATTGCAAGAACGTCCCAGCAGCTGCCAAGAATTCTTATTAATCTTGGGGGCTCTTCTTGCTCTCCCTCTCAGGGTTCAGCCTCCAGAAACAGCTAGTGAGATTTCTGTCTGTTTGTCTGAAAATATAATTGTGGCTGTCTATCTTTTAGGGATTTGGTTTGCTCTTTCCTTATTTGTTGTGAGAATAAACAAATCATCTTCTCTGTCAAAGAATAGTTTAGACAGCCTCCATTTTGGACTGTGACTTGGCAGCCGCCATGTTGGCCGCATGGCTTGCTGCTCCCCTTGAAAGAGCAAGGGCCAACCCCTCCCTTTGAATTAGCCAATCGGGAAAGACCGTGTGCCTGAGCTCCAATCAAGAGCAAGGACAGGTCACGTGCGTTGTTAAGGCACTCTGCTTCAGAAAGAAACTTGCAGAGATTCTCAGAGCCAAGTTCAAACAGGAAACTTTAGGAGGGTAGCATGTGTCCAGTCAGGGACACTGGCAAGCCAAGAGTCATGATTCCCTGTGGGGGCGTCTGCCAGTGATACTCTGGGTATTTGCGTTTCACATATTGGGAGTTTATGTATTATTTTCAATGCTCAATACACTGCTTGCAATAAGCCATGTGCCTCATTTTAAACTCTTACATATTATTCTTTATATGTTGAAATTATAATTGAATCTAAAGGTATACAAATTTTATATTATTCTCTATGTCATTTTACAGGGATTATTACTTACCAAGAAGTTGTTGTCTTGGAATGTTATATTTTATAGAAAAGCAAAGTTTTTATCAAATCTATAACCATGCCACTTTTAAATTTTTGTCATTTGTGGACAGCTTTATTCTGATGCATTTGTAGGTATATATGTCTAGAAAAATCCATGAAAAGGACTCAGATTTACTCTAACTTGCAGGCTTCTAAGCAGGTCATATTTTGAACTGGATGAAGATTTATAGAACTTCAAGGAATAAACAAAAACAACTATGGGACTAAATGAATTGAAGATAATTATTCTTATGATTCTATTTAAAATATTGTTGACTCTTAAATCTTTTGTTTCCTGAATATAGGGAAAAGTAAAGAGCAGACATTCTGCATTATAGGAACTAACAAATTGGTAACAGATTCATTTCACAGTGCGCTCCCGGGAGACGAAGCGTTCAAAGATCATGGCTTACAACCAGGAGATTTGCTGTCTTGGAAAAGACACCAAATAAAAAACTCTCCAACCTCATTGGAGGGGACCTTACCAGGTATTACTAACTAACCCATGTGCAGCTAAGCTTAAAGGAGTTAGCTCATGGATTCACATTTCTCATTTAAAAAAGGCATCTGACTGTGAATGGACATCTCCTCCCATCTCTGACATCATCTCCGTCTGCAGCGGAGATCACAGACTTTTCAAGGACGAGAAGTCGCTGACCACGGAGGCAGACAGCTATCCCAAGATGACGTCAACAAGGCCTGTATACTCACAAACTGATAGCTTGTTTTTATATCATCTGATTGATACTGATTGAATGTACATAAAATGATTTTCATATTATTATTATCCTTATGGTTCCCTAGTGGAAACAATGTCTACCCCCCCAGACCTCTTTCTTTATTAGATATGAAAAATTTAACTTAGATACCTGCTAACCTTTCCTACCTACTATACAATGATGTTCTGGTTATCAGGTATGATAGTGAAATTAATGCCTTGTTAGCCACACATTGGTCTTCTCCTATCAATATAAGCTTTGGTTGTTGTTGTTGTTGTTGTTGTTGTTGTTGTTGTTTTCTGGCTCTATCTATTATAAAGGACCCACCTTAGGCAAATACCTCCAAGAAAATTTCCCTGATAATTCCACTGGTAGAATTGTATATGGATGTAATCTGGATGAATATTGTATGGCTATAGAGATGGGTGATGAATAGCTAAGAAAAACACCTGGATATGATGGCCAAAGGCTTGCAGCAGCCTGTGCTATCTGTCATAGCATATCTTGTCCTCAGACTCACCAGCCATGTTCTTGTGGCTGGATGTCTGTGAAGCAAGAAAGAAATCAATGGGTCCCTATTTCAGAAATTATTGGCATTACTTGGTGGGTAGATATGTCTGTAACTACCCCACCATCCTTGCGTCCTGGACGCTTATGGGAAGCCCTATGGAATACTCAAACTCTAGCTCATTTGGGGGTCACCTTCCCCATTTAACTATGGCATGGGAAACTCAACATTTTGGGCTCCACTCAGTATATCCTAACTGCTCCCAAGCCATAGCTACTCAATGGCAACAACATTCCTGGTGGATCCAACAACATTGGTCCCCCTAAAAGAAGCAAAAGGGGAATACTTGGAGCAGTAGGGGCTGGCCTTGGTATCCGGGACAAGCTGAAGTTGTACAGACTAAAAACTCATGCCCAAACCCAACAATGGGAACATGCTTGTGCCCTAATTCAACTGGGCCTGTTGTCTATGCTAATGCAAGGAATCTGAAGTGGCTATGAAACAATGGCCAACTATAATGGCTGCAGAAGCCCAGGCCAGACACTTATGGGACTCATATGGTTCCCCAGGCATTTGGAAAATTTTAAATGGGAAATGTGATCTACAATATTGTGTTTTTAAAAGCCCAGGTGCGAGTTAAATCCTAGGCTTAAATTCCCAGTAGTTCAACTGGCCGGCATAGGGACCATCCTCAATAATACTAGAATACTTCCAATGGGAAGTAGATGGGCCATATTTAAAAATAATAAACAATGTGAACCCATCTCACTGTCTGAAAATTGGAAAAGTGAATGGTTATGCCCTCAATCCATATGGAATACTGAATTCACCCAGTCCTGGCTTATTGTATCTACCCCAACAAATAACAATATAGTATATAGGAAAGGGGCGTTTTTGCTGGGAAGGGTTAAAAGCAATCTTTACTGTAATATCACCAAGTTTACATTAAATAATACTAGAATATGGTGTAATACTGAAATTATAGGCAGAATGACTTTGCCTGATGTTCATAAAATCTGTGATAATATTGATACTGAAAAACCAATGTATTGGGAAATTGAACTCCCCCCCATGAAGCCATTTTTATGGGAACGAATTGGCCAGAAGAAAATTAGAGCTTCTAGATAATGAAATAGTAGAGTCTTAATTCATTTGGCCAAACATATCATAAGGTACAAATGACAGTGGATGAAGGAGGAAAGCATAATTAGCTTAATAAAAGATTATGATAATACATGTAAAGGGTTTTTTGGTTAGCTGTGATGCTTGTTCCCCTTAGAATTTTCCTTGTCTAGTATTAGACGTTTTCTGTTCCTAATCAGTGTTATTGGTTTACTATTGTTACTTTTGTTCTTGATATGTAAATGTTATATTAGATGCAGAAAAGCAAAACGTAAGACAAACAGCAAAAAGACTCGGATCATGGTGGCTCAAAATTAGAAATGATCCAGAATACTTTTTAACAAGGACATATAGGATTTGACTGCCTCCCATTTACCTGCCTTTTTAAAATATATAATTCGACCTTAAATGCCATCTAAGGTTATGGTCTTGCCCCATCCCCAGTGGTCCACCTGTTCAGCAAGACATGCTGACACTGAGACATCCTAGGAATGAGCCTTCCTAGCACCGTGGGACTCCATTATCCAACCAAAAGGTTGGTCATCAATGCATCCTTTGGATTGATTTATGACCAAAAGGGGAATGTGTGGACGAAAGGAGCCACATGCTAACCTGACAAGCTCAGGGGAGGCCTGCGTGGCAGTCTTGCAAACTCAGAGACCTGGAATAACCACAAAGGATGGTTTGAAAATTAAATATTTAACTACAAACAGGTTATAGTGGGCAGTCATTCCTAAGCTGATACCTTCCCTGACAAAGATCAACTTAGATCTTCTTTCCTGAGCCCATTTGCCTTTTTGCCTCTAAGATAACATATCTGTGAGATGTCTGGGTAACTTGTAACTTCCTTCTTTTGCTGGAGCCCCTGGGGCACAACCAAATGTGGTAGGCGCCAGGACAGATGCCTCAAATTCCTTCATTATCCTGTTAATTGTTCCTGTACCCACCTAAGTATGTGTCCATCATTTTACTTTTTGTCCAATCCCAGGGGTTTCCCACCGTTTGACTTTATCCAATGAATTTCATGTAGCCCACCTATGTCCCTCCTTTGATGGCAATGTATAAATACAGATGTAACCCACCATTCTTTGGAGCATAATCTCAATTCGTTGAGGTTCTGCTTCCCGGCATATGTCGACAGTTTGGCTCAAATAAACTCACTAAAATTCTTTACAGGTTTCAATGGTTTTTTCGTTAACAGTTTGGATGTTTCTTATGGCCACAGGACTTTATTTATTGAAAGTTATCAAACCCATGAGCCAAATATCTTTCCAGACATTGAGTTATACAGATGGCCTAAGAATTTCCCTTATTTTTTTTATTCTAATCAGGGACCAACTAAGAAAAAATTGAATTCATGGATTTTTTCCCCTGCAATAAAATATTGCTTTTTCTCTCCAAGGGGCTATTTGTTTGGGGGAACCAGAAGGGTAGGCATGAAACATCATATTCAGAAAAGGCCCAGCTACCTAGACACTTTCAGGGCCATGGCAAAGCAATTCCTTTTCAGTGAGAAGGGCTAAAGAGAGAAAGGAGGTAATCAGATAAGAGATTTTTCAAGTAATGTGGGAGTCAGTTATTATATTATTCAGCTCTATGATTTTCTGTCTCTCAGTTGAAATGCCTACTTTGTTCATGCATTGTTCTCCTGACCTTATTGGGCATCTCTTTATGGCTGTTATTTTGAATTCTTTATCAGGTAAATCACTTATCTATATTCATGAAAGTGTGTTTCTGGAGTTTTATCTTGTTCTCATGTTTGGAACATATTCATTTGTTTCTTCCTTTTCCCTGAATCTCAGTGTTGATTTCTGTGCATTAAACAGCCACACCTCTACCAGTCTTGATGGAGTGGTCTTCCCTCCGACATAAACTCAATCGCTCAGCCCAGACCTAGCTCTTGGTGGCCTCGAAAACCTTTGTGATTGATTATTCAAGTTGCCTTCACTAATCTTAGTGGCTTCCAGTAGTTGAGGGTATTCCAGGATCTGTCAGTGTTTTAAAGGGGAAGATTGCATTTAACACCTAGATGCAACTTGTATGGAAGCCAGACCTTCAGGCAGCAGTTGGGAAACTGTGTTCTTAGGGCCCCTTCCAGGGAGAAAATGAGAAGCTGATATTGTCCCCTGCTTTCTCTGCACTGGACCCTGTGTATAATTGGGGGAGGGGACGGTCCTGTGGGAGTTGTGAATGCAATCCCATTGGCTATCACAGTCAGGCCTTACAGGGCCCATCCTTTAGGTGGCAGCTGGGAAAGCTGGGGTGACAGAAGTGGGTACTAGCTCCTTCCAGGAAGATATTGGTGGTTTATAGTGGATTCAAGTAAGGAGGCTGAAGTGGTGTTGGCTGGCTTCCCTGGTCACCAGAGAGGATTGCGGTCAAACCCCAGGTGTGTGCTAAATGAGAAGTCTCACCCTCAGCAGCAGCTTTTACAGTATGCAAACAGCTCTTTTTCTGGGAAAGACTAGGACATGGATGGGGTCTTTGCCTGCTCCCTCTACCCTGAGCCCTGTGGGGAATATTCATGGGGAGTCCTGGAGAATCCATTAGGGGCTACACCTTTGTTTAATGAAACCTTAAAGGTCTACATGATGAAAGCCCCATTGGTTTTCAAAACAAGGTTCTTTTGGGAGCCTGTCCCTCAGGTGGGGGTCTTAAAAGTTGGGGTGCTAAATGCCCAAAGCTGGGAATTGAATTTCCTTCCAATTTCATGACGCTACGCTGGGAATGGACTTTATGCCAATGGGTGTCTCAGTCTTTGCTCCTATTTTGATGCAGGGGATGTGGGTATTTCCTTGTTTGCCTGATGTGTAGGAGTGACACAGCTAGTTTCTGGACTTTTTTGCGGGGGTGGGTGAGGGAAGTAATTTTACAGGGTCTTTTTACCTTCCTCTTACACTTTTTAAAAATGTTTTTTCAATCGCAGATGACAAACAATATTATATTAGTTTCAGGTGTACAACATAGTGGTTAGACATTTATATACCTTATGAAGTTATCACCTCAATGAAATCTAGTACTATCTAGGAAGTCTTTCAAAGGAAATTGCTCTGAGTATAGCTGTCAATTTGTTGTGTCCATGAGAGGAGGTGAGTTCAGGAGGCTCCTACGTTTTTGTCTTGGAACAGAACATCTTTCATTGGCTGCAGAAGGCTTAAGACTCGCATGCAGCAAGAGCTTAAGACATGGTGACCGTTAAGGTCAGTTGCCACATCAGGGTGAGTAGAGGCCACTGCCTCCCAGATCCTGAATTCCCAGCAGGTCTGGTGGAGCCCATCCGCTCAGGAACCTTAGAGGCTGCTACCAAGCCTGAGTCTAAATGATGTCACTGAATTAAACCTCATGCCAAGCCTTGGAAGCTGCTCCTGTCTTTATCGTTTTCTCACTGTGACTTCTTGCCAAGATGGTTTCAAGAGCAGCTTGAGATGGATGGCAGCAATCTGTGAGTGATCTAGTATCTGGATAGCTTTGCCAGCATTTAGTGTCGCCGCTGTATTTCTTTTCGATTGTGGCTGTCTTCAAACGTGTGTAGTGATAGTTCATTGTGGTTTTAATTTGCATTTCCCAAATGGTGTTGAACATCTTTTCATGTGCTTATTTTCCATCTCCATATCCCTCCAACAAAATGTCTTATTTTTTTAAACTTGTTTTTTCAGTGGATTATTTGTGTGTTTGTTTTAAAAACACCTTTTAGAGTACTCTATTTTAGATCCTAGTCTTTTTTTTTTTGATATGTGGTTACTTAGTCAATCTACAGCTATTATTTTTATTCTCTCAATAGGATATTATGAAGAGTAAAGATTTTAATTTGATGAAGTACAATTGATCAATTTTTCTTTTTTTTCCCAATTTTTCTATGTGTGGGTAATATATTTAGTAACAAGTATAAGACTAGTCCTAGATCCCAAAGATTTTCTCCGATTAATTACTAAAGTTTTATAGTTTACATTTAAGTCCACAATTCATATCAAATTTTAGATAAGGTGTGAGTTCTAGGTCAAAGTGTATTCTTATTTTGTTTTTATTCAATAGATGCCCATTTGCTCCAGGACTATTTTTAAAAGAAGCCGCTTTCATAATTTTATAATTTTATAAAATCATTTATCTACAATTTTTAAGGTTTCTAATTGGTTCCTTTGATTTATGTGTCTGTACCTCTACAAATACTAGACAGTCATGATTACTGTAGCTATATGCTATCTTAAAGTGAGGTAAATTTATTCTTTTCACTTTTTCCATCTTTTTAAAAACAGTTTTAGCTTAATTTCTCAACATTTCCAGGTAACTTTTAGAATACTAGTAATCATGTATTTAGCTACTAAATATTCTTGCTGGGATTTTGATAAGAATGTCATTACACTTATATATCAATTTGGAGAGAATTACCATGGCTGTTTCAATCCTTTAAGAAAATACATCTTTCCATTTATTTTAATCTTCTTATATTTCATTTGTCAATGTTTTGTAATTTTCAGTGCACGAGTCCTGTACATGTTTTGCTAGCTTTACAAAATCTCATTGTGCTTTTTTTTGGGGGCGGGGGGTGATTTAAGTTTTATTTGGTGTCTATTAGTTATTTCTTTTCATATGTTTACTTGATTTTTTAAGTTTACCTGCAATATTTCTAAATTATTATAGAAATTTTTGTAGATTCTATATCATCCATATGTTGAGCTTATTCTTTCCTTTCTGGTCTGTAAGTCTTTTGTTTCTTCTCCTTGTGTTATTGACCTGCCTAGAACTTGCAAATCTAAATATATGTTTTAAGAATAGAAGCACAGGCCTTAGTTGCCCCACCTCTGAATAGTGTTGTGTGATTAAAAAACAGCTGTAGGGTACCAACTGAAAGTAAGATGGGAAAGTTGATTTATCTAAGAATAGACATGTTACATAAAACAAATTCAAACTGTTTTTATTTCATTTCTTCAGATGTGCACATTCTACCAACACTCTCTACCTTTGGTTTACTGAAGAATTAGAAAAGACTGAAAGAAAAATGGACTATGGGTTGATCTGTCTTTCTCTTTCCTTTTGTGTCATTTTCAGAATAAGTTGGCTAATGTAGGGAAGTGACATGAGTAAGAAAGGGATTGTAATGTTCTTTGGTCATTTATCTCTCTTAAAACATCATGCTATTTTTGCATTCAAAGGAAGTTCTGGTTTGAACTGACGGCATGGCTTCTCAGGGCTGCCAGCACCTCATTTTAGTCAGTCATAGATGTAACGTGCTGCTATGGACTATATTCTGTCTTCCCAAAATTCATGTGTTTGACACCCTATTCTCAACGTGATGGTATTTGGAGATGGGGCCTTTGTGAGTGAGGTATTTAGATTAGATGAGAGCATGTGGGTGGGGTCCTCATGATGGCATTAGTGCCTTTATAAGAAAAAGAAAAGACACCAGTGAGAAGCAGAAGTCTGCAAGTCAGGAAAAGAGTCTTCATCAAAACCCTGATTTTGGAAGTGTAACCTCCAGAACTGAAAGAAAATAAAATTCTATTATTTAAGCTACCTGGTTTACAGTATTTTGTTATGACAGCCCAAGCTAACTAAGACACACGCTTACCTGTATTTAATTGAGTGGTGCTGAACTTGCAAGCAACTCTGTGTTCATGGGGCATTGCAAACCCTATCTGCAGATAGAGCAGCAAGGAACATTGGATACGTACAGTATACTGTATAGATCTACTCTGCTCCCCAATGCTACACTGTCCCATCAAGTTTTGTTTATAAAACGTAAGTTCTATGAAGATCATGTATCATAGAAATGTACACTTGAAACCTATCTGATCCTCCTGACCAATATCACCCCAATATATTTCATAAAATAAAATTATTAAGACTTTCAAGGCATTGATTTCAGGGCATGAAACCAAGTATAGGATCCTTTAAGTGTGGCGCTCTGTGTGACTGTGCAGGTTGCACCCTCCTGAAGCTGACCCTGAATGTGATCATTTGTATGTGGAACTGGAGAATATCACAATCTGTCTCCAAGGAAAGACTGGTACTAACCCAGATCATCAATATTAAATGAGAGAATGGAAACCATCTCATGGTAAATATTAGGCACATCTTACCATGAAGTACCTTTTGAGTCATATTATGAGAGACATGTGTGTATATATACACAATGAGTACTACATAGCCATACGAAAGGATGAAATAGCGTCATTTACAACAACATGGATGGACCTTGAGAACATTATATGCAAAGTGAAATAAGTCAAACAGAGAAAGCTAAGAACTATATGATTTAACTCAAATGTGGAATATAAAACTGAAATTTATGGACACAAACAGCAGTGTGGTGGCTGCCAGAGGGAGGGAGGGTTGGGGAAAAAAGGGGTCCTAATAGGAGGTGACATGAGATTTGACTTTGGGTGGTGGGCACATGGTCCTATAGACAAATTTTGTAAAATAGTAATCCACACAGGAAACCTGTATGTTCCTGTAGACTAATGTCACCCCAATAAAATTAAAAATAAAATAAAATAAAAAGAGACATGTGTAACAGGTCATTCTACCAAGGGTAGAAATATAGTGTTTGAGAAAATAATTTTTAAAATAATCTTTATATTAGAAGTACTATATAGTAAAATACTGAGATCCATCCTACTTCTAATTATCTGTCCCTATTATTTATTTTCCACCCTAGCAACTTCTCTAATCTATTGCTGCTTAAGGTGACCTGAAAATTATCTGTGTTTTCTTGGGGGTAGGGGTGAACGGTCTCAATTCATATAAGAAAAAAAAAAAGTAAGTAAGGTACAAAATATTAAATACATGTAGGGTATCTTAAAATCTAAAGCATTAGTTCAGCTGGCATGTCATATATAGCCATGTAGTGTATTTTTTGCACCCGCTGAATACATTTTTTTTTGCTTCTTTAATAATACTGTGAACTCATTACTGGCAGAGGATAGACTGTTCAGCTCTGTGGTCACATGCCTCATCATTGTCCTTAGTTTAATTTAGGTTCTATACAAATGTCTGTTGATTCAATTAACTAATTTTATTTGGTAACATTTGGAGCCTAATTACATTGTTTCAAAGATAGGCATCTTCTATCCATTAAATTAATTTTTTACAATTTTATTGACATCTGTTCATCATTATACACTATTGAATTTGAGATAATCTTTTCTATTTATAAAATTATAATGACTATAATATAAAAATGACAACATTAAATAGATAAAAGATTGTTTACTACTGATCCTTTAACATATTTCAGATTGGTTACAGCTAATTTACCTAATTCATAAACTAAAAAGTGCTCAAAATAAAATAGTGCAAGTTGTTTATATGAGCAACAGCATCTAGGAATTGATATTTCTCAGAGATAAAAAAGGAGACTTATAACTAAATTTTGTTCTATCAAAATTAAATATTATTGCCTTGTCCACAGGAGTTCTAAAGATGTATGCCTCAAAAAAGGAAAGGGGAGAAAAACAGAGATGAAATTCATATATATACCCAAACAAAGGTAACAAAGAGGAAAATCTGAAAATAAAAGTCAGAGCTAAAAGAATCAATTAAATAGAGATTGATGTTAAGATATAAACCTGAAAAAAAATCACAGTTTTTATGCCTTGGTGAAAATGGAAGCATTCAGACCAGAGGCAGGCAGAATTTTAATCAATCTTTTGAAAATGAAACAGCAATACAAAAGAAACCTAAAAATGAAATAAAGTAACTCATACAAACTGACTTTGAATATGTACTCAAAACTAACTCTCTCTCTCTCTCTCTCTCTCTCTCTCTCTCTCTCTCTCATTTGCCAATACTCTGTGATGATAGAAATGTTTTAGCTCACATTTCCCATTTTGAAAATATTTTTGATCATTTGTACATATTAGTTAGTTATCATGACTGTTCATTCTATGTCACTTATGACAGCAGTAAGAATACCTGTTAAGGACTCACTTGAATTTAAAAATTTTCATTTTTTGAACAGAGGTACCTATTCTTCAAGAATGTCAATGCATTATCACACACACACACACACACACACACACACACACACACACACACTTTTTTTTTTTACTTTCAAATAGTTTGGCAGTGATTCTAGCATAATTTGAACATCTCTCAAAAGATGGTCTTGGACCATTTGAATACCTATTATTTGCTTGCTTTAAACCCATCTCTAGCTTCCCACCTAGGCAAACTCTGTCTATATTGAAATCATTATTACCCAATAGTTCCCATTAAGTGGTGAGGTAAACTCACTCCAAAAATCGAACTGAATATCAGTAAATGAATGAAGATCACAACTGTTCAGATCACCATGTCTGTCAGATTTCAAGCAGTTCAAAAAAATAACTGCTTGAAATCTGACAGACATGGTGATCTGAACAGTTGTGATCTTCATTCATTTACTGATATTCAGTTCGATTTTTGGAGTTTACCTCACCTCTTAATGTGACTCTGCTGGTTTCATTTATCTTTCACTTCCTCACTGCAGCTCTAACACTTGCCAACGATGACCCACAGGACCTGACAACCAGCAGTACCAGAACACATCCAGGATCCCCTATTCCAGAACAAGCTACTTAGCCAGCACAGAATGCCTTTGATCTTTAATAACAGTGCACTGCTATTGCACACAGAGTTTCAATTGCATCCAATAGCACAAATGTATGCCTTGAGACTAGTAAGAAACAGAGAATCCCCTACTTCTGCTTTTAGTGTCTAGGAGTTTATTCTCAACACCTGAGCTAGATTTATCTTTTTAAAGCCTAAAGTCACTCTTCTACTCGTGTATCACTTAGAGTTTTTATTAAAGCTTAAATTCTTATTATGACTCATGCGATTCTATATTATTTTGTCTTCTATCACCTCTCTGAAACTCCCCTTCCCCACTTTTCTTCAGTCCAGACGAAAAGATTTTTTTTTTATATCCCTCACATACACAAGACACATTCTCATGTCAGAACCTTTACATTTAATGTTTCCTTTCCCTAGAGTGCATTTCCCTCACGTGTCCCACAGCTGGCTCACAGTCTCATGTCCTTCAGAACTTCGGTCGTATATCACTTTCTCTATGTGGTTTTCTGCGGTCCCCTGATCTGTAGTAATTCCTATTCCCCCTTCTGTTTTTGTGTCTATACAATTTAAAACCAGGTAACAAACTATACATTTTATTTACTTATCTTGGTATCATCTGTCTCCCATCCACACACCCCAATATTAACTCCATAAAGACTGAGAAGTTTTCTGTACTGGGAACTATTAGCACCTAGAATATGTCTGAATTATGGTAGGCACTCAGTCATCATTAGATGAAAGATTGAATTTATAAGGCCATGAATGTTCTTATATAAATTCATTAATTCAGAAAAAATAACTGCTTGAAATCTGACAGACACGGTGATCTGAACAGTTGTGATCTTCATTCATTTACTAGATTTACAAGGGATTTTTGCTTCTTGGCCTTGAAGAACCAACACCTTCAAAGTCATTAATAATTTAAATTATATTGAAATAACTTTTTAATCATTTAAACAATGTGAAATACAAAATTGAATCAACTAGAATGTGACTAAATTATAGCAGGCTTTTAAATAGGATGACTATGGTTGTCTTTTTTAATGAGATTGTTCAGTAGAACAAAAAAAGGACTGTAGGGATTCAGTGATAATAGTTTCTGTTCTAGTTTTTCTACTCACTTTCTGTGTAATTCAAAGTGACTTGCCTACCCTTTCTGTATCCCCCATTTTCTAATTGACGACATGAAGAATAATAAGATTGGGCTACAGTTATTTTTAAAAGGTGTTGTTCAAAAACAGTATAAATGTTAAATATAGCATGTTTTTCTACTTACAATATCACTTTAATATAAATTAAGTCTGTTTCTTTTCACATGATAATATAGATACAATTTAAAAGAGTGGATGTCCATCTATTAGTTGTACATTTTTAAAGCTCCTGGAAATATTTTAGTAATAGACAATGTGGTTTGGTTTGTAATTTAGTAATGTCTGTGCTATGGGAGTTTTACACAATTATGTCTCAAGCTTTGTAACCATAGCATCCTATATAATAAAAGCCCAATATGCTAAGTGTCTGGTAGTCCGGTCATCTGTTCAACCAATCAAAGCGTAATACGCTAAAGATATGCTAAGGCCGCTCAACAGCTCGCTATGATGTACACTGACCACCAGGGGGCAGACAGTCGACCAGGTCGATCAGTCGCTATGACGTGCACTGACCACCAGAGGGCAGATACTCTGACCGGTAGGTTAGCTTGCTAAGCAAGATGGGCTGGACACATCCAGGAGCCCTTCCACAGTCCCTCCCCAGCTGGCCAACCTCCCGAGTCCCTCCCCAGCCCTGATCATGCACCAGTGGGATCCCTCGGCCTGGCCTGTGCCCTCTCATAATCCAGAACCCCTCGGAGAGCCAGTTTCAGCCCGAACTCGCTTAATGCAGGAGCTGCTCCCTGGTGGTCAGTGTGCTCCCACATGGGGGAGGGGGCCTAAGCCATCAGTTGGACATCCCCTGAGGGGTCCCAGACTGCCAGAGGGACCTCTCCCCGCCAAGTGCATGATTTTCATGCACCAGGCCTCTAGTAGCATAATCCTATGTAATAAAGAGGGAATATGCTAATTGACCATCACTCCATCACAAAGATGGCTGCACGCACAACTGAGGCCAAGTTCCCATAAGGAGCCTTAATGAGCAATTAGCAGGGACCTGAGGCTACATCCTCCCCCACCCCCATGGGGCTTGACAGGGGACCTCAGGCTGAGTCCCCTACCCAGCAGGGCTTGACAGGGGACCTCAGGCCACGCCCCCCGCCCTGGCATCAGGCTGGGGGACCTTAAGCCGCAACTCCACCCCCAGTGCCAGGCCAGGGGACCTGAGGCTGCACCCCCCACCGGGCGGGGCTTGATGGGGGACCTCAGGCCATGCCCCCCACCCAGGGGACTTGACAGGGGATCTCAGGCCGTGTCCCCCACCTGGCGGGGCTTGACAGAGGACCTCAAGGCACGCCCCCCGTCCTGGCGCTGGGCCAGGGGACCTGAGGCTACGCCTCCTGCCTGGCGGGGCTTGACAAGGGTGGGACTGGCCGGGTCTGGATCTAGCCCAATGGGGGGGGGGGTGGCCAGGTCTGGGTCTCACGTGATTTTGGGTGCATATGGGTGGGTGGGCAGGGACTTGACTCTGGGTCCCATGGTGAGCCCCAGACTCTGACAGGAGGAAGGTTTTCATATACATTTTACTAATTTTCTTTCATCTCTGACACTTCTATTATAGAGAAAGGGCAAATAGCAATACTAAATTATTTCCTCTAATTAATCCCCTTTTAATGTGCACGAATTTTGTGCATGGGTCACTAGTAAAATATATTCAGCATTGTTCCTAAACATAGATTTGCCTTATCATTGAATTAATTGAAGATATTCAAACTCAATTTCTATGTGTTTTTCTTTGTTTATTTTTTCATGATGAATTGAGGATCTGGGGCTAAAGAAGAAAAAAAAAAGACCTCTAATTCATAAATCAATAAGGGCTACCATTTACCACACTTCCTCCCCAAAAGATGTACCTGATAAAGCAGGAACTCTATGGGAGGCATGCGGAAGGCTTGGTGTAGAGATTATGAACAAGGGTTTGAAAAGAGGGACAATTTTGAGTACAGTCCTGTGTGTGTCACTCAGGTTGTCTTCTGGCCCAGTTTATAGTGACTTGTAAGAATGTCTTGGGCACAAGAAGATAAAGGAAGAAGGTATCACTTAATTGTGTCTTTAGGACTCTATAAAATGCAAGAAAAAGCACATTGAGGGACACACATAACAAGGGATCTATTTCCCTTCTTAGCAACATTATATCTAGAACCGGGGAAAAAGAATAGCTTTTCCAAATTCAGAAACAGTAGAGCCCCATACAGGAGTCAACATGAGTGATTCCAAAAGTCTTGCAGATTGTAATTAACGCAGATATGAATAACTGGAAAGGAGCAAAGGGGAGGCCAAATATAAGCATGCCATTTGTGCAGCTTTGCCAGGAAACTGCAGTTTTACACTCCCCAGGGGGCCACTGGCCTATTCCCTGCCAATTCCTGGGCAAGGGCCTGGACGGGGGAGAATAGATGCATGCCCAGTCTGGGTGAAACAGGGAAGGTACCTGTCTATCATTCACACCTGGGAACAGGTCATTGGCCAGAGTAGGGTGACCACTGCAGCTGTGAGAAGATTTGGAATATTTAATCCCCTAAACAAAGAAGTTCACTCTCTTGTGTTTTTTACTCTTGGAAGTCCTGTTACAGGGGCACAGTCTCCTGGCTCCCTGGCATTCACCCACATAGCTCACAGCCATGTGGACCCCACACAATGGACTAATGGACTGCAACTAGCTTAATGCTGTACCAGACCCAACTCCTCTTTGGAAAGGAAACTCTGAACACTGGCTTGGCTTCTAGCTCTGAATTCCCAGCTACACATTATCCAGGACTGGATTAAGGGAAATGGGACTTTGGAAACTCAGGGATGCAATTCCACACAAATAAAAAGCACTCACCTTCCTGTGAGAATCTCAGAAAATTATTTTTCTCAAGACAGCGTAAGACCCTGCCCCCCAGCACACAGTGGGGAAGGGAATACCCGGCTTCCACCGATAACCATGTCAGTAAAGATTTCTTCACAGACAAGGAGTGAATTATGGGCTGAGTATAAAGAAGAAGTGGCAAACAACACAAACATAAAAAAAAAAAATTTGAGTCGCATCCATTTTGCAAACACTCCCTCGAATTTGGAAGGAATTTGATACCGATATTTCTAGCTAATATTGTCTGAAGATGGTGAGCTGGGGACTTACAATATTACAAACTATTATTCTAACCCTCTTGTAAGGAGCAGCCAGGGGACAGGAAAAAGGCATTGAATCACATGGAAATATGATGATGGCCAGGAGAGGGAGCAGAAGAAAAATGAAAGCAAACTTCTCTTTGCTTATTTGCCCAGAAATTTATTTATCTTCTAGGTGGCATATCAATTCATGATGTGACTCCAAGGCTCCATAGCTTTAAAATTACATTACAAGAATATTTAATAAATCTAGCTGATTTTTTTAAAAAAAATTATTTGTCTTGACTGCTGTGTCTGAAAATAAAATGAACTCAGTTCTAAGTTCTTGTCACAGATCTATTTAGTTATACCCCCAGTTTTCCAAACTAATGATCATGAACTACAAAATTCAGCTTTTAGCATGCCTGATGATTTAGCATGTATTATGATTAATTTTTGTATTTAGTATAAGAAACAGAGACCTTTCTCGAGTGGCTCTTTTAATATCTATGCCTGGATGACTCTTGTACTTAAAATTTTCACTAGTGTAGATAAATATCTTTAGAAATCTGGTTTGTTCTATGCATTTTACCACATAGAGATTACAAAATAAATCAGTTTGACATATGTATCTTTAGTAGATACTGTGCCAATACTTATTACTATTCAGGAGACACTCTTTAGGAGAGAGGTGAGGTAAGCAGAGCATAAATCTACCATAAATTTCTAAGTGCTGGATATTGAACAAATAAATGTAAGTTGTGAAGTAGAATGACAGGAATGAAAATATGAGACATTACTTTTTTATAACTCCTCCCTCAAATGTTTACCATCATTTGAAACTGATTTCTACATCATTATCCCTACCTCCTTTCCTTTAAATTATATTTTAAAAGCACCACCATAGAGTTCCTAAAAATCATATGAGACTACACATAACCTTGAAGTAATACAACATTAAGGATATGTACTTGACATTTATAAAAATCATCTGTTGATGTGGCTTTATGTAATTTTTTAAAAATCTCTAGAAAGCAAATTTTACATTACTGCTCTCATAGAATGACCACTGACCCTTCTGTTTACTTCTCAATGTTTAATCCCATTTGGAAAGAGACAACAGATAATCTGAACAATTACTTGAATATTTGTGGGAAATGTGTGTTTTTATTCTTATTTTAGTTTTAGCAAGATTGTGCTTTTAAGTCACATTCAGTCAATAAATAAGTTGATAACATTTTAAAATATCGTAATCTCTATTATGTCAGCAACATATGAGTCAGTTAACTTCTAAACTAATTTATTTTTGATTTAAGTAAAATAAAACTATTTACTGAAATGTGGTAAATATGCAAGTAAGCAGAAAGAAAATCATGCAATTTTTTTGACATGCAAGGGATAACGCAATGCTGGTAAAAGACTTCTGGAAAAAGGAAATTGGGGCAGTTGTTAGACTCCACATTTGAATGCTCTCACTCATAACAGCTAGTGTACCCTTTCAGAAGCAGGACTTGCACCTCCAGAGGTATAACTGTCATCACAGTTCAAACTCTGATCAAATTCTGATTTTAAATTCCTGACAAATTAAGTATTGCTGGATAACTTAGCACTGTCACTTCTCCATCAGGATTTTCTCTCGCAAGTTGAAGAGGAACAATCCTTTTAAACAGAAAAGATTCCGCTTTTAAATAAGCTCTACAACTATCGCTGCCCCTGCCGGGATCTGCAACATAGCTGTCAAAGAACTCCTATTATTCTCCAGCAAAAGTCTTTTTCATTCACACCCAAGACCCCATTCTACTGCCTCCTAAAGAACTTGGTCCTATTTTATTTAACTTAATCTAATTTTTCTATCTTAATGCATATTTCAAGATTGTAAATAAGCATGCAAAATTTATAGTTAATTCTATTGTGTCTAGCTCTTGTCTCTGGCAGGAGTTTATTCTATGATTGTCTAGGAACCTGATATACAGCGAAAGGGGAAAAACGTTTTCTTTGAAAGTTTGTAGGCCAACTTTTAGCTTTATTGTCTAATGTTGCAGAAAGCACGCCAATGCTACTTGAGCTAATTTGCCCAAAGCCAATTACCCCAATGGCGAAATTATCAAAAAACAATTTTCTGAGTGAACTCTCCTTAGTTTTTCCTTCGGATGAAAGCCCTTTCTCTCTCTCTCTCTCTCTCTCTCTCTCTCTCTCTCTCTCGCGCGCGCGCGCGCGCGCTCTCGCTCTCGCTCTCGCTCTATCTCTATCTCTATCTCTCTCCTTCAGCTCCCACTAGAATTAGGTGCGAGAATATGGTATAGAAACAAATTGGAAAAAAAAATCTTTAAAAGCTATTTATAGGCTAAAATGAAAGACAACTACAAAGTTATAGAAATATCAAAATCTCTTGAAACCATACAATTTAATTTGAATTGCTTTGAATTGTTAAATTAGCTTAAGAAACCCCACAAAAAAACACAGTTAGCCTATTGTCTTTTAGAAAAATTGTCTAATCAGTGAACTGGATTTTGGTGGACTGAATTTGGCAAATAAACCCAGATAGAGCCTGAGTTGCAAGAAATAATGAGAGAACGCTGAGAAGGTGGAGAAGAGAGGCAGCAACGGGCTGGCAATGGGGCGAATTGGAAAGTTTCTGGAGTAACAAAGTTAAGTTAGGTTGAATTTCAATGTACCAGGACTGTTTCAGCCAGCTTTCCTGGTATAGAGCCTGCACACTCCTCCTGGCCTCTGGAAAAAGGTTCCTCTAAGGCCAGTGGAGTCAGATGGAAGCAGTGAGTCTTTCTCAGGTTTGAAGCCGAAAACCTAAGAAACAGTTGCACAACTTAGTTTCTTTATCCTCATCTCTGGGCCTGCTTTTAACCACTCTCCACTCTGTGCTTATAATTACCCATTCCTACCTTCAAACTTTACTTCCTTTTCATTTACCCTACTGTCAGAATATTATCTAAAATATTCTTCTATGAATCAACAATGTGATTTGCAGGGTCCTTACTGCTACATATCTTACCCACCTGTTGCCCATGGTTTCGCATAATGCACCATAGTTTCCCAAGCTTTCTGTTTTTTTTGGCACCTGGCAGTACATAGCTATTATTTGTATACCTTGATTCTAAAATTATTAATTTATAGTACAAGAAAAAACAAGGATAAAAATGAGCAACTACAATGATGCACTAGGTGGGAGGACGTAACAATGTAACATGTACATATATTTGATTCCTTCGTGTGAGCATATGAGTCAGGAGCTTCCATAGCTCTAACCATGGACTGTGAAAGAAGAAAGAAAAGAAAGAAAGAAAGAAAGAAAGAAAGAAAGAAAGAAAGAAAGAAAGAAAGAAAGGAAGGAAGGAAGGAAGGAAGGAAGGAAGGAAGGAAGGAAGGAAGGAAGGAAGGAAGGAAAGAAGGAAGGAAAGAAAGAAAGACGGAGGGAGGGAGGGAGGGAGGGAAGGAGGGAGGGGGGGAGGAAAGAAAGGAAGGAAGGAAGGAAGGAAGGAAGGAAGGAAGGAAGGAAGGAAGGAAGGAAGGTAATTTCAGACTCTTGCTGCCTTTTCTTTTTTGTCTAATTCAAACATTCTTAACACACTGCTCAAAATCACCCTATTACTAAGATCCTTTCCAATTTTCCTTAACAGTGGAAATATGTTCCTTTTTTATAAAAAATATATTTTATTGATTTTTTACAGAGAGGAAGGGAGAGGGATAGAGAGTTAGAAGCATCGATGAGAGAGAAACATCGATCAGCTGCCTCCTGCACACCCCCTACTGGGGATGTGCCTGCAACCAAGGTGCATGCCCTTGACCAGAATCGAACCTGGGACCTTTCAGCCCGCAGGCTGACGCTCTATCCACTGAGCCAAACCGGTCAGGGCAGAAACATGTTCCTTTATTGGAAATCAGGATACTTTCACTTGAAACATATCCCCAAATCCAAACTTATATACTGTCTGTCTCCTTCAGATTATAAACTGTTCAGGATCTGTGACCATGTTTTATTTGCCATTGTATCTGTAATATAGTACATAATTTCTAAGATAAGAAATCACTTACAGTCAAACAACAGATATACATGTAAGCAAGCACTACGCAAAGCACAAGTGCTATATAATACGCACATGTATAAGATTCAGTGGTGGCAAAGAAGGAAATAATTCCCTATTCTTAAAACCAAATTCAATCCTACAGAGAATAAGAGCCTGGAGGGTATATTGAAGGAGAAGTAGGATTTAACCTAGTGAAGGGAACAAGAAAACACTTTTCAATAAGAAATTGTAGATAGAGATATGGGGTCATAGAACCGTATCACAAAACTAGAAACGTTTATGTATTTTGTATGAATGGAATAAAGGCTATAAGGAAGAGAGGAGCAAAAATCTGGGGAGGTAGACAAGACCTAAGAAAAAAAAACAAATAAATGAAAAAAATAAGTTAAACAATGTATATAAGCATATAGGCTTAAATATATCTAAGTCTATTCACAAGAAACTGCTAAGGGGAGATGAATTGAAGGACTGAGAAACAGATTTAAGTGCAAAATTAAAAAAGAATACCTAGATTTATAACAGCCTCCTTAACAGTCCCAGTAGAGAGTGAGAGACTCATCCAAGAGGCAGCTAGGAGTTACTGAGGGGCTTTAAGCAGGATAGAAACATGGGCTAGAATGTGGGGTTTACAAGAATCTTTCTGGTAGAAGTGTGAAGAATGAAGCTGAAATGGGGTCAAAATAGAATAGCAAATCAGATTATTGTCTGATGAGGGCTTGAATAAATGCATTAAAATGGTAAATAGTAATTCAAAGAAAAACAATGTGTCATTTTCATGGTCTCTAATTTCAGGCATACCTGGGTTTGATTTCCTGCATTCTCTCTTTCTACATGTGTTACCTGGAAAAGTTGCTTAACGTCTTTGGGTTTCAGTTTCTTTATTAGTAAAACTGGAATAGTAATATCATGTACACTAAGAAATTATAGTAAGAATTAATGAAATCATGAATATAAATCCATATGATATTACCCAGTACTATTGATGTTTGCTCTTATTGTTGTTTTCATCATTATCCACTCTCCCTAGAGAATGAGACAGCATATGGGAGGGAGAGAAAAGAAGCATGTATGATTATGGGGGTCAAATGCAATTTTCATAATCAAATTCATCATGATTCATTCTCCTTACTGCTGGATCTGCTAGTATGTACACCCACTTCTCCCACCTGTGAATGGAAATAATTTATGCAACACTCCAATGAAATGCTTTTGGAACCCAGCAAATGCATATTTATGTGTATATATTCACTTCCTTTAAACTGTTTCATCTTTAGAAAACATGAAATGCTCTAAGTCAATAGCAGCTTTTAAGACTCTCTTGTGATTAGTAATTCCTTTTATGTCCTAGATATTAAACTTACCATGTAAGTCTTGATCCCTCGTAATACTATTAAAGAAATTCAATTTTCCATCCTGCAGTCAGATTCTTCCTGCTGAGAGGCTGAAGTTGATCGAAGTCAATGTGAGTTGGGAATGAGTAAACGATAGAAGCCCTTGGTCTCTGATAAGCTTCCTTCTATTACATTTACATTAAAGGTAGTTTCTTCTCTGCTTTCATCTTAAGGTGGAGACACGGAATACTGATGAGCAAGAATTCAACCAACACTGGTGATTATTTTTCTGACATATTTGGATTTCAAGAACACAGTCTACATATTCTACTCTATCAGATTAGAAGAAATAACTATTTACTTTCCATAGAAAAAATAAGTCTGTAAGTGACCTTGGGTCCCTACCATTTGCCTTGATTTTATGTGATGTATCATTTTTGCTTCTTCACCAAGGGACACACTTGAATATCACTGAAGAAAGTAGTGGAAATACAAAAACTAGAGTCATGGCCAAATTCTAAAATTTAAATTGAGATGGAGGTTTTAGCTCATATATTCTACTCATCACTCAGGTTACAAAGAAGTCACATATGTATTCTTTTCTGATATTTTGTCAACAATGGTAATTATCTGAGGGTTTCTTTGTCTCTTAATTTGAATAAAATTTTTCAAAAAGTTTTTATGCAGTCCTCAGTGTTGCTGACAAAATTGTACCACTCTGAGTACACTTCAGAGTACCACCACTCTGAAGTCATGCATTTTTTTCCCCGTCGCACAAGAAATACTAGATATTTTCTTCAAACAAATATTCAGTAGCAAAGAGAAAGACAACTTAAGTAAAAATAAAATTAGTTTTAGAGTAGAAATCTATTATAAGAATCTATAAGCAATTTATTAAATTAGTCAACATCATGCATCTTTGCTGTGCATCTATTCCTTGCCAGAACAATAACCACTACTTCTTGAAGGCCACTTTGCTAATGTTTTATATAGACTGTTTCAATTAATACTCACAAAAGTCAAATGAGCTAAATGTCATTATCTTCATATTACAACTGAGAGCTAAGTAACTTTACCAAGTACATCGTGAAGAACTCAAATTCTGATCTTAGGTTTTTTTCTGAAAGTTTCCCCCTTGAGTAAATTCCTTCCCTATATGAACTTAAATTACTTCCGTTCTTTTAGTGTCAGTCTTCTTATAGCAGTTGTATACTTTCTCATAAACTCCCTGTGTCATTCATTCTTTCTCACTGTTAAAGATGTCCACCTTTGGTGACCCTTAAGATAGATAACTGTGTTTTGAGTGTGAATCCTGCCAAATATTTTAATAAAACTTATGAGTAAAGATTTTCTAACCAAAACATTAATAGTTAATACCTAAAAGATAAATAGCAGTTTGAAAAATTGCTCATAAAATGCTCAACTAGATCTCAGTCAAGAGGTGTGTTTTTGTAATCAAAGGAAGAGGCAAATATATTCTTCTGTTCATTCTGCTCATCTTATTCTTGTTCACATATACTTTTTATGTTATGCCTAATCAATTTTGAAAAATATTCTGAATACATACTAATTATGATATTAATTTAAATTATCCAAGTAACATTGCTATTATTTTTACACATTTATTCACTTTATTTCATATTTTTAAAATTAAAATTTATCTCATTAAACATACATATTTGAGTGAAATGGTATAAGGAACTGGATCTTTGGATCAAAAAGAATAAACTGTCTAACTGTTAAGATCGTGCACTTCAACAGCCAATCTCTGTATTCCCATTAATGGACTTCAACAAATAAATGGTTTTCTTCTTGGCTTCTTTATATTAATACATTTACTATTCATCACTTACATTATCCTGTAATTTAGTCAGATATCCTAATGTGAAAAGGAGTATTTAATTATTTCCAGTTATTAGAGATTAACCTACATTAAATGATGATTGATTATGAATTTTTTCTACTTTTACAAAATATTGATTAGTACTGATACATTTTTCACTCCACATGTCTAGGATACTCTTGGTACATTAATTCATTCATGACTTCTTCTAAAGGTAATAACAGAATAAATAATCTGGGAACATCAAGCTATTTTCCATGCACTAATCATATCACATTTTTTCCCATATTTGTCTTAGGATTCCCCCAAGCTGTGCCTTTCCATGTATTTAAATGTTTTGCTAATTCAACTTGTATATTCAATCAATAGGTATTATCAACTAAATGCTCAGAGGAACAAAGGTAAAACAAATAATGAGATTCAAAAATTAAAGCTCAACATTAAAAATAGTCCATGATTTTAGAACCTTTGATTACACAGAATATTTTATTTCATTAAAAATTAATTAGAAACATATTTTTGAACTCAAATTTCTCAGTCTCCAAGTGACTTAAATGACGTATTTTAAATGATTATAGACATGTAACTACTAAAGGAGTTAAACTACTACTAAGTTACTAGTTTGAAAAAGAAAACTGCCTCAAAGTTAAAATCTGATCACGGGAACAAGTAACAAAGCTATCATTCTCTAGGTGTGTGAACATGTACAAGTTATTTAATGCCTTCAAGACTCACTGGTATCATCTGAAAGTTGGAACCTAATATCTATGCTATCAAATTCCATGATTGATGAAAATATTCAATTTTAAAAGCTCATATAAGTGATTTATAAACAAAGACTAATATATATATGTATATATATGTACATATATATATATAGTTATAAATATTATAAAAATGTTCTTTAAATATGAATAGAATATCAAAAGTTTTTAGCATTTCCACAAAAACTTTTTAAAATAACTGACATTTTTATGGGGGCATCTTAGGGGATAAGTTCACTTTCTACTATCTTTCCTATATAATAAAAGGCTAGTATGCAAATCGACCAAACAGCAGAATGACTGGTCGCTATAACATGCACTGACCACCAGGGGTCAGATGCTCAATGCAGGAGCTGTCCCCTGGTGGTCAGTGTGAAGCCACTGAGTCAGAAGCCGGGCTCATGGCTGGCTAGCACAGCAACAGTGGTGGGAGCCTCTCCCGCCTCTGTGGCAGCGCTAAGGATGTCCAATTAATGGCTTAGGCTTATAGGGAGTGGGCCTAAGACATCAGTTGGACATACCCTGAGGGCTCCTGGACTGGGAGAGGGTGCAGTCTGGCTGAGGGACGCCCCCCCCCCCCCCCGCCCCCACTCCGAGTGCACGGATTTTGTGCACCAGGACTCTCGTAGCTAATAATTTTCATGTGGTAGGATTCTAGACAAATTCTTATCCACAATAATGGGAAACAATGATTCCAAACTATTCATCCACTTATACCTCGAACCTATATTCACCCACTTAAGCAACCATTTATTAAGCATTTTCTGTGCATCAAGCTTTTTTGTGTCTCTTTGGCTTTTTGGGTTCAAGGAAAAAAGTGTCATAGTCTCTGCTTTTAAAAAAATTGTATTTAAGAATACACCTATGTATATATATGAAATATATCTGAACTATATTGAACTAAAATATCTAGAGCATTTGTTGTGAACATGGTGGGTTAAAAAAATTATCCAAATTAACAGATAGTACAGGATGCTCATTAAGTCACTAATTTTCAATTTGCCCTACAAAATCTATTTTATGGCAAATACAATACTAACTGATCTAAGGTTAACCTCTCTTTCTCTAGCAATAATCCTAGAAAGTATTAGATTTTTAGGAGTTAGGAAATGAAAGGGAATAAGAAAGAAAAGTAAAGGTCTTGGATAACATATGAACAAGATAAGCAACTCAATTTTAAATCTCAACTTTTGGGAATTCTGAAGCTTAAAAAGATTAAGTTGCCTAAATGAAACAACATACAACACAACGACAAAAACCCATAACTTTTTCTGATTCCAAATCTTCTCTACTTCATCTAAAACATTTATCTAGGCTTTGAATAAAGCAATATACACTGAGTGGCCAGATTATTATGATCTCTGAACGCATAATAATCTGGCCACTAAGTGCATGAATTCATGCATGGGTGGGGTTTGGCCAGCCTGGCCAAGGGGAGGGGACATGGGCGGTTGGCCGGCCTGCCTGTTGGTCGAACTCCTGGTAGAGGGGACAATTTGCATATTAGCCTTTTATTATATAGGATATACACTGAGTGGCCAGATTATTATGTGTTCAGAGATCATAATAATCTGGCCACTCAGTGTATATATACCACATCCCTCAACAAATACATTTGTGATATAAACCTTCTCAATCTATGCCTTTTAATCTTTAGTCTCATAATCTATGTACAATTCCTTATATGATAATCAATTATAATGATAACAAGCAAAAGAGTTTATATCAAATGGTAAAAGACAATTTTTTTTCTCCATTTTTACTATTTAGCTCAGGTAGGCCTGCCTTAGATTAGAGAAGAAGTTATTTATTTATAGATTGGGAGAGAAGTGATTTTAGCATTTTATTCTTCTCAATAATAAAACATATCAACCAGGTTTGAGTATCTACTAGGGACACAGCATGTGTGTATTCTCTGTTGTGGTAACTGTAAAGTTATCAGATGCTTTATAGAATAAAGATGACTAATGACAGGGAAAGGAAAATATTCTTTTATCTATTAGGATTTTAGAGTTAAAATATGACTGCAATTTGGACAGCTAAAGGAGAAAAATGCAGGGGTGGTAGTATCTGGAGACACAGTCAGAGTAAAGCAGAGAAAGCCAGAAGAAAATTGATACATTCATTGAAACACTTGTTTAAGACCCACAGTTGGGCCTGCTATTTAAACAAAGAAAATATGGATTTTGGACACTCTTCAACTATCTATAAGGTAGATTTAATCTTGAAAAAGATAATATTTCACCTGGCTGGCATGGCTAAGTAACTGAAGGTTGACCTATGAACCAGGAGGTCATGGTTCAATTCTGAGTCAGGGCACATGCCTGGGTTGTGGGCTCGATCCCCAGTGCGGGATGTGCAGGAGACAGCAAATCAATGGTTCTCTCTCATCATTGATGTTTGTATCTCTCTCTCTCCCTCTCCATTCCTCTCTAAAATCAATAAAGTATATATTAAAATAATAAAAATATATTTGTAATAGCATTTAACATATACCATTTTATATACTATTTTAAGAGGAAAAAAATTAATATGATGCAAATTTTAAAAATCTCATCAGTGATAAGATAGACCTAGATTTTTTAAGAATGTTAAAATATTTTAAAAAGTGTTTCTTATAATAAGGAAATATACAATCTGATTATAATATCTTAACAGTCGTTTGATACTATTCCTACATATATTCAACATTGTACTAAAAGTCTTAGGTTATAAATACAATAAAACCAGCAAAGAAAATTAAAGGTATTTTTAATCACAGATGACATGATTGACTATGTAGAAAATCCCAAAGAATCAACCAAAAAGCTCCTGGAATTAATAAGAATTAATAGCAAGATTGAAGGGATACTAAGTTAGTATACAATAGTCAGTTACCTTCTTATATACTATTGATTAACAATTAGAATTGGAAATTAGAAGCACAATACTACTTACATTAGAACCCCAAAATAAATACTTGAATAAAATTAAACAAAAATGTAGATGTATATGAGCAAAATAATAAACTTTAATGAAATAAATTGAATGTTTTAAAAATTGGAAATATATTCTATCTGCATTAAAAGGAAGAGTCAATATTATAATTTTTGTCAAGGTATCAATTATTCCCACCTTGATCTACAGATTAAATTAAATTTTATTCAAATGCCAGCAAGTTATTTTATGAATATTGATAAACTAATTCCAAAATTTGTATGGAAAAACATAAAAACCCAGAATAGCCAACACAATATTGAAGGAGGAGAACAATGTCAAAGGACTAACACTACCCAACTTCGAGATTTAGTATAAGGTGACAAAAATCAAAATAATGTACTATTAATGGAATAAAAGACAGAGCAATGGAACAGAATAAAGAGCCTAAAGATAAACCCACACAACTATATATAGTCAGCTGGTCTTTGACAAACCAGCAATGGCAATGCAGTGGAGGAAATATGGTCTTTTCAACAAATGATGCTGGAACAATTGGACACACACACACACACACACACACACACACACACACACACAGAATGAATCTAGGCACAGTCCTTATACTCTTCACAAAAATTATTTCAAACTTTATTATATGTCTAAAGGTAAAATGTGAAACTATAAAATTCCTAGAAGATAACACTAAAAACTTTAGTTGACCTTGGGATTTGTAATGACTTTTTAGATACAACAACAAAGCATTTTTCATGAGAGAAAAAAAAAAAAAGTTGGACATCATTGAAATTAAATACTTCTGACCCTAAAATTTATCATCTAGACAACTTTTCTCTTCGAGTCAAGATGTGCTATTTTAAAATAAGAAGGAAAATAAAAGTAATTTTTAAAAGTATAAGTTAAGAAACACTGGGAACTTCAGGAATCCTCTTGAAAAATCAAATTCAATTACATAGAAAAAAAACTTTGTAGAAACTTTGCAACAACGAGGCTAACTTTATCTATGTTTACTTTCTCACATAATTATACTGCATTAGATTTACTTATCTCTGGTTTGCTTATAAAAGTGCTTAAAGTACCATACTACTCTGCACCCAGATATTTCAAGCGTATTAACCCTTTGCACTCGCTTGCTTTTTTCTCAATTCCTTTATTCTACTCGGGATTTAATTTTTTAAATACCCCAGATTTTACAAAGCATGGCAGTAGAATAAAAAACTGGAGTTTCTTTTCATACAAACTTATTTATTTGGATTTTTTTATATTTCAAATTATTGATACATTTAAAGAGTATAAAAAGAGCTGCGATTGAAGATGGCGGCGGGAAGGGAGTGAGCAGTCTGCACGGCCCCGCACCCGCAGGAGGAAATAGAGAAAGCAGCTGAAACGAGAGGAATCCAGCCCAAATTGGCGAAGGAGAAGTGGCTGGTGAGACAGTTTGCAGCTGGGAAGGGCAGAGATCTCCGGGAAAAAGGTAAAACAAGGTTCTGGGCAATAGAATCTGCCGGATCTCTAAACCCAGAAGGTCAGGGGAAAACTACACGGCGCCAAGCCGCGTCCCTGAGGACAGGCAAAGCGTCTGACCGTGAGAAAAAGGGTCCATAGGACTGCGGGAGGTAGTAGATTTTAGACCTTGGAGTCTGATTTGGGATCTGAGCTCAGAGGCAGCCCTGAAGAGCTAACTGCCCGACCACGCAGTGCCGGCAAGAGAGGAGATTGCAAATACGTGGTCCCACTTCACGCCGGGGCCTGCGTCTTTCTCCACTGAACCTAGTTCGTAGGACCTTTCGGATACAAACACTTACCCGTGGCTGAGGTGCAGGAAAAGGGGAGGAGTGGTGGAACCTGGGGAGAGTGGGCAGAGGTGGAAGCGTGTCTGGGGCTGAGTCACATCGGATCCCCGGTCGCCATTTTCTCCTAAGAGATAACCCCTCCCTCCAGTCTCCAGGCAACCATTATAGCCACACCCATATACCACTCTGATTAACACTATAGGATTTGAATTCTCCCTGAGGCCATACGTACTGCCCAAAAGAAAAACCTTTAGCATCTATTACGCAGTTACACTACCAGAGCTCTTCAGAGTGCTTCAGTGTGCCTCGCTGGCAAACTTACCGCGGGTGCTCCTGTGAGCTGCCACTGGGAGTAAGCACCTATCCACCACAGGTACAGCATTAAAAGCTGAGTCTGCCCACCCCACAACTACAGAACTCTGGGCAACACAGTCACGCCTTTTCAGAGTGCAGGCCCCCCGAGCCACATCACCCCGACAGACGATTCCTTGGAGCCACTGTGAGTCCACACTGGGCAAGCGTAATTTCAATTTAGGGTGCAAGACAGAAAAATTGGAATACTACCCTCCACGACTGCTGACCTCTAGACACTGCAGTTGTGCCTCTCAAACTCGCAGGCCTACATCAAGAGAACCCAAATAGTTCAAGTAGGGAACTACACTAGATTACCAAGCCCAGGAAAACTGAGAGATTATACCAGTAGCACCATCACCAAAAGATCCTGGATAGCAAAGCAATTAGAACTACAATTAAAACATTACAGGAAAACATGGGGAGACAGAAAGGAAATTCTCAAAGGAAGGAACAGGAAGAATCACCAGAAAGGGAGTTAAATGAACTTGAGGCTAGCAGCTTAACAGAGAAAGAATTCAGAGTATTCGTTATAAGGATGTTTAAACGGATGGATGACAAATACACACAACTCAATGAGAACTATAAGGAGCTGAATGAAAACGTCACCAACATGAAAAGAACTCAAGAGGAGATGAACAACACAGCTACAATAAAGAACACAATGGAAGGCTTAAAGAGTAGAGTAGAAGAGGCTGAGGACCGCATCAGCGAATTAGAAGACAAGATAGGAAAAAACACACAAACTCAGCAGCAACTGGAAAGAAGACTTAAAAAGCAAGAGGAGAGCCTAAGGGAGCTTTGGGACGACAAAAAACGAAACAATATTCGAATAATAGGGATAAAAGAAGGAGAGGAAGAGAAGCAAGGACTAGAAAACCTGTTGGAAGAAATAATGACAGAAAATTTCCCTGATATTGGCAAGAAAAAAACTACCCAAGTCCAAGAAGCATACAGAGTCCCAAACAAGTTAAACCCCAAAAGACTGACATCAAGACACATCATAATTAATTGACGAACACCAACGACAAAGCAAGAATCTTAAAGGCTGCAAGAGAGAGACAGAAAGTTACCTACAAGGGATCTCCTATCAGAATATCAACTGATTTCTCAACAGAAACACACCAGGCCAGAAAGGAATGGACTGAAATATACAAAGTGATGCAAAACAAGGGACTGAATCCAAGAATACTATATCCAGCAAGGCTATCGTTCAAAATTGAAGGTGGAATCAGAAGCTTCACAGACAAAAAAGGGCTAAGAGAGTTCATCACTACCTAGCCAGCAATGAAAGAAATGCTAAAGGGGCTGCTGTAAAAAGAAGATAGAGAAAGGCAAGAAGAAACATAAACACTAAGGAAAAATATGTCAACAAACAGGTACTTATCAATAATAACATTAAACGTAAATGGATTAAATGCACCAATCAAAAGACATAGGGTAGCTGAATGGATAAGAAAACATGACCCATACATTTGCTGTCTACCAAGAGACCCAGATTAGAGCAAAAGATTCACACAGACTGAGAGTGAACGGATGGAAAAACATTTTTCAGGCAAATGGAAATGAGAAAAAAGCTGGGGTTGCGATACTTATATCAGATAAAATAGACCTCAAAGTAAAGGCCATAATAAGAGATAAGGAAGGCCACTACATAATACTAAAGGGAGCAATCCAGCAAGAAGATATAACTCTGGTAAACATTTATGTACCCAATGCAGGAGTGCCCAAATACATAAAAAATCTCCTGGAAGATATCAAGGGAGAGATCGGCATCAATACAATCATAGTAGGGGACTTTAATACACCACTTACATCAATGGATAAATCCTCTGGACAAAAAATCAGCAAAGAAACAGAAATTCTAAATGACACACTAGATCAGATGGACCTAATTGACATCTTCAGAGTATTTCACCCCAAAGCCATGGAATACACGTTCTTCTCAAGTGCACATGGGACATTCTCAAAAATAGACCACATTTTGGGTAACAAGCAAAGTCTCCCCAAATTCATAAGATTGATAAGATTGAAATCATATCAAGCATTTTCTCAGACCACAATGGCATAATATTAGAAATAAACTACAATAAAAACATTCCAAAAAATTCAAACACTTGGAAACTGAATAGCATGCTACTAAACAATGATTGGGTTATCAATGAGATCAAAGAAGAAATTAAAAACATCCTGGAAATGAATGACAATGAAAACACAACATTGCAAATCCTATGGGACACAATGAAAGCAGTCCTGAGAGGGAAGTGTATAGCTCTACAGGCCTATATAAAAAAACAAGCAAAAATGGTAATAGATCATCTAACTCAACAACTCAAAGAATTAGGAAGGGAGCAACAAGAAAAGCCCACAGTGAGCAGAAGAAAGGAAATAATAAAGATCAGAGCAGAAATGAATGACATAGAGACCAAAAAAACAATACACAAGATCAACAAAACCAAGAGCTGGTTCTTTGAAAGGATAAACAAGATTGATGAACCTCTAGCCAGGCTCCCCAAGAAGCAAAGAGAGAGGACCCAAATAAACAAAATCAGAAATGAAAGAGGTGAAATAACAACAGACCCCACAGAAATACAAAGGATTGTCAAAAAATACTATGAACAACTCTATTCCAACAAACTAGACAACCTGGAGGAAATGGACACATTCCTAGAAAAACACAACCTTCCAAAACTTACTCAGGAAGAGACTAAAAATCTCAATAGGTTGATAACTATGGAAGAAATTGAAGCAGTCATTAAAAAACTTCCAGCAAACAAAAGTCCAGGGCCAGAGGGGTTCACAGGGGAGTTTTACAAAACATTCAAGGAATAGCTAAAACCTATCCTCCTCAGACTATTCCAGAAAATTCAAGAAGAAGGAACACTCCCAAGCTCCTTCTATGAAACCAGCATCACCCTAATACCAAAACCAGATAAAGATAACACAATGAAAGAGAATTACAGGCCAATATCCCTCATGAACATAGATGCCAAAATCCTCAACAAAATTCTAGCAAATCGAGTCCAGCAGTACATCAGAAAGCTCATACACCATGACCAAGTAGGATTTATCCCTGGGATGCAAGGATGGTACAATATTCGCAAATCAATAAACGTCATACATCACATAAACAAATTGAGAGATAAAAACCATATAGTCATATCAATTGATGCAGAAAAAGCATTTGACAAAATCCAACACCCTTTCTTGATAAAAACTCTCAGCAAGATGGGAATAGAAGGATCATACCTCAACATAATAAAAGCCATATATGACAAACCCACAGCCAACATCATACTCAATGGGCAAAAACTAAAACCATTTCCCCTAAGAATAGGAACAAGACAGGGATGCCCACTCTCACCACTCCTGTTCAACATAGTGTTGGAAATACTAGCCATTGCAATCAGACAAGAAGAAGAAATAAAAGGCATCCAAATTGGAAAAGAAGAAGTAAAACTGTCCTTATTTGCAGATGACATGATACTGTACATAGAAAACCCTAAAGACTCCATCAAAAAATTATTAGACTTAATAAATGAATTTGGCAATGTAGCAGGATACAAAATAAATGCTAATAAATCTATGGCATTTCTATACACTAATAATGATCTTACAGAAAGAGAGACTAAAAAAGCAATCCCATTTACCATCACACCAAAAAAATTAAGATACCTAGGAATAAACTTAACTAAGGAGGTAAAAGAACTATACGCGGAAAACTATACAACACTGAAAAAACAGATAGAGGAAGACATAAACAGATGGAGGAACATACCATGTTCATGGATTGGTAGAATCAACATCATCAAAATGTCCATACTACCCAAAGCAATCTATAATTTCAATGCACTTCCCATTAAAATACCAATGGCATACTTCACAGACCTAGAACAAACTTTTCAAAAATTCATCTGGAATAAAAAAAGACCCTGAATAGCTACAGCAATCCCGAGAAAAAAGAATAAAATAGGAGGGATCTCAATACCAGATTTCAAGCTATATTACAAAGCCACTGTTCTCAAAACTGCCTGGTATTGGCACAAGAACAGACATATAGATCAATGGAATAGAATAGAGAACCCAGAAATCGATCCAAATCGCTATGCTCAATTAATATTTGATAAAGGAGGCATGAACATACAATGGAGTCAAGACAGTCTCTTCAATAAATGGTGTTGGGAAAATTGGACAGATACATGCAAAAAAATGAAACTAGACCACCAACTTACACCATACACAAAAAGAAACTCAAAATGGACCAAGGACTTAAACATAAGACAGGAAACCATAAAAATACTAGAGGAATCTACAGGCAGAAAAATCTCTGACATATGCCAAAAGAACTTCTTCACTGATACTGCTCCTAGGGCAATGGAAGCTAAAGAGAAAATAAACAAATGGGATTACATCAAAATAAAAAGCTTTTGCACAGCAACGGAAACCATCAATAAAACAATGAGAAAGCCCACTGCATGGGAGAACATATTTGCCAATGATGTCAACGATAAGGGTTTAATCTCCAACATTTACAGGGAACTCATGCAGCTTAACAAAAAGAAGATAAACAACCCAATCAAAAAATGGGCAACTGATCTAAATAGACACTTTTTGAAAGAAGACAGAAGGGAGGCCAAGAGACATATGAAAACCTGCTCTAAATCACTAATCATCAGAGAGATGCAAATCAAAACAACAATGCGGTACCATCTCACACCTGTCAGAATGGCCATTATCAACAAGTCAACAAATGACAAGTGCTGGTGAGGATGTGGAGAAAAAGGAACCCTCGTGCACTGCTGGTGGGAATGCAGACTGGTGCAGCCACTGTGGAGAATAGTATGGAGTTTCCTTAAAAAACTAAAAATAGAACTCCCATTTGACCCAGTGATCCCTCTTCTAGGAATATATCCTAAGAAACTGGAAACATCAATCAGAAAGGATATATGCACCCCTATGTTCATAGCAGCACAATTCACCATAGCTAAGATTTGGAAACAGCCTAAGTGCCCATCAGCAGATGAGTGGATTAAAAAACTGTGGTACATCTACACAATGGAATACTACGCTGCGGTAAAAAAGAAGGAGCTCTTACCATTTGCAACAATATGGATGGAGATGGAGAACAATATGCTTAGTGAAATAAGCCAGGCAGAGAAAGATAAATATCACATGATCTCACTCATTTGTGGAATATAATGAACAGCATAAACTGATGGGGGGAAAAATAGATCCAGAAACAGAGAAACATCAATCAGAATGTGAAACCTCAGCGAAGAAATTGTGAGGTAACCAGAAACCCAAGAATGCACGAGAACGCCTTTCCAGCCATGCTAGCAATCATCAGATGTAAGGTAATTTTACCTGGGACAAGAGGAAAACAACTCCGAGACATGTGGATTCCTGCAACAGAGAGGAATTGACAGGAGTGCTCCAGCCATGAAGTCAGAAGAGAAACAGTCCAGATGGAAGACGCTGACGATGCCTTGCCATACTAGCAGTCAGCAGATATGCGTCACTGCAGATTGCCCAGGACCAAACCAGAGAGGGTCGGACCTGCAATACCACCATTTGTCCACCATCCAGAACTGAAATATCATTGCTGTTATGAACACATTAACAACTGTTGGACATAGAAACTGGGACTCAAAAGAACTGTTGGCCCAGAAAGAAACTCACTATAGACTGATTCATTTGCCTCTCAGCATAACTATTATTGCTTGTCTCATTTTCGGTTCCTATAAGTGTATTCCTAGTATCACATGAGCTCACTCATCTAGGGGAAAAGATGAACAACATAGACTGAAGAACAAGAACAGCATTGATCAGACTGTCAGACCTCAGAGGGAAGGTAGGGGAGGGTGGGGACAAAGGAGATAGATCAACCAAAGGACTTGTGTGCTTGCATATGAGCCTAACTAGTGATCACGGACAACAGGGGGAGGGGGGCTTGCGTGTGGGGGGGTTTGGGAAGGGAACGGGGGGAGGGGGTTGATGACAAATATGTGATACCTTAATCAATAAAGTAATTAAAAAAAAGAGCTGCTACCGATGCTAACCATGTTGAGTCACACTCGACATCTGAGTGCAAAAGGTTAAAATGTATAAAGAAAAGGAAGATGTTACTTTGTTAATGTATGGAAGCACTGTAAAGCCACATTTATTGAGCATTAAATACTTTTACTTCTCAAAGATTTTTCAAAAATATTTATTCAAAACAAAGTTGCTGGGGTTCTTCTCCCAGCCTTACATAGGGTTCAGCATTCTGGAGAAAGGGGTTGCACATAGATGATTAAAGAGTCTGGAGACGAAAGATAATTTTGAAAGGCATTGGGGTCAGAGGATCTTCAGCTGAAGGGAGCTAAAGACTCTTACCTTGACCAAGGACCCGTGCTTTTATTAATACAATTTGTCCTAAGGCAAGGATGGAGATATACACTTCAAAGGGTAAGGTTTTAAAGGGTAAAATACAGAAGCATTGTCACTTTGGGGAATAGCCTACAGCTGTTCAGGTGTTTGGCCAACAGGAGGCAATAAAATGCCCTGAGCTGTCTGGCAGCAGACAATCATCCTATTCAGGTTTGGGGGAAGTGCCATTTAGCTGTTTCCAACAGGTAAATTATATATGTGGCTCACCCTTGTTGAGCCGCCAAGCTTCACCAACCTTTTGGTGAAACTCTTGTAATTATTACATGCTGGAATTGGTTCTTGCTGAACAGGGACACCAATACAAAGTTGGTTTTGAATAAATACTTGGGAAAATTTGCTGTCTCTTAAGGTGCATAGTGCATGAAATCTACAAGACTAAAGCTGTTCAGATCTTATGAGTTCACTCAGGAATTAACAAACTGTAAATTCACAATAATCTCAAGCCCAATAAATAAATACTTTTTAAAAAACTGCAATGTATAACTATTTAAAAATCTTCCACCCAATCCATTTTGAAAATCAAAATAATGTAAAATAATATTTCCCCATACTTAAGAAGAGTTGTAGTTTTCTAGAGTTCTTTAGCCAATAATTCTGCCATACAATTCTGCTTTAGTTATGACCACAGAAGGAAAAAATTGTGACTATATGAACATATCCAAAAGAAAGTGTAAAGTAAATTATGTATAATTTAAAATGTATTACAGCATTATGTTAATACTAAAATAACAACCACAACTACAACATTAACAAATACAAACAAGAAATGTCCACCTGTAAGAACTGAAAATTTACAACAAGATAAAAATACTTAATTATTGTGAAATAGCATGATGGAATATTATGTAGCCATCAAAATGGCTTCAAGTTATTTAAGGTAGCACTGTCCAATAGACCTTTTTGCAATGATGGAGTGTTCTATATCTGCACTGTCCATGTCAGTAGCATATAGTCATACATACCTCCTGAACTTTTGAAATATGATTAGTATGATTGATGAGTTGAATATCTAATTGTATATAATTCTAATTTAATTTGAATTTAAGTATTTTATTTATTTTCCAAAATGTATATAAAACTTCCACATCATATTTTCATTTACAAAGGAGAAATTTTTTAAAAAGTGTAGAAAACATTAGCAGTAATTTAGAAAAATGAAACTAAATATATGCACCTATAGTAAGACAAATTGGATATGTAAGTACACATACACACAAATGTTTGGACTCTGTTCTTGATTGCATCACTTGTTTTCATTTAAAGTATTAAGAAAGCAAATGGAAATGATTTTACTTTTCATTATTTTAGGAATAGAAAATTATCCTTTGAAAAACATTTAAATTAATTTTTAAAGTGCATTGTTCTGAGTCATAACAAGATTATATTCAATTTTATTTCTTTTTTTTTCTTTATCGATTCAGGTATTGCATATGTGTCCTTATCCCTCCATTGCTCCCCTAACCCCCCACGCATGCCCTCACCCCCCTGGTGTCTGTGTCCATTGGTTATGCTTATATGCATGCATACAATTTCTTTGACCTCTCCCCCTTACCTCCGCCCTCCCCTACCTTCCCCCTGAGGTTTGACAGTCTGATCGATGCGCTTCTCTGTCACTGGATCTGTTTTTGTTCATCAATTTATGTTGTTCGTTGCGGGAAGCCATCCACTGCTGATACTATCATGAAAAGTGCACCAAGGATTGCGGAAGGTCGATGGACCTTGGGTATTGGAAGGGCTAATACCATGCACCATTGTTCTGTTGAGATAGTGGTGGCTCGAAGCAATTTCCTGACCTGATAGCCTCAAAGTAAATGTTTACTGAACCTTACTGGTCTTTACTGACCTTAGAGATGGTCTGTCTGCTACCTGACCTGTTTGCCATGCTTTACTGAGGCCAAGATGTGTATCTAAAATTGAATAAAAAGCGGACAAGGCCAGGTTTTAGTATGCCTCTCCAAGAGAGAGTTCTCCACCTAGCCCCCATGCCTTCTAAATTCATATTTCTTGTCTAGTGTTTTCATTGGTGCATCGGCCCCTTCTTCATATCCTAAACCCCCGCCGCAAAAGCTTGCGGCAGTTCATTATATTCCACAAATGAGTGAGATCATGTGATATTTATCTTTTTTTTTGTTTCAAGTAATAATAAAATTAACTCAGATTAGTATTCACGTACACCTCATTTTACTCATTATCATATAACAACTGTGAAATTAATCATGTCTCCTAGTGATAATGACCATGTACAAAGTGCTGTGTTCAGTAATGGTTGGATGATGTTACAGGAGGACCTTCTAAAATCTAGCAGATCATCTATGATAAGAAATGACTTATTTGCATAAAACCAAAATCCATTTCGGTTCCCCTGATGATGCATTTGTTTATATTCTACTTCCAATTGTTTCCAAGTCCCAATCCTTGGTGAAAGATTGTTTCTTGAAAGGATAACCATCTCTTGGTGCTGACAGTGAACCAATACAATGAAACATAATGAAACAAATATGCAATTACAGAGCAGAATTGGACTTTTCCCTATATTAAAATATTTCTAATAATGGAATACCATCAGATATTTGCTATGTTTGATGGTCTATGAATAATTCATAACCTGCTCTGTGATTTGACAATGACGATTTTTTCCTTTGTATAAGATTCCTCCCTTATGGCAATGCTTTCCATCTCTGGTGCTCCTTTGGGTATAGCCTTTCAGTAATGACTAAATTTTAGATATATGAATAAACTTATTGATAAACATCTAGATTATAAAGAATTCTTTTGAGTTATCTTTGACATCACTTATTCAGAGTTAAAATTTTAAGCCCAAATCATTACTATGTTTTTCTAAAGGGACAGATATGTGAGCTGGCTATTTCAAGGAGAAGCAGAATAGAAAACAATCCACACAACTCCCATATCCCTGAACATGCTTCAGCTACACAAAAAAGAAAAAATATATTCTTTGCAACGGTTCTAAGTATCCTCAGAGTTTACCATCACTTATAGTCTTAAAAATATAAACCAAACTCTGTACTTCCATCAGCTTTATGTGCCATAATAGGCCAAGTCAGGTTCACTAGTTAAAAGTATCTTACTTTAAAAAACCGAGGCAAAAGCAAAACATTGCAAGTTATGTGATGAAAGACAGTCTTAAGAATCACCACTATGCTCACTCTTACTGTGTATGATTTCCCCCAGGGCCGAGAAACAAAATACAACCACCCACCATTAGTGCCCTCAAGAAAAAAATGATGAAGAAAAATGCTAAAAGCTTTTGAAGTTCAAAACAGAAATTTAGAGTTTGTGGCAATCATTTTGAGGAAAAAACTGCATTTCAAATTCTGAGCATCATGAACTAAGATGATATCTGAATAATTAGGAAGAGAAGGACATCTGACCTTTTGTTTTGACCTTTGTCTCTCTCATGCACAAACCTCTGAAATTAAATACAAATTCTGAGCCTGGTGAGTGAAAAATGAAACAGAGTACTATATTTTCCGGCATGTAAGACGCCTGGGGATATAAGACGACCCCCAACTTTTCCAGTTAAAATACAGCATTTGGGATATACTCGCCATATAAGACTACCCCTCTTCCAACGCACACCAAATAAAAATTTAAAAAACATCAGATTTGATTTCAATATGGTAATTTTAATTCAAATGCTTATGACATGCAGGTACTTAGCAGGAAAACTGTCACTTATAAACATAAGGCTGTTTGTCATCAAACATGTAAACATAAAACAGTGCAAGTGGATTAAACTTTTCCTAATTCACTCTAAAGCTGAAAGGAAGGATAAGACAATAAACCCATGGGAGCTGCCATGCTGTTTGTTTTCTAAGCTGTCAACCAAAGTGGAACTGATGATGATAGGAGGAAGATAACAAACAATAGAGAGAGAGCAAGTGGCGGGCAAGTCCCTGGCGAGTTAGCAACGCTGCTTCACTGCAGTACTCAGGAGAGAGATCTGAGAGGCAGAGAAGGAGGTATGGTAATAGGATACAAGGGCTGGCCAGAGGGGTGAAAGGCCGTGTTTTTCTGGGCACAGCTCTATCTCTTTTTTCCATACCCTGGGCGTCATGGACGCCTGCAGCTTGCTCCGCCCTTCACTTACACCTTCCTGGTGAATCGCACCCTCACCTTGTCATCGGGACCGTGTTAAGTCACTTCTTCCCATGAATCCTGGTGAGTGGATTTTCTTCTATCGTACTTGTACAGCGCTGCCCTTGCTGCTTTCATATGGTCGCCACATACGGTGGGGGGGAGCTCAAAAACAACCGAGGCCGCATAAAAATGTTTTACCCCAGGAAATCTAGTATAATATGTAAAAGAAGAAAAAATATGAGAATTTCTACAGATTTTCAAAAGCTAAAAGTAAATATTCATTAATAATTCTTGAAATCATAGATTCCAAAAGAAGGAGTTTCCCTTAATTTGATATGGAAAAACCTAACTCAAACCAAGAGACAATGCTATTTGTGAAGGTAAAATGAGAAGGACATTCTTATTAAAGTTAGGAATAAGGGAGAAGATTTACTAACACCACTGATATTTAATATTGTTCTGGAAATTCTGACAAATGAAATTGCTATAAAGAATAAGGAACATAAGTAGTATCATTATATGCACATTACAGAAATGTCCATCAAGAACAAATAATCAAGTTCAAAATGTACATTAAACAAAATTGTACTTATAATAGAAATATACTTTGAATCTATACAGCAAAAAAGAAAATATTCACAATAATAACAAAATATAAACTACCTAAAGGTAAATATGCAAAGTAATTTCAATCTATTTGAAGGGAAAAAACCTATAAAATTTCACTGTGTGCTATAAAATAAATGAGGATAAATGGAATGGTATTAATATACCCATGTATTTGCTGATGTAATATTACAAAATTTCAATTTCCTTAAATTAACTTTTAAGTTACAAAAGAGTACAGATTATAATTCTCATATTTTACTTTGGAGGCAAGTTTTAACAAAAATGAACCTAAAATTTATCTGTAATAGCAAATGGATAAAAACCACAAGAAATTTTGAAAAACAGAAAGTAAAGGAGGGGAGCATTTGTGTTGTGCAATATTATAATATTTTAATTTTACAGTAGCAAATGGCTTTATACCTATGTGCAGATTGACAAACAGATCTCTGTAAGGAAATAAAGAGCCCAAAAAGTGTATTTTAAAAAGGTGGAAATTCAAATCAGTAGGGAAAGGAAATTTTTTTTTTTCATAAAAGGGTTCTTAGAGAGTTAACAGTTTGAAAAAAATACTACAAAATAATGAATCTAAATGATACGGAATTTTTGGACTGGAACACAGATTCTTTGTCCGCCGGAATCGAAGAATGAATCCACAGACAGAAAGTGGTATAATAAAGGTGGACATTTATTGAAGAACAAGTACAGACTCCCACATGGAGAGAGGGAAACAGTCCCACAGAATGGACTCCCACGCAGGGAGGGGGGAAAAGGGTCCCACTGGGTTCCTTTCCCTATGGCTTATAAAGGCTGCCCATCCTGGTGCCTTGATATCCTCTCTGATTGGTCACTATTCCCTTAGACTGGTTACTATAGTAACTCCTGTGCTCAAAGGTTGAACCTCACTTGTGAGGTTTTCTCCCCCACCCCTCCTTCCCTATTGTTTTCCTATTCCCTTTGGGCTTTCTTCTCCTCCTTCTGAATGAAGGGCTTCCTTCTCTTTATTTTGTAAATATAGACCTTTTGCTGTTCCCAGTCTCCTCAGTCTATGGAATATACTTGTTGCAGCTTTCCAGCTCCCCTATTCTATGGAAATATACCTTCTGCTGCTCTGCAGCCATGCTTTCCTCCATGGTCCTCTTAATTTCCTTCTAATATTTCCTAAACCTGTCCTATTTTACCCCCAAAATTCATGTTTCATAAATATGACATTACAAGACAGCTAGAGAAAGGTAAATGTATGAATCTGAGATAGAAAATAATTTTTGTCTATTATATTGGAAAAGATTGATGGTATTGACTCTAAAAATTTAATAGCTTCTGTATGTAAAAAGATGGTCAAAATTACTTTTTTCAAAACTCCATGCAGGTCTATATTAGCCATACAAACCTGACAAAACTAGCTTAGTGTGTATAGCCCTTGGCCTGGGACATTTGTAGAAAGTTATCAGCAGCACTTGTTTAACACTGCAACTTCCTGGGACAGCAATAACAATTGGAAACAATAATTTAAAAAATTAAAGCTGAAAAACTTAGCCTGGCTGGGGTGGCTCAGTGGTTGAATGACTGGGAATCTAGATGGTCACATGCCTGTGTGCTACTCAGGAAAGACCAGAGCCGGTTCTAATCTTTCACCTCTGGCTGACCTTGTAGCTCTGCAGCAGCAGTACTAGTAAGTAAAGGCCAAAAAAAAAAAAGAGTTGTTAAGTGCCTGAGGGTTGAAGGTGTGCCTCAACATGCACACAAAGCCTCTCCACAATAGCCAGTGGACTTACTACTTCCAGGCATTTGAGCAATCTTTATCCAGTCACTAGTTGACCAGTTAGCTAACCAAGCTGAGGATCCAGTGACCACACACAAGGAATACAGGCTTTACAGAATTTCTTCATAAAATTCACTAAACAAATAGCAACAAAAAAACTAGCAGTGACAATACACTGTGAGTGATGAAATCTGATTTTCAGAGTTGCCATATTGTATTATTTAAAATGTTCAGTTTCCACAAAAATTTATGAGAGCTAAATGTAAGAGCTAAAACTATTGTTAAAAAAATATAGGCTTAAATATAGGATTAAGCAATGATTTTTTATTTTTTTTTTGAGGGGGGGAAACCAAATGCTTTAATAAGAAGCCCCACAACATGGGAGCCAAGGAGCAGGGGAGGAAAGGGACCAGGAAAAAGTCCAGTCTCTGAGGTTTCAGTCAGGTGGGGGCTGGGAGGTGGACCACAGCGAGGGCAGCCCCTCCTCTTGACCTCCAGGGGGCGCCACACAGTCTTCCCAGCTCAGCAGGCATTTTGGGCAAGTTGCTTCTGAAGACCACGGTGCTGCTGGATACAATAAATATTTATTAAATTAAAAAAAAAAGAAAACAAAGCAACTAGCAAGATAATATGAATAACATAAATCTGTTATAATAAAAATAATTTAAAAAATGATGTTTGCAGAGCATTGAAAGAAATGTTTGAACATGTGGGCACTAAACTGTTAACAGTGGTTGCTTCTAGTGAATGGAATTTCCCCAGCTTTTCACTTTCTGCTTTATAGATATCTACAGCATTTACAGTTTTATAATAGTACACATTGTTTTGGTAACTAATAAAACTTGATATAAAATTAAAAAAACAAACCCTCCTAATGTGAGTCCCGAGCAGAGGACGCCTCCCTCCTCGGCTGGACCAAGTCCTCTCACCTGCACACGCAGCGGGTGTGTCTGGCACCGCTCCCGACCTCTGGGTCGTCTCCAGCACCACGCGCCCGGCCTTCCTGGAGCTCCGCACCTTCGAGTTGACTGTGGCCCTTGCCTTGGTCCACAACTTTAAAAACTATAGTGGACGGACTTTCTTCTTTTTAAAACGAATCTTGATTTTGGGTAACCGGCAGCATGTGAATCTTAAGAAGGCTCGGAAGGCCCTTCTAGCCAACCCTGGCCGGCCCTGGCTGTTGGCAGAGGGAGGGGCTGGGGTGCCACCCTCAGGCTGCCCAGCTCGGAGGCGGCTTTCATGGGTGGCTCCCTCTGGGGCTCCACCCCTGATGGTGATGCTGCTGCTGCTGCTGATGCTGCTGCTGCTGCTGCTGCTGCTGTGCGTGGTGGGGGAGCCCCCAGGGCCGAGCTGCAGGTCTGGGCTGGGGGTACCTGTCCTGAACTCGATGGACTCCAATGGGGGAGGCGTGGTCATGGATTCCAGGCTGGGTGGGGGCCCGGTCACGTTCAACCACAGGTAGTGTGGGGGCATGGAAGGTTCTTCAGCCCCCCCATCAGATGGCTGAGACCCCTCTTCAGCCCCCCCATCAGATGGCTGAGACACCTCTTCAGTCCCCCCATCAGATGGCTGAGACCCCTCTTCAGCTCCCCCATCAGATGGCTGAGACGCCTCTTCAGTCCCCCCATCAGATGGCTGAGACCCCTCTTCAGTCCCCCCATCAGATGGCTGAGACGCCTCTTCAGCCCCCCCATCAGATGGCTGAGACCCCTCTTCAGTCCCCCCATCAGATGGCTGAGACGCCTCTCCAGTCCCCCCATCAGATGGCTGAGACGCCTCTCCAGTCCCCCCATCAGATGGGGGAGCCGCCTCGTAGCTTGAGGAAAGGTCACTGCTGTCAGGGGAGCGGTAGGGCCTTACCTTCACCCTGAGGCCTGGCATCCTGGTTTCCATCTGCTTCAGGATCCGGTAGGTTCCCATGACCCTGTCAAATCTCCGCTCCCTCGCAGACCGCTCTATCTGGTCCGGCTCGAAGCCGAGGCTCTGCATCGTTTCCAGGACCTGGGGGTCCAGGTCCCCCCCGGGCGGCTCGCTGTAGGGCCGCAGCTCCTCCCGGCCCACGCTGAGCCAGGGGTGCTGCATGACCTCGTCCAGGGTGGGTCTCTGGCTGGGGTCGACAGTCAGCAACATTCTAAGAAAGTGTTTCCCTTTCCTCGTCATGAAGGGGGGCACCTCGAACTGCCCGGCCAGGACCTGGTCCCTCATCTTCGCGAGGCTGTCCGCGTGGAAGGGCACCGTCCCGGTCACGGTCCTGTACAGGGTCACCCCCAGGCTCCAGACGTCCGCTCTCCGGCCGTCGTACGGCTCCCGCTGCAGCAGCTCCGGGGCCAGGTAGTGGAAGGTGCCGCAGAAGGTGCTCAGTTTGCAGTCGTCACTCACCTTCCGGCTGAACCCGAAGTCGGCCAGCTTCCAGGTCCCGTCCTCATCCAGCAGGATGTTGTCCGGCTTCAGGTCCCGGTGGGCGATGCCCCGCTGGTGGCAGTACCGGAGCGCCGACACCACCTGCCGGAACGCGGCGCGGGCTTGGCGCTCGCTCAGGGGGCCGTGGTTCTCCAAGTGCTCACGCAGGTCCCCTCCCCTCACGTGCTCCATAACCAGATAAACTTTGTCTGGGGTGGTAATCACCTCAAATAACTTTGTGATATTTGGGTGATTTAGGTTCTGAAGAGAATAGACTTCTCGATGGTATCTAGGGAAGCCCTTCAGACTAATGGCTTTCACAACCACCTCTGTCCCAGTGAGCTCGTGCCAGGCCAAATACACCTTGGCACAGGCTCCCTGGCCAATGCTGTCCTGGAGAACATAGTCTCCAATACAGCGGCCCTGGATGGCAGAGGGGGCTGCAAAGTCATTAGACATCGCAACACCAAAAGAACAAAACACAAATGAGAAAAAAAAGGCAAAAACCAACTAGGGAGTCCTAGTCCACAGGTCACCACAATCAGCTTCCTGGGCTATAACGGACAAAATCCTCGGCCCAGTCAGGGCCTTTTTATAGGAGTGGTTTGCAATTCCATCACAATGGCGCCTTATGAGGTCAGAGCAAGAAATGGACCAATCCCAGCTGGGGAGTGGTTTGCAATTCCATCACAATGGCACCTTATGAGGTCAGAGCAAGAAATGGACCAATCCTAGCAGGGGATAGACCATAGCGGTTTTCTCCCTTTTTGGTCTCATGACCCTTATACTCTGGGAAAAACAAAAAGACACACATTTTTTATTTTATTTGGGATATTATATTGATATTTTATTAGAAATAAAAATCTATAAGATGTGTGTGTGTGTGTGCGCGTGCACACACACACAGAAAAGTCTGACTTATTCTCATACTCCAGTTCTCAGTTCAGATATCATCTGCTTAATTCTAAGTTCAGATATCCCTGATCCATCCATCCCTACCTACCTCAGGCCATCACGTTTGTCATCTTCACAGCACCGACCACAGTGAGGCTGAGTCTTGTTTACTGTCTGTCTTTCCCATGAAGGAAGGGGCAGGACTATAGTGTTCCCTGAGTCTAGCAGTGAGTGGCAACAAAATAAGTGTTTAATAAATGTTTGTTCACTGGATTAACAGAAGAGTTTGTGGTAACAAAATACGACCAACTATTAATCAAAGTGATTCTAAAAAACAGTCATGTTCTGTCCTCACTCAGCTTTTGGGGCAGATAAGATAGGACCAAGGAGCGCTCAAGTCTGGGTTTCCGGGTCTGTGGTTGCTCAGTGAGACTGAGGAAAAGCCGGCTGGTAGGAGCCTCGCTGTAAAGATTAAAGAAGATGATTCGTCCTTCCACTGGTACTTGCTAAGGACGAAATAAACTTGGACCTGCAGTAAGGCTGCAAGGTATGTTTACATTTTGAATATCCATTTCCAGATTACACAAAAGACTTCTCTGGATGAAAAAAATGTCTACAGAGGTGCAAAGGGTGGGGTAATATGTTGGGGCAAATTCCACCCTTTATGGAGGCAGAGAGGGAGCAGGCAGCCTTGAGGACGCTTTGGGGGAGCCTCTGGCATATTCTATTTCAAACTAATCTTTTAAGACAAATTCCTACTTTCAGTACATTGAGTGTTTTAATCACATGTATGTTATTCTAGTAATCATTTTCCTTTAACACTTCCTAAAGTCTCAGCTTTGTGTAAAGTGCATCTTTAGAGGGATTAGCCTCTGAGCTTCTCCCTCTAAAACACTTTCGTGTGTTCATTTTTACCTTACTGCTGTGATACTCAGCTCCTAAACATGATAATCTTTGCTGTTGAGCTGATTGGGACCCAAATGGGGGACATTTCATCAATTCTAGACAGAGGTTTACAAGTTACAGTTAGAGATTACAAGCAATGATTTCTTAAATATGACACCAAAAGCACAAACAATAAGAGTAAGACATAGATAATTTGGACTTCATCAAAATTAAAAACTTTTGAGCTTAAAGGACACCTCAGTTTGTTGAGCACTGTCCTGTGCATGAAAAGGTTGCAAGCTTGATTTCTAGTCAGGGCACATATCTGGATTGAGGGTTTGATTCCTGGTTGGTACATGTATAGAAGGCAACTGAATAATGTCTCTTTGTCTCCTTCCCTCCCTCCCCCCCCCCTCTCTTTCTTTCTCTTGTTCTCTCTCTAAGCATGTCCTCAGGTGAGGATTAAAAAATAAAACAAACATTTGCCAAAATAAAATCCCCCTTAAAAAAAGGAAGTGAAAAGACATTCTACAAAATGAAGAGTGACTACTAATTTGTACAAAATTTCCTTTGGGGTTGATAAATTGTTCTGAAATGAGATGGTCATGATGGATATACAACATGTGATTATATTAAAAACCACTGAATTAAAATATTTTAGGAAAAATTGTTGGAATAAATTTTATTTCATTATACAGGCATATTTTTGAGAAATTGTGAGTTCAGTTCCAGACCACTGCAGTAAAGCTAGTATTGCAATAGAGCAAGTTGTAATCTGTTTGCTGGTGGATGGTCTTACCTTTAATTTGTAAAACATGCAACATCTGAGAAGTGTAATAAAGTGAAGTGCAATAAAACATTGTATCCCTATAGTTGTATCTCCCATTTTACCGAATCACCTGCTCAGTTTGTCTTTTTAATGTTTCTTCATTGTTATGATCTAAAACATAGTATAAAAATATTTAAAAAGAATTTTCCAGTAGTTAATACAATATAGATGGTCACCCACTTAGAATGGTTTTGAAGCATCCATCTTATATGAAAACTGCTGTTTGAAATTTTAACCCTGCTAATTGGCTTCTGTAAAATCTTGCTTGCTAAGACTACTCCCACTTCAGTGAGGCCATTACATTTTCCCCAGACAAGTTTATCAGTGCTGGTGCCAGGCTAGGCCTCTGGTTGAGGTCTCAAGGCCCAGCACATATGGGCTCTTTAAGAACTTGCAAAAGGGGCCAGGAACACTCCATATTTGGGAGAGAAAGAAGGTAAAATCATATAAATAGGGAGAATTCCTGCATGTTGGGGCCCAGAAATTGAGATACATTTTCCTCTGGACCCCGCGTAATAAATATAACTCCATCTCTCTAAGTATTGCTTTGTTCTTCTTCAATTTTCTGTAACATTTTTGGTTCCCTGAACCAAGGAATAACTAGCTTGGCCTTTTGGCCTCCAGTGAATGGGCCAGGTTTGGGGCCCGGGGGAGCCTGATAGGCCTCCGGGAGGTACTGCTCTGCTGATTTAGTAGAATTGAATCGGGGGACTCTGGGCCCTCCTGGACCTCAGCCCAGGACCCGGCCAGCATCTGGAGAGAGTGGACAGACACTTCTGGACCTGTCGACAGAATCTGTAAGGTAGGGGCCCCGTCGGTTCAGCCCACTCCAAGTGAGTGGAAGGGGGAGCTTGATTACCTCCCCGGAGGCCATAGAGCTTCCTCAGGCAAATTAATCAGGAGTCAGGAATCAGGTGACTGTTTAAACTCTGGGTAAATAGCTGGTAGAAGTCAAAAACTCGGACTAGCTAGTATATAAATGTGAGACTCTGGAGGTGAATGAAGGAATTATGAGTTCACTCTGTGTTTGTTTGTGTGGAACTAGCCAATTTGCTACCGAGAAGGGGGGACTTGATGCAGTCTTAACTCCTCCGGTAGTTTCTCACCAATACATTGGTCGAGAATTCTGTTCTGGGGCATGGGTGCCTGGAGTGCCCCCAAGCCCGTCTGGGGAGTTGGGCATTGTTTCATTTATCTGCTCAGCTCCAGTTTGGGCTAGTCTACTGAGAGAGTGTGAGTATGGATGTTTGTCTGTCTTGGCATAATTATCTGCTCATTAACTGGTCTGTGAATTGAAAGCTACTTTGTGCCTTCTGGATGTACACATGAGAGTATATGTTATCTCTTTCTGTTGTTTAAATTGTTTAAAAATAGGGCGAACCTGTGGTGATGGGTCTTAAGCAGCGCTGCTGAGTTATTTTTCTCGGAGATGTTTGCTCTCTATCACAGTGGGAGGGAATCAGCCCATTTAGCTAATAAAAATTTCTCTCTCTGTTTGTATGTTTGTATAAGTAAGGGTTTCAGTTTGCTCTGATTTGTGAATTTGCTGTATTAAATTGAAATTTTAAAGTCCTAGGGTAAATTTAAAGGTATAAATTTGTGACATTTCAAAGAACAAAGAACTTTTATTTATGGCTTTCTTATCTCTTTTGGTGGTCGGAGACTTCCAGGGACAGGGCTTACAGCTCCGCAGGGCAGAGAGATTTACAGGCCCTGTCCCTGCCTGTGACATCATAGTCCAACATGGAACTAAGGCTGAAGTTATTATTAACTATCTATGGACCAAGTTAACTCTAGTTATGTGTCTTGTGTAGTGTTTTGTCTTCGTGGTTATATGTTTTGTTTGACTTATTTTCAGTTATTTATTAGGATCCTCATAGAAGACATAACCTGGTCTTTCCCTTCCTCTCTCATCCTGATTCTAATAGCACCTGTAACTGGATTAAAGATATTTTCTTTCAGGAGGCCATCCAGGCTTTCAGTTCGCCAGAAATCTGCCTATACACCCTTATCCTCATCTGCTATCTTTTCGGGCTGACTAATAGTCATTTTTCCACAGGTCGAAACTCAGCCTTCGAAAGGGAGGACTGCTACAGTGGTAGTCTGTAGTTTTCTCTGAAACTCCCACTGTTTCTATTTCTCCCACTGTAGGAATTGTCTTCCTCTGACTCACAATCAGGAAGGGAGACAAGCAACTGGAGTGGGGGACGGGACGGCGTGGGGAGGGGGTGGTCAGAGAAATCAAGAGTGGTAAAGGAGGAGGATTTAAGACCCTCTAGGAGTCTAGGGGCTTAGAGTAAAAATCTATGAGGGAAAACAACGGTTACAGATTTGAATGAGAAAAAAAGTATCCTTAAATGTAAAAGGCCTGGTTACACAGGATCTCAGACCGCTTGCCTTATTTCCCCTGCTAAGGACAGAGTAAATGGTTAATGCAGAGAAGGGGAGGGGGGTGTCAGCAGTTAATTATGAAGCTGGGAGAGAGAGGTTTTTGTTTATTTTTACTGGTGATTTAAAACTCGTTGCTAGGTAGACTCAGCCCCCAAGAGCCAGATGAAAGAAGTGGGTGAGGGGGGCTGGATGCCTGAGCTGCCTGTAGTGGCCTGGATCTGTAAAAGCAGCAGATAGAGCTAGTGAAAGCTCCCTGTTTACAAATGTACTGAAAGGGTTCAGTACCTGTTGCTGCTGGAAGAGGAGGGGCTGAGATCCCAATCCAGTGAACTCCCTTGGGAGAGGCCTGGTCGATCGATGCTCTGCTACAAAGGGGACTGGCAGGAAGACAAGGGGCCTAATACCCAAGCCACTGCCACAGAAGCGCTTTGCAATATGCAAAGCTGTTTCTAACTACAACTCTAGCTGTTTTAGACTGGCAGCTTAAAGTCAAAGAGCAAAGAAAAGGCACTTTCCCTGGACCGGGGAGCCTTCAGGACTTTGAGATTCTCCAAGAGAGGAGGAGTCTGACTGAGGGATGGCAGAGACCCTGTTGGGTTGGAAGAACCTAAGGCCACATGTTAAACTTATAAATTATGGCTTTCTACGCAGATGTCCAAGCCCAGATATGTAGGGGTTAAGCTGCCTGTTTACAGCAAAACAACTTTCTCCCATGCCAGAATAAATTTTAGGGAAATTAGACAGGCTGTGTTTATGGCTACAAAGAAGAACTGGTTACCATGCACAGCCCTGACAGTGGCCTGCAGAAAACTGTATAATAGACTTAGATGATGCCTGTGACTTCATGGACATGACTCCAGAAAGACAAGGGCAGGTGCCCAAATAGGCAAGGAAAATACCCATCTGGTTTTGGTCTCTATTAAAAGACAGGTGGCAGCCTGTATACTGTCTTGCAGGTCTGTGTGGCCATACCCATGTCAGGTGTGGCACAAACCTCAACTTTAGAAAACTTGGGAAGGCCTGTTTGGAACAGAGGGAAGTAGTGAGTACCAGCCCTTTGTTACAGGAATTAGAGGCCCCGTGAGGTCCTGTGACATGTGAGACCTTGTAAAGCAATAAAGCTCCCTTAGTCCTTTCTCAGAGGGCATGTCACCCCTCCCAGAGACCATATAAAAGTTAAAGACAAGTTAAGTAGGGGGAACCCTACTACAAGGACAGCTATAATTGTCTACTTGAATACAGACACATTTTGAATTTCTCCTTGTCATTTGAAGATAGTTATATTACTCTGAAGAATCCATAGAAAGGACTGACAAGGAAAATCAGAAGATCTTAAAGCAGGTCAGTATATTTTTCTCCTTATATAATTCCTCTGAAATTTGGCAATGCTTAATAAATCATGGCAATACGTTTCTCTGCATAAATTCAATAAGACCGGTTTCTAATAGTGGTTTTATTGACCAATCACTTTGACTAGAGTGTCATGTTTTAAAGAGCCCTGTCTGAACTCTAAAGACTTGAAGCCAATAAGAGTGCCAAGGAAAAGCCTGGTATCCTGCTTGGGAGCCCTGAAAATGGCTGGCGCTGGAGCATCAGACCCATGCCCTACCATCACTGGCGGTTGGTCAGAGTAGAAGGGGAGCAATAAGGACGACTCTGGTCCCTGCGGAACCCCACACACTCTAGGCCGCGACGTGTAGGAGGGCTACTGAGATGGGCCTTAAAACCTAGGGCGTGGGCCCAGGTGGAGTTGTTGCAGGTGAGGGATTCACCTAACTCAGCAGATGCTACAGGCAGGCCTGACGGCAGCTGGATGGTTTGGCTTCCTAGCCCTATGGGGCACAATAAGATTCAATCATGAAATTCTGGCAAAGGTAGTCAGTTACCATTCTTATTGTGTTTATGCAAACAATCAGGCCAATTAAATACCATAGGTAAATTAGTCTTTATCTGGCTCTTTTGATAAACATAGAGGTAATTTTGAGGAGAAAAATTATATTTTAATAGAGGTAATTAAAACGGAAATGTTTTCTTTCCCTTCCACCAGATCATTTGTTACAGTTTGTCTCTGCCAGGTCACAAGCCCACATCCTTCTGTGCCCAGGCCTCATCGTCCCTGTGACAGACAGCAAGGATCTCTTGGCTCTGAGAGAAAACTTTGTCCCTCCTCAGCATGAAGCAGCTACAGAAGTAATTCAACATCCATTTTCCCTAAAAGAATTCAGAGCCAGGATCCTTGAGGTAATATATTAGGCAGTTAGACAGACATGAGCAGAGCATGGACGGTGGGCCAACTTGCGCTACCAGATGTAACTAAGTATTTAAGACAAGGGGCATAGTCAAAGATGCATTCACCCAAAGTCTCAGCCCTTAGAAAACGCCAGTAGCTTATTTGACCAAAAGACTTGACCCCTTTGCATTTGGGTGACGTGCTTGCCTCCAGGCAGTAGCAGCCACAGCTATGCTTATCGGAAAAGCAAATAAGTTAACCCTAGGGCAGTAACTAATCCTAACTGCCCCACATGAGGTCAAGGTTTTGCTCCAGAACACACTAGAGTACTGGATGTCAAACACTTGAGCCACCCAGTTTCAGGCTCTCTAGTAGACAAAAGAAAAATCAGTAACAATTTATACTGATAGCAGGTACACATTTACAACAAGGTAAGGGTTCTCCACAGAAGCAAGAGGGAACCGGGCCACAGATGAAGCTGCCCGGGAGGCTGCCCTAAAACCAGTGGGCCTCTACAGATTCTAGTGACTCTTTCAGATCCTGACCTACCCAATCTAGAAAAGCTAAAATCCATAACCAGTCTTTATTCAAGTTCTTACAGGCTTTACAGTCTACCCAGGAAGCAATCCACAAGCACATCTGAGATGCTCTGCCTGTATCAACTTCTGATCTGGTTCATCCCTTCCACCTTGGTGACTCTTTGGTAGAGATATTTGCCGCCCAGGGACTGACTTCTACCTGGAAAGGACCACCTCCACGGCAGTCAAGGTCAACAGAATCCCAACATGGCTTCATCACACCCGGCTTAAGACAGCCCAGGAAAAGAGAGTCCAGGACTCTCAGGCTCTCTAAAGATTACTCCTGGCCCTCCTTCCGGTCCCTTATCTAATAAGCAGGCTCACTATCATTATTAGGCCGAAAATTAAGATTATAGTCCTCAGGGGTAAATATACTACAATGACTAAGAGTCAATAATTTGACTCATGTACATAAAACCAGTGGGGAATGAAGCATCCATCTTATATGAAAACTGCTGTTTGAAATTTTAACCCTGCTAATTGGCTTCTGTAAAATCTTGCTTGCTAAGACTACTCCCACTTCAGCGAGGCCATTACATTTTCCCCAGACAAGTTTATCAGTGCTGGTGCCAGGCTAGGCCTCTGGTTGAGGTCTCAAGGCCCAGCACATATGGGCTCTTTAAGAACTTGCAAAAGGGGCTGGGAACACTCCATATTTGGGAGACAAAGAAGGTAAAATCATATAAATAGGGAGAATTCCTGCATGTTGGGGCCCAGAAATTGAGATACATTTTCCTCTGGACCTGCGCATAATAAATGTAACTCCATCTAAGTATTGCTTTGTTCTTCTTCGCTTTTCTGTAACAGTTTCACTTAACGATTTTTTCACTTTATAATGGGCCCAAAATGAAATTAGAGACTGTCCTTAGAATTTTGATCTTTATTGGGCTGGTGTATGGGGTACGATATTCTCTTGTGATGCTGGGCAGGGGCTATGACTTGCAGCTCCAAGTTTCCCCACGATCATGACATTAAACAACTTATAGTCTATTGTGTTTTTATTATATTGTCTAATTTTGTCCAACTGTGGGCTAATGTAAGTGTTCTGAGCATATTTAAGGTAAGCTCAGCTAAGCTATGCTGTTTAGCAGGTTAGGTGTATTAAATGCAGTTTTGATTTACAGTATTTTAAATGTGCAATGGGCTTATCAGGATGTAACTCCATTGTATTAGTAAGTCGAGGAGTATCTGTATACTGAGAAACCTTAAGCCAGCTCCTGATTAATGTATATATATGGAGGTATCATAATCCAAGTGGCAAGTTATCCCTAAAATGTTTATATTCCATTTTAGTGCAGAAACATATGTAAAAGGAGATCGCTGTAACATTTGAAATGATGAAGAGAATGTCTTCTTACATAAGAGACCAAATAATGAGCAGTTGCTCTTAGATGGATGAAGAGCTCAGCATCAGTATGAGATCAGTACTTAGAAGCAGGTCTTTTCCTATGTACACACTTCGGTTAGAAAGAATTGGGATAGCCTAGGACAGTGGTCGGCAAACTCATTAGTCAACAGAGCCAAATATCAACAGTACAACGATTGAAATTTCTTTTGAGAGTCGAAAACCAACTTTTGCGCATGAGCCACGAAGTTTCAATCGCACTGTACGTGCGCGCCCGCACGTGGTATTTTGTGGAAGAGCCACACTCAAGTGGCTAAAGAGCCGCATGTCGCTCACAAGCCACAGTTTATGGACCACTGGCCTAGGACCTCTGCTCTCTATGCTTCATTAACAGCCTGATTTAGAGAGAAGGGGAGTTAATAACAGAACTAACATGGTGTAAACTGTAGTTATAATTGTATATTTGCAGTTGCAGCATATTAGCTAATGATTTGTCAGTAAGTTTTATCTAGTTCATTCTATAGTGTACACTCGGCTCTTCTCAATTATTTACTTTATCTTTATGATATTCCCACTCATCTGGCTTTCTTTTCACCATACTAAACTGAGCAGTATTTTTCACTTTTGTCAGCTTTTCTTTCTTTTCCTGATCACTAAATGTTGTTATTTTTTCTCATTTATACTACCTTTTTTACTAACCTCCTCCAGCTTCATTGCTTTGAATAGGAGTCTATATCTTGAAGATACTCAAATGAATATGTCCAGCTAGGTCCTCCCCCAATTGCCTCTTAAACATTCACACTTGCTATCTAATAAATATTTAATCATTAATATATCTATATAACAATTATCAATTCCTATCCCACCAAATCTACTGCTTCTCGAGGCCCTTATCCATTTCAGTAAATGACACCACTGGTCACTCTGTTTCTCCAATTAAAGATCTAAGAGTAATCCTTTCTTTCTTTCCTTCCTCACACCGACATCAGTAAATCCTATGGACTCTGCCTCTACTTTGATCCTCGTCTCTCCATCTGCTCTGCTACAACTCTCACTTAGCCATTTCTTAGCTTGACCGCTATAAAATATCAACTGGTACAGCTTCCACTAAATTCTTCTATTTAGCAGCATCTACTAAAGCTGAATATATCATTCCCTATGACCCAGCAGTTCTAGGCATATATATATATATATATATATATATATATATATATATATATATATATATATATCCTATATAATAAAAGGCTAATATGTAAATAAACCGAATGGCAGAATGACCGGTCACTATGATGTGCACTGACCACCAGGGGGCAGACGCTCAATGCAGGAGCTGCCCCCTGGTGGTCAGTGCGCTGCTCAGCCAGAAGCTGGGCTCACAGCTGGCGAGCACAGCAGCCGTGGCGCCTCTGTGGCAGTGCTAAGGATATCCAACTGCCAGCTTAGGCCCGCTAACCCAGCAGTCAGACATCCCCTGAGGGCTCCTGGACTGTGAGAGGGCACAGGCCGAGCTGAGGGATGCCCCCTAAGTGCACGAATTTCATGCACCGGGCCTCTAGTGTGTGTGTATGTCAAAGACATGAACTAGAATGTCATTGTTCATAATAGTCCCAAACTGGACACTATCCAAATGTCCATCTGCAGTAGAAGAGATAAATTAATTTATAGTATAATTACAAAATGGTATACTTACTGCAATGAAAATGAATAACTTATGACTATATACAACAATGTGGATAAATCCTATAAACATAAGATCAAGCCAAAGAAAATTGACAGTAATGAGAATACACAGCCTGATTACATTTGTATAGAGTGAAAAATATGGAAAACTACCGTAAGTTATGCTTTTAAAAGTCAAAATATCTTTGAAAAGTGTGTGTGTATATGTGGGGGAGAGGTTTGACTATAACTGAGAAGAAAGAATTCTGGGGTGCTTGTGATGTTATGTTCTTTGATATTAGTGTTAATTACATGAGAATGTTCAGTTTGCAAAAATGTATCAACTTAATACTTGTTTGTGTTTTCTGTATTGGTATTATATTTTAACAAAGACTTTAAAATTTTTCCTAAAAAATAATTCACAAACATAAATGTAAGAAATAAAACTATGAGACTCTAAGAAAGTCATCTTCATGACTTTAGATTAGGTAATAATTTTTTAGATATGACACCAAAAACATAGACAATAAGAGAAAAACAAATAAATAGGACTGCACCAAAACTTAAAATTTTATGTTTAAAGGAATTATAAGGCGAGAAGACATCCTCAGAATGAAAGAAAATATTTGCCAATCATATATCTGATCAGATTTATATCAAGAATATCTACAGGATTTATTCAACTCAACAGTAAAAACAAATAATCCAATTGAAAATGGACAAAGGATTTGAATAGATCTTTCTTGAAAAATGTATACCCTGGCCAATAAGCATATAAAAAATACTCAAACGTAATTAGTCATTAGGGAAATGAAAATAAAAACTACAATAAGATACCACTTCACACCCACTTGTATTGATATACAATAAAAATATAATATTGTTTACTGATAAACAATAACAAGTGTTTGTAAGGATGGATAAATTAGAACACTGCTAGTAAGAATGTAAAATGGTGTAGTCAATTTGGAAAATGGTTTGATAGTTACTCAAAAAGTTAAACATAGAGTTACCATATGACCCAGCAACTCTAGACCTAAATAATGTACTATATGCAAGAGAATTAAAAACATAAGCTCATACAAAATCTTGTACAAAAATATTCACAGTAGCATATTCATAATAACAAAAAATGCAAACAACCCAAATGTCCATGTAATGATGAATAGATAAACAAATTATAGTATGTCCATACAATGAAATATTATACAGCCAGAAAAAGAAATGAAGGACTAATGCATGTAACAGCATATATAAGCCTTGAAAACATTGTGAAAGATGCCAGATACAAAAGAACAAATATGGCATGATTCCATTTATAGGAAATGTGCCAAATAGAAAAATTCACAGAGATAGAAAGTAGTTTAGTAGCTGCAGGGAGTACAGAGAAAAAAGGTCTGGGGAGTGACTCTTAATGGGTATAGGATATTTCGTAGGGAGGTTATGAAAATGTTCTGATATTCGTGGGGATGGTTGCAAAACTATGTAAAATATACAAAAGACTACTTAATTGTAGTTTAAAGGGTGAAATTTTTGGCATATACATTTTATCTCACAGAGCTGTTACTTTAAAAATCTATAATAATAAAAGTATAATATGCTAATTAGACTAAACAGCAGAACAACTTTCTGGATGTCATTCCGGACATCCTTCTGAATGAAGCTGTGATGGTGGGGGCTGAGGCAGAGGCGGTTAGGGGCGATCAGGCAGGTAGGTGAGCAGTTAGGGGCAATGAGGCAGGCAGGCAGAGTGGTTAGGGGTGATCAGGCAGGCAGGCAGGCAGGCAGAGTGGTTAGGGGTGATCAGGCATGCAGGCAAAGTGGTTAGGGGTGATCAGGCAGGCAGGCAAAGTGGTTAGGGGCAATCAGGCAGGCAGGTGAGCAGTTAGCGGTGATCAGGCAGGCAGGCAAAATGGTTAGGGGCAATCAGGCAGGCAGGCAGAGTGGTTAGGGGCGATCAGACAGGCAGGCAGAGTGGTTAGGGGTGATCAGGCAAGGCAGGCGAGCAGTTAGGGGTGATCAGGCAGGAAGGCAAGCGAGTGGTTAGGAGCCAGCAGTCTCGGATTTCGAGAGGAATGTCAGACCTCTCGAAATCCAGGGTTGGGCCTAAACCAGCAGTTGGACATCCCCCAAGGGGTCCCGGATTGCTAGAGTGTGCAGGCTGGGCTGAGGGACCACCCGCCCCCTTCCCCCATGCACAAATGTCATGCACCGGGCCTCTAATATCCTATAAGATACATGGCTTGGGGTGAATCAAATTAGAAATGTAAAAAAGAAGAATAGCCTGTGTGGACAGAGATGTGCTAAACAGTCATTTTCACATGTTGCTTCTTAGAGATCTAGAGTATTTTTCCATATGTATCAATAACCATAAAGATATTTTACCCTCACCCAGTTGTATATAATATTCTATGTACATGATCAAATGGCTAGACCCCCTCACCTCAAAATGAACATATCAGTGTGTTTGTTGAAAATTGGAAGTAATCTGATTTTTTCCCAAAAGGAAGGAAGGAAGAGACCCGAGGTGAGGGATGTGAAGACCATAGAGGGAAAGGAGTCACACCCATAGTGACCGTGGACACCACACGGTTTTGCCTGATGAAGGATCTTGGCTTGAAGAGCTTAAAGGATTTGTCTGAGGCCAGCTAGTGTCCTGATTTCTGTATTAACCCTTTTAGTGCCAGCGGGCTGATCTATGGGCCCATGGGGTATGTGCGAAGAATGCCACAGGCCGATCTATCGGCCGGGTGTTTTTACGCTCATGCCTTTTCTTTTCTGTGTGTTGCATAGGTTTTGTAGACATATTTTTAGTACCTGTCATGCTTCCTAATCATTATTGACTAATTTTCATTGTGAAAATTAAATATATGTTCGTTTTTTTGGCTAGAAGAACATAAGGTATTTTTTGCTTTGTAGCGTACCTGCTTTTACTGCGTAGCGGAATTTTTCCACCTAGCCGATACTACAAATCTTGCTCTACCCAGTGAACCTGGATATGACCCATGTGCCAAAATCCAACCTCTCATAGATCATGCCAATATCTTGTTCAGACACCATTATACTCCACACATGCAGTTGAGTGTTGATGAGAGCTTGGTTGGAACAAAGAACCATACACAACTCTTGCAGTATCTATCAAATAAGCGGCACTATCGGTGGGGTATAAAATTTTGGATGTTGTGCGACTCTGTTAACTATTGTTTGGCATTTTTTGTATACAGAGGAGCAAAATGTGATGTAGATAAAACTGAAATCCAAAAGAATGGCCTAGGACATAGTGTAGTGATTAGATTATTGAAAATGGGGAATTACCTAAGAAAAGGTTATCATATTTTCATGGATAATTTTTTTATGTCTGTTCCACTGGCAAAGGACTTATATGAGCTAGGTTGTTATGTTACTGGTACCATTTGTAGAAGTAGGAAATATTTACCGGAACAACTGACACAAAAATTTGCTGTAGGAGTGAAGAGGTATTTCCGCCAAGGCCCTATTCTCGCTACTGCCGTGCGGGAGAAGAAGTCACAACGTTTTCCAGTAATATTATTATCCACCAAATCAAAAGCAGAAAACGTAGTAAACACCTAAGAAAACGTAGAGGTCAGAATAAAGAGGTAGTGAAACCATCAATTATACAATCGTATAATGATTACACGGTGGAATAGACACATCAGATATGATGTTGTACACGTATCTTGATGAGAGACAGACTGTGAAATACTGGAAAAAATGTGTTTCAACATATTTTCGTGAATGATCCTCAACAGTTACATAATTTACAAAGAAAACCTCCCCTCTGAGAAAAGCCCTATGTCTCATTTGGATTTTACTATTAGTATTGTTGAAGATCTTGGGAATGAATGGCTCCTAGAGAAAAATACCAAATGTGGGAAATCGGAGGAACATGTGAGACAAGACAAGAAGCCGTTAAAAACATTACCTGGATAAGAATTCCTTCTTTTTTATGGCAGCATAATATTCCATTGTGTAGATGTACCATAGTTTTCTGATCCAGTCATCTGCTGATGGGCACCTACGCTGTTTCCAGATCTTAGCTATTGTAAATTGTGCTGCTATGAACATAGGGGTGCATATATCCTTTCTGATTGGTGTTCCCAGTTTCTTAGGATATATTCCTAGGAGTGGGATTACTGGGTCAAATGGGAATTCCATTTTCAGTTCAGTTCAATTGGAGAACATTATGCTGAGTGAAATAAGCCAGTCAATGAAAGAAAAATACCACATGATCTCACTCATTTATGGATAATAAAGAACATTATAAACTTGAACAAAAAGATAGATACAGAGGCAGTAAAGCATCAAACAGTCTGTCAAATTACAGCAGGAAGGTTAGGCAGAGGTGGGGAAGATAAGAGATCAACCAAAGGATTTGTATGCATGCATATAAACATAACCAATGGACGCAAAACTCTGGGGGGTGAGGGCATATATGGGAGTGGGGTGGGGGGGGCAATGGTAAGATATGTACACATATAATACCTTAATAAAAAAAATTGGAAAAAAAAAACATTACCTGGAAAAAAGGAGAAGGACTGTTGTGTGTGCAGCAAAAGGTGTGAAACAGGGAGAGGGAAGCGAAGAAGAAGCCGTACAGTGTGTGGTAAATGTGAAAGAGGTCTTCATGGTGCATGCTATCCTGAACATAAGTGTGCGTGTTAAATTGTGTGTGGGACATTTTAGTAAATTCAATGTTACTATTTAAAAAATAATGGCAAAAGCATAAAAATCTGTTGTGAGCTAATAAATAGTAGTAGAAACTAATGCTAACAAATTAATTCTGTCAAAAAATATTAAAAAACAAATTTTCTAATCTGAATGTAAAAGTTTAAATTTTTTAATAATAAATTTTAAAATTTACTTTTTTTCATAAATTTATAGAAGAGATAACAACATAAATGAACTTTTTTATCATACCTGAAAGTATTAAGAGTGTATGTAAAAAAAACTAGCTTCAACAAATAAGTATTAAGCTTAATATAAATTTCTTAGAACAAACGTGCAAATTCATCAAAAAAGCCTTGGCATTTTTCACATATACCAGGTCTAAGAGGCTGGCACTAAAAGGGTTAAGCAGCAGGGGCTGGTATCCAGTGAAGGCTCTCTGGGGCAGGCCTCTGGGTTTCATAGGCTTTATCTAATTCATACTTGTTAACAACCCTAGGCCCTGAGAGTACTGTCATCTCACTTTTTAGAGAAGAAGATGGAGTCTTAGAGACTCGTGCCTTGTGCAAACACATGCAATAACTGAAATTTCTAGGTAAATAGTCAAATAATTTTGACCTTAGAGATGTCTGACTCCCTCATAATACAGATCAGGAATCCAGTACCCAAAGAGGTAAAGCAACTTGCTTATTGTAGAGCTAAGATTTGAACTTAGGTCTCACGACTCTGTGCTCCATGTTTAAAATAATAGGATTTCTAAATATTAATTTTCCAGATGTTTGTTTCAAGTGCCATGTTGGAGAGAATCAAACGTATTATGAAGACCAATATAGATCACATTGCTTAATTTACCCCATTTACTATATTTTATATCATCATAAGAGGAGATTTTAATATCATAGTACTTATTACTTAATATGGTAAAAAATACTGAGTTTGTGATGATTATTTCTTGTGTTCAATCAGGTCAATAAATTAGACATATAGGTCTGTTATTGTAGGTCATTCTTTTCCACTCCAAAGAGCTTAAGCCATTGCCCCTTCCCATCTATTATTCTCAAGCTTTTGTTTGCCTATTCAGAATCCAACATCTGCAGCTCTTTGCTGCTCACTGACAACTTCCCTTCCACAACCCTGGTTGCTATTATTGACTTTGTTGTTGTCAAAGTCCATGTGCCATGAGAACTATTTCCTTTTATTCCACGGAGAGAGATGCTGCTTCTGATCTCTGATCGACAAAAGATGATATCTGGGAATACCAAAATATCCTAATTGGATTCCTAATCCTGGGCCACATTCGCAGTTTGGGGAACTGTAATAAATATGCCAGCAAAATCATACTCTTTCAAGGATTTCCAAATTTACGCCAGGGTTACCTAGGATAAAGATAAGGTTTTCAGACCCTGCACATCAAAGATGTAAAATTATTACTTAGAACATGTGTTTGGTTCTTTAAAATAAATAAATTGGGGGTGATTTGGGTATAAATACTGCTTCTGTAATTTCCTATTTAAGCAGATTAGCTTGCCTTTCCAAACATGTCACTCAATTTCAGCCCTGCCTTGGTCATAAAAAATGGGGAAGAGATGTGTCTATCTTTTAAAATATGTGCCAATCATATATTTGGCTACTCAATATGCTGTTTGTTTCCAAATACTGTTACTTCAACTTTGAGTGGTTATCAGCACCATTAATCAACGGATTATTTACTAAAGTTAGTTTCCTTTCATCTCTCCTTCTGAAAAAGATGCAGGAGACAAGTGAAGAAAAGCCATACATGTGTATTCCATTTGAAACCCATGATTAAAAAGCTTAAAAATTCAAGCCAACGTAAAATACTTATTTTAATACACTGGTACGTTTCAGTGAACTCCATTATTTTCACTCACTATTTGCTTGAATAATTTAGGCAAGAAAGCTAAAGTATACATAAAGTGTACAGATAGAAGAAAAAGTTCATGCACAGCCTAGGCTACAGCCTCCCCTAATAATGTCTGAAGTCAGTGAAAAGAACTCATTAGACTGAGAGTAATTTCTCAGGGTTTAATTTTTTTTCTTAAAGCAATAATGTTCTTATAAAAATCTGACAAATAATGCACTAAAAGAAAAGCCACAAAAGAGAACCTCCAGTTAAGGCCTTAGCCCCTGTAAACTTTCACTTAATCTCATGTAAAAGTTGGTGTATGATATACAACAATGCATGATGGTTGGCAGCCTTGACTGATCTGATTCCACAGGGAAAGTGCACGTCTTAATTGAAGAGTTGCTATTTGGCCTCATTAGAATTCTGAAGTTATGGAGTTAAAAAGAGATGCTTCAGGCGTAGAGATAAACTCGAAATTGACTGTGGGAAGGGGATCAGCACCCACTCAGTGTACCATCATTTGAGCAAGTAGTTGCTATTTGCTAGGGTATTGTACTTCAGGAGCAACCCATATCATTAAACATTTACAGATTCACTAAAACGTTCACATTTCCTTTACGTGTAACAACAGAGAAACTGACTGCAGTAAGATGACAGGAATACCAAAGTGGTACTGTAGTCACCTTTGATTTCTGGGATGCCTTTATTCTTTTCTTAAAGGTACACAATTGTAGAATTTGAAGAATCCAGTTCAGCCCCTTCATTTTACAGATGAGGAACCTGAGACACAGACAGGGGAGGTGATGAGCTCAAGGCTATGCAGTAATGTGTTTATTTATTCATTCCAAATATTTATACATTGAGAGACAGAGAAAGGAATTCCAAGTAGAGAGACCTGCCTTATGTGAAGGTAAAAAGGTGGGAACCAGCATGGTGCCTTGGGGGAATGAGAGGTACCAATTATTGCCTGTTTACCTCTGCCCCAGCCCCCACTTCTAAGGGAATCTGCACCAGGGCAGGCTAAACAGACAGGCAAGGGCACAGAGACTCTGGAGCTGACGGCCTGAGATTAAACCCTGACTATGCTTAGGAATAGCTATAAAATTTAGGCAGTCACTCTGATTTAGTTCCTCTAACAGTAAAATGATGGTGGTAATAACAGAATCTACTTCTTAGGGTTGTTTTGAATAGATATTAACCCTTTGCACTCACTTGCTTTTTTCTCGATTCCTTTATTCTAATGCTAACCGTGTCGAGTCACACTCAACATCCGAGTGCAAAAGGTTAATGCATATAAAGTATTACAGACATGTCTAACATTTAAGAGTTATATAAATACTAGTTACTATTATTAATATTAATAGAACATAAGCCCTTCTATATGAATTAGGGTTCCTGGCCACAGGTAAGGAGTGGTAGGCAGTTGACTGTGTGCATCTGTCAAGCAGCCAATGTCCTGTAACTTGTGTGGGCTGTGTTTAAAGAGATAAATTGGGCCATCAAAGTAGAGCCATTAAAAAATTAGAAAATGGGAAACCAAAAATCTGGGCTAGTTAACAAGAGGCTGAGAGGGGGCAGAGAAGACTCAGGGTAGGGCAGGTATTATACCGTATTTTCCGGCGTATGAGACGACTGGGCGTATAAGACGACCCCCAACTTTTCCAGTTAAATATAGAGTTTGGGATATACTTGCCGTATAAGACTACCCCTCTTCCAATGCACACCAAATAAAAATTTAAAAAAACATCAGATTTGATTTCAATATGGTAATTTTAATTCAAATGCTTATGACATGCAGGTACTTAGCAGGAAAACTGTCACTTATAAACATAAGGCTGTTTGTCATCAAACATCCTATCTAATAATAGAGTACCATGTAAATTACCATCACTCCGCTACGCCCACGATTGGGTGGCGGGAGGCTGGGGGCGGGACTCGGGGTGGTATATCCGGCCATTGAGAGGCACGGATCCGCTGCCACTGACAGGGGCTACCCTGCTGTTGAGAGGCACAGGGGGCGGGACAGGGGGTGGGACTCCCGCCCCCTGTGCCTCTCAACGGCCAGATCCACGGCCGCTGAGGGGGCCTGCCGCGGACACCCAGCGGTGCCTCTCAATGGCAGGGTGCTGGCTGCTGGCACAGGGACGGGCCTGCAGAACATGCCGCTGTCCTCACATCAGCTGGGAGGCCGCGGAGCCCCCTGGTCAGAGGAAGCATGGCCTTAACAGACCGGCTGAGCCAGCGTCGGCCGGTCCACGAAGTTAGTCGCCCCAAGAGCCAGGAAGTCAACCCTCGGAACAGAACTGCAAACGTGCGTCACGAAAGCGTGCCCAAGGCCGCTCCAGGCAGCGCCCACGGGAGCCGGAACAGAAACCCAACGTCCCCGAGACAGGCGGGTGAGAACCGGGTGCGTTAATTCACACACCGACTGCTCAGGTACGGGGCCGGAACGTCCCGGACTCCGGTGGCTGCTGGCTGCTGGCACAGGGACGGGCCTGCGAAACATGCCGCTGTCCTCACACCAGCTGGGATGCCGTGGAGCCCCCTGGTCAGAGGAAGCGTGGCCTTAACAGACCCGCTCCCACCCGCCAGGGGGCCACGCCGTCGCCGCACGCCGAGGTGGTCCTGGGGGTGCTGCTGTGACGTCACCTCTGGAAGCTCTCTGTGGTTTAATGATCCGGAAGCTCAACCAGAAACAGCCGGTGGCAGATGTACCAGAGGAGACGGGGCAGGGCTGTACGTCCCTGCCGGCCAGCTGCGCCTCTCAACAGCAGGGTAGGCCCCCTCAGGCGCCGCGGTCCATCAAAAGTGGGGGAGCTGGGTGACTGTCTGCTCTGACACCAGGCCTTTCAGAAGCTAGCCGGAGGCTTCTGAAAGGCTTGGTGCACCAGCAGACAGGCACCCAGCTCCACCGCGAAAAGCGAAAGCATGTAGGGGACCCTAGACGTGCATGATTCAATCGTGCACTGGGCCTCTAGTGTAAACATAAAACAGTGCAAGTGGATTAAACTTTTCCTAATTCACTCTAAAGCTGAAAGGAAGGATAAGACAATAAACCCATGGGAGCTGCCATGCTGTTTGTTTTCTAAGCTGTCAACCAAACTGGAACTGATGATGATAGGAGGAAGATAACAAACAATAGAGAGCAAGTGCAGGGCAAGTCCCTGGCAAGTTAGCAACGCCCATCATAATTGCAAGCTACAGTATTTTTACAGGTTTTGCTGGCGTGACAGTTTCCCTTTAAAAGCCTTCAAAATCCTCCTGTTCGTCATCTGATATCATAAGCACTACATCAGTGACATCTTGTGATACATTTGTAAGGCAGTCATCGTATGGATCGAATTCCGTATCAGATGGTGTGGTCTCAGCTTCAGCTTCCTCTTCATCTTGCCACAAGTAGTCGTCCTCCATACCATCTAATGAATTTGATATGCCACACTTCTTGAAAGACTTGATTACTGTTTCTGCATCAATATCATTCCAGGCTTTTATGACAAACTTGCACAAAACATCCAACTGTGGAGCACGCATGTTTCCTCTTTTGTGAATGACTTTTCGCCGCTAACCATGTATTCATTCCACTGTTCTCGAATGTGATCTTTAAATGGCTTGTTTAGGCACACATCCAGTGTACCAACGATGTCAATCCTGCAGGAATAACTGCCTTATCTGTTTGGTCTTGCAAGCCTTTGCTTGGTGCTGGGAGTTAAATGAGCCCTGAACATATCCCACACCAGTAGACTACGTTTTTGAATAAGTCCACCTGGTTGCCTGCTCCATACATTATCAAGCCACAGCTTTACCCCTTCTTCATCCATCCAGCCTTTTTCATTCACATGTACCAAACAAACAACAGGGAACTTGAGTTTCGGCATTGTTTTTCTTTTAAAAATAATCATTGGTCTCAGTTTGGCGCCATCAGCTGTGCATCCTAGTACCACTGTAAAACTGGCCTTCTCATGTCCTGTTGTTTTAATTAAAACTAGTGGCCCGTTTTGCAGGAAGATTCCTGCAAGACTTCAGCCGGGCTTCCCTCCCACCACAGCCACCTCTCCCACCCACCCACCTCTCCCGCTGCGGTGGGCGGGGCGGGTGGGGCCTGCCCCGCCCCACCCACCCGCCCAGAGGCGCCCGCGGCCACCGCCGCTGCCACCTCCACTGCCGCGCGTGCCATTGCCTTCACTGCCACGAGCTGCGCACCCCCCCCACCCGCCCCGCCACACCTGCCGCCGCCGCCCGCCACTGCCCGCCTCTGGGGCCACACGCGCTGCCCATGCTTTCCCTCCAGCAGCCCCCTTGCTTTCCACTTTCCCTCCCTCTTCCTTCTATGCTGTCTTTGGTCTTCACTCCTCCTTCCCTCATTGTATGCAAATTAACCACCATCTTGGTTGGGTTAATTTGCATACTCGCCCCGATTGGCTGGTGGGCGTGGGTTGGGTGTAGCGAAGGTGCGGTCAATTTGCATATTACTCTTTTATTAGATATGACTGTTTTTTCACCTTTTTGATGCACAGTTTTATTTCCAACTATATCAAAATTCATTGAAGCTTCATCCATATTTCCAATATTACTTAAAGCATAGCCATGTTTAGTGCGCTGTTGTATTACGTATCGATGGAAACTATTTACTTTGCTATCAAGATCTGCAGGTAATTTTGGGGCAATTTTCGTCTTTTGCCTCAGTACCATATTATGCCTTTCCATGAATCTAGTACACCAGGATACAGTGGCCTTAAATCTGTTGCTGTGATCTGGGTTAGATTTGGCCCACTGAAGTGCAAACAAATGTAAGGTAATAGGATACAAGGGCAGGCCAGATGGGGAAAAGAGGCGTGTTTTTCTGGACACAGCGCCGCTCTATCTCTTTTTTCCATACCCCGGGCATCCCGGATGCCAGCAGCTTGCTCTGCCCTTCACTTACACCTTCCCGGTGAGGCACCCCCCACCTTGTCATCAGAACCGTGTTAAGTCACTTCTTTCCACGAATCCTGGTGAGTGGATTTTCTTCTACCGTAATTGTACAGCAACGCCATTGCTGCTTTCATACAGTCGCCGCATACGGTGTGTGTGTGGGGGGACCTCAAAAACAGCCGCAGATTCTCCAGTCCGGCTCGGAAGTTTCAGCACCCGCCCTATAAGATGACACCTGGCGTATAAGATGACCCCCTACTTTTGAGAAGATTTTCCTGGGTTAAAAAGTCATCTTTACGCCAGAAAATACAGTATTCAAGGAAGAGAAATGGTAAAATAGAACCCCCTATGAAGGGGTTCTATTTTATGCAATTTATCTATGCAACACTGTGCAATTTATATCTCTGTAAAGGAAATCTTTAGTTTGTCTACCCTCAGATTATGTCCTGGTGAGGGGATATCATCCAAATTCTATAGTTTAAAGAACTATTCACTGTGGGGATATTTGGAAGTGAATTGTATTAAGCTGAAGTTAATGGAGATATCCAACAAGCTGTATCCTATTTTAAGAATGGCATGAGGAGAGTGCTGAATGTTCCTATGCCCCCAAGATGTTGACAGATGTTAGAAGAGAACAAGGTCACCAGACCTGAACATATAGAGCTGTGACAAGAGGAGACTTGGGCTATGCTGACCAGGACTCAGCTCTTTCTGAGGATATCAACGTGGAGTCTGGCCCTGGTGAGAACCAGACTGGTGGATGTACACACCTCAACAGTTAATGCCATTGAGACACCAACAGATGAAACCACGCAGCTAATATTATGACAATATAGATGCCACCCAAGCAACAGTGAATGAGGAGGAAGAGAAAATCCTTTAAGAAGTATATGTAAAATTAATGTAAAATATTTTACTTGGGATAAATGTAGGTTAGTTACATCGGGCAGAATGGGCATAAAATACTAACTAAATTCAATACATAAAAATCTGAAGTTACTTTTCAATCTACATACTTGAATAGAAAACTTGAAAATTTCCTAAAGAAATCACATTAGCTTTATTCTTACCAAAAGAGAACTTTGAAGTTATCTAAACCAACATTAACATTTAACCTATCAGGAGATCTGGAGAGGGTAAATGATCCACAAACACGTGTACCCAAGTAATGAGTGGCAGAGACTGAGCAGAAATCCTTTGTCCTGCTTTCTAGTTCTTCCTGCTACGTCTCACTGTCTCTCCAACGCTATGAAAATATCTTTTGTGAATATACTGTGTGTTTGACTGGACAGCACCCATGTCATATCATTCTGCCTTCAAGAGATATTCAAAAATTGCTATGTGTTAGGAGTAGCTTTTGACTCTCTGTTTACTGGAGGAAAAAAAAAATGGGGCCACTTTTATTATTTACAGAACTCAAAAGGAACTCACTCCTTTAGAAATCACCTTTGAAGATTTTATTGCCAAACTGTTTATTATGTATAAAAATTAGGTAAGAAAAGCACTGCCTTCAATACAAATTTATGTGGAGCTCATCTGACTTTTAAGTTTATCTTGTGTAGCAAGACATTTTTATAAGAGAAATATATGATATTAGAGAGAAACTGTACACTACATATTTTTCTTCTTTACTTTTAATATAAATGTTTATACAGCTTCTACTTCAAAGTTTGTTTTTCAAATGATTGCTCCAGGCAAGAGGAAATAAAAGCCATTTTTTTCTTCTTCTGAATTTTACTACAATTTTGTCTCTATGCTTATAAAAGCAAAGACATGGAAACATATAAGACCTTTTGAGTTCTGCTCTTTGTTTTGTGTTTGGGTTTCATGTCATTCTAATTTTGGCAATGTTACTCAAGTTTTCCCTTCATGAAACTTTATATATTTGTAGGTTGATAGGCTACTTTAAGCCATTCTTTCCTAGATTTTTTACTGATTAAGGGGAAAATTGTAAAATTGGATAAAAGTACTATAAAACAAGTGTATGTCATTTATAATAGGCATATTTTAAATATAAAATCCTAATTGGTTGAAAGTACAAAGATGCAAAAATATATACAATATAAAAGCAAAGCAAAACAAAACAAAGCTGATATGAATAAACACAGTTGATGGATTCCAGAGGCTAACTCTTTATTATGCAAGGCTTGGGCCATGATGGCAACAGATAGAATAAAAAAACAAGTAAAAATTTCATCTTAAGTAGTTATTAGGACTTGTAATAGCATTTATAAATAGCATTTTTGTAGTTGTTAAATTGAAATTTAAAATGAGCTTGGAGAATGTATAGAAATCATTTAAATTAATTCTTGATAGTTCTGAAACATCTTTATAAAAGTAAGATTGGTGCAAATGCAGCCATATGAAGGACAAGGACATAGTTGCTACATTTTTTCTGTGTTTCTATAGCAACTATCTGAAAATTTAATTAACATGAATTTTAATTCACATTAAAAGCATGCTACTAAAGATTATTTCCTAGCATTGAAAAACATATAATTTATATGATTGTAAAATGGTATAAAGTTTAGTTTGCAGACTACTTTTAAAGTATGCTAAAACAAAACAAAAAGGTCAAAACAATAAAGTTGCCACAGAGAAAAACTCCAGGATGAGAAGATTTTACTGGTGAATATTGCCAATTATATGAGAAAGAAATAATACATAAAAAAAACCCCCAGAGAATAGAGAAAAAGTGATCACATACCAACTCATTTAATAAGACCAATATTACCTTGATATTATAATCTGAAATAGACATTACAAGAAAGTAAAATTACAACTCGATACCTTTCATCAACATATATGCAAATAAACATCTAAATTATACATTAGCAAATAAGAACAGTATACACAAAGGAAAATAAATCATGATCCTAGAATTCATTCTGGGAGTGTAAAGTTGGAATAACATTTGAAAATTATTTAACACCAGAGGCCCGGTGAATGAAAATTCATGCACTGGAGAGGGTTCCCTCAGCCCGGCCTCCCCCTCTCATGGTCCGGGAGCCCTCAGGGTAGGAGGTGACCTGGTGATCAGGGGAAGGTGATGCTCCATCACACCTCTGCTGCTGCCACTGCCGGCAGTGCAAGCCATGGCCAGCTCTGGTTACCTGAGCCTCAGGCAGCCCTGGGCATCTGGGCAGCCTCCATCCGAGGCTTGCCTATGGATGGGTGGCTGGGGGGCTGAGGGGTTGGGGGACTCCAGAGGCAGGCGTGTGGAACACCTGGGCACGCCTGGGGGCGGGCCTGGCCTTGCTGCATGCCTGCTGTTCCAGTGGGGCTGAGGGGACTGGACGCCACCATCTTTGAGTGGGACAGTCAATTAGCATATCCCCTCTTTATTAGATAGGATAATTTAACACATTGATTGAATAAAGGAGAGAAACTCTGGAATCATTACAACAGATTAATTTGCCAAAATTCACTATCCTTTCATGAGAAAATATTTCAACAAATAGCAATTGAAGAGAACTCCCTTAATTTGAAAAAGTATATTTACAATAAAAGTATAGCTAAAAACTTGTATGGGCAAATGGGAAATATTCTCTCTTAATTATCCCCAAAGAGAATGCTTTACAGTCTCTCCCTGGGCTGTAATGTTGTTGAGGGTCTCCTTCTCTCCCAATCCACTGATTATAACCGGGGTCTCAATAATGACCCTTTCTCAGAGAAACCTTAACTTCCTACTGATCTTATAACACTTAACGAGAGGCCTGTTGCACAAAGATTTGTGCAATAGGCCTTCCTTCCCCTGGCTGCTGGCACCAGTTTTCCTCTGGCACCGAGACCCAGACCTTCGCTCTGGCCATCGCCTTCCGTCTTCGCTCAGGCCAGTCTTAGCTCTGGCCAGAACCTTCAGTGTTCACTCGGGCTGGAGCCTTCAGTGTTCGCTCCAGCCGGAGCCTTCAGTCTTCTCCGCTCCTGCTGGAGTGCCGCTCCTGTAGCTCCCTCCACCCCCCGCCCTCCCCCTCATAGCAGGCGTTCCACCCCGCCCAGCCACTCTGTGCCTGCATATGCAGATTAACCCTACATCTTTGTTGGGTTAATTTGCATACTCACACCTGATTGGCTGGTTGGTGCCACGGAGGTATGGTCAATTTGCACATTTCTTTTATTAATATAGATTATAAATTTCTTTGATGCTAACAGTGTTCCCATGATTCAGAGTATCTTTATTCCCTTTTAGATCATCCTCAATCCATGACTGTTAGTCTTGACTCTCTAAAATTCAAATCAGGCTGTCATTCCTGTGAACCATATGCACATCATCCATAAAAGGGCACTTTCAGATTGATTTGTTAAGTCTTCATAGACATCTCCTCTTTGGTGTTGCTCAACTTACATTCCCACCTCATCTCAACTAACACATTTGGGATCTTGCCTACCACTTTGCCTTCTCCTGAATAGTAGTCATTTTTCCAGCCTGTTCCTTTTCCTATGTCCCATCATAGTTCCGGGACTGTAGCTCATCCCAAATGGTTGGTCAAGTCAATAGGCTTGTGTAGACACCCACACTTTGCTTCTAACTCAATAGAGAGCTTTCTGTAAATGAGTAAATCTCCATTTCTGTATATTTTTCCTACTTTCCTCTCAAGATTTATTGATATTTAATATTAAGTCTATGTTATCAATGTAAGCAAACTATCTGTAGATTATAGTGTGAAAAACAGCATTGTTTATTATCTTAAAATACAACTCTATTAATATATTGAAAAAGAATTAATGTTGTGTAGTCTATTCTGCTTTCTTCATCTATACTCCTATCCTCATTCAAATACTGCATTATATTGATATTATAGCAATTTATACAGTCTCAAAGTTAGGTAGTGTTAATATCTGACTTCGTTCTTTTTCAAAACAGTTTGGCTAATCTAGGTCTTTTGTATTTCCACACAAATTTTAAAACAAAATTCAATTTATAAAACAACAACAACAAAAAACACACACGCTATGATCAATTTTAGAAAAATTGACACCTGAAGAAAATTGGTTTTCCCAATCTATGAACATGATAATTTTTATTTAGGTCTGCTTTATTTAACCCTTGGAATATTTTTGGATATCAGCATGCAGGTCTCCTCTTAATAAAATCATCTGCCTGAACTGAGATATTAAGACTGGTTTTTGAGGACAGGAGTCTCCCATCTTCTCAAGATGCCAGCACTTGAATAAACCTCTTTCCTTTTCCACCAACACTTGTCTCACAAGTTTGGTTTCCTTATGACAGGCAGCTGAACCTGGGTTGATTACATCATTAAACTGTGGGCTCATTTTCCTGCTAAAAGAATATCATTGCAAAAGTTCTTCCAAGAATAAAAAAAAAGGCTGATGCTATAGATAGAAAGGAAACAGTTTCTTGTACAATATATCAAAAAATAAACAGTTTCTTGTACAATATATTAAGTATTAGTATCATGTAATTTTATATTTAATGGCCCAGTCAGGATATACTTTCTTCCAATTTGTGTCTTATTTTCATGAGTATGTGATAGTTCTTCTAATGACACATATGCTTATTTTGCAAATATTTTTCCACTTAGCAGCTACAGAACAAATATTTCTATAACTTTTTATTTTATTCACTGCTCAGAATATCATTGTTATTGAAATAGCAATTTCACTCTGTGGTAGGAAAAAAACACAACAGTTCACTATCCACCTTTGGCTCTTCTGTTCTCTCTTCATTTCTTCTGGGTCTCACACTCAAGAACATGTTATACTTCCCTGGCTACCTAAGCATGAACTAAGCATGGTGGTCCATATGGACTGTTTTTGTTATTAATGATCAATGTTTTTAAGTGCATTGCAAAATTAAGGTAATATTTGGGAAATGATTGATATTATAATCCAAATTTGGAGATCTACAATACACATTAGCATACTAAGGACTGATAAATCTTAGAGCAATGAAATCTAATTAACTTTTTAAAATCAGAGTTTCACAATCATAATTGACCCTTTTAATTATAATATCTACTCATTTCCTGCATAATTAGCTTTTTTTATATATATATTTTATTGATTTTTTTACAGAGAGGAAGGGAGAGGGATTGAGAGTTAGAAACATCAATGAGAGAAAACATGGATGAGCTGCCTTCTGCACACCTCTTCCTGGGGATGGGCCTGCAACCAAGGTATATGCCCTTGACTGGAATTGAACCTGGGACCCTTCAGTCTGTAGGCCGGTGCTCTATCCACTGAGCCATACCCGTGAGGGCACATAATTAGCTTTTTGTAGAACATATTTTGTAGAATATTGTTTTGTCCTTGCTTATTTTCCCTTTATAAAAAATATGTATTTTTCCTAGTCTTCAGACAACTGATAGAAAATTTGTTAAGACAATTTACAATAAATTGTGGAAGTCATGACTTAATATGGTTGTTTTTCAAAGGGTTTGAAATTTAGCAGGGCCTTCTATACTGAGACAATACCAGAGGCACAGGTCAAATTTACAAATACATTGCCTGTATTTGTAAATAAACTTTATTGAAAAACAGCCATAGATTCCCTATGGTTTCTTCGGTGCTACAGTGACACAGTTGAGTAATTGACTGAGCTCTTATACCCACAAAATTGAAAATATTTACTAATCTGCCTTATAAAAATGTGTGCTGGCCCCTACCTTAAATTATAGGATGGAATTATAATACTAGTAGTAACATATGAGGCTCTGGAGCAGGACCAATGGGAGATACTTTTTTTTCCTTATTAAAACTTATTTTTAGTAGCACAACTTAGACCACACCAAGTAACAAGAGAAACTATTATTGTTTTGGGCCAAGAGCCACTCCCATATTTACAAGGCGAATACAAGATACAATGCAGTCTTCAGTAACAGGTATATAATATAAAGTCAAAGAAAAGCTACATTTCCAAGCTGAAAATATAAAACCTGCTTGTGTTTATTTTATGTTTGGGATCAGAAGATCAACACATTCATGCATCTTTATTTCAAACTACTTGCTAAATCACACAAAATAAGACTTCTGACAAATTGGAAGCAATTAATGAATCTGTGAGCAGGGAAAAATGTGATCCTACAGGGATAAAGGTTTGGAGCACCTCCTTTCATTTATCTGGGGGCTTGCAACAGACCTAGCTACCCTCAGCAACCCTGTGCACCCTGAGTGCTGTTCATCAGAAGAACTGGGATAGTCAACAGGAATGAATTAGTACAGACACATCGCACAGATGAGGTTGGAGAAGTACGTTAATTCTCATAGATGAAGCTGGGCACATTTATAAAGAGAAAGCTAAATTATTAAGATTCAATTCCACACATTTCAAAACAGTCCTTTAAAAGTAATTGCTGTCATTAGTGTAGTAGTCTTTCAAAGAAATGACAAAGCTGTTGATTTATATTCTTGCTTTTAGAATTCCATCGCCCATTTCCCTAAAGGTAAAAAGATTGCAGTGGTTTAAATCTCCAGAGAGAAACTACATTTACATTATATATTACCTTAGTTTTTTCGCTCTCTTAATTAATTTTTTGAGCAATAAAGTACAAATTTGAGTACACGTTAATGAAGTTAGTGATTAATTACTCTCAGTCTCATTTGGAGTTTTGTGTTGGCAAAAGTGAATGCTAGGTATACCAGAATTCCTAGTAGTAGAGAATAACAACATATAATTGCTAAGTGGTTTTATCATTATTTATGAAAAAAAAGTGAAATGTGTTTTCACCAAATTTTTGAGGTTGCAAATATCTATTTACACAAGAAAAAAATTTTTAAACTAAATTTTAGCTGAGCATGCAATCTTTTAAATTGCTCATGTAAGTAAGTCATTACAAGGTTTTCCATAACACCAAAAAAAAAGGCTACTTAAAAACATTGTTTCTATGTGTATTATATGTACATATATGTAAGACTCACCACAGATATTATAAATTCATATTCCAAAGACATTAACCTTTAAGATGATATTTTTCAATAAACACATTAATAGAGTCACCAGATAAAATGCAGGAAATTCCATTAAATTTGAATTGAAAATAAATAACACATAAATATTTATTATAAATATGCCCCAAATATTGCAAATGACATACTTATTTTTAAAAAGTGCAATCATTGTTCATTTAAAATTCAGCTTTATTTTGACGTAAAACAATATGAATTTAATATCTTAAAGTCCTATTGGTTAGAAGTTCAACGTGGGTTAAAATCAAAGTGCCACCAAGATTATGTTCCTTTCTAAAGGCTAGGGAACCATCTCTCCCTTTCTTTTCCCAGCTTCCACATTCTTTTGTTCTTGGCCTCTTTATTCCACTGTAAATCTACCCAAGTTGCATCTGATCAACCTTTCTTCTGAATTCATATCTTCCTCTGACCACAGCCACAAGAAAAAATTATGCTTTTAAAAAATATATATGTTTCTATTGATTTCAGAGAGAGGAAAGGAGAGGGAGAGAGAGAAACATCAATGATGAGAATCACTGATCACTCCTGCATGCCCCCCACTGGGCATCGAGCTCTACAACCTGGGCATGTGCCCCTAATGGGAATTGAACTGATGACTTGGTTCCTGGGTTGATGCCCAACTGCTGAGCCACACCTGGCCAGGCTCTGCTTTTAAGGATTCATGAGATTAGTTTAGGCCCACACATACATAATCCAAGAAAAGTCTGTATCCCTACATTCTTAATCACACCTGCAAAATCCCTTTTGCCATAAAAGGTACCATATTTATAGGATCTTGGGATTCAGACTTGAACATCTTTGGTGGGGCCATTATGTTGCCTACAGCAATGGGTTACAAAAGATCTAGGCTAAATCTGAAGCGAGAAACACTGATTTAGACCAGTAGTATTTTTCATCCATGGTTACCAGAATCACACGGAGAGGAGAATAAGCACCATCCTAGACCAAATGAGTCCGTTTCATAGAGGGGAGGATCTAGTGTCAGCATTCTTTATTTAGAAGTTCTTGAATTGACCCCAGTGTGAAGCCTGGGAAAGGTACCATTGGTGTAGGGCAAGGGTTGGCGATCTCTGGCCTGCTGACCAAATTTGGCCATGTGACAGGTTTTGTGTATTTGTTTGTCTTGTTTTGTTTAAAATTTTATAATAATGTTTTATTGAGATATAATTCATATACCTTAAAATTCAGTCTCAAAAGTGTTCAATTCAGTGGTTTTTGAAATATTCACAAAGTTTGCAATCATATCTACTAACTAATTCCAGCACATTTTTTATCACTCCCAAAAGAAACCCTGTACCAGTTAGCACTCAATACCCATGCCTCCTTTTCCATCAGCTCCTGACAACCACTAATTTACTTTCTATCTCTATAAATTTCCTATTCTGGACATTTCATGTAAATGAGATCAGCAATATGCAGCCTTTTGTGTCTGGCTTCTTTCATATAACATAATGTTTTCAAGTTTTATCTATTCTATACTATGAGTCAGTACTTCATTCATTTTCTGTGGCAGAATGAAATTCAAATTTAACTGGGCTTCTTGTATTTTAATTTGCTAAATCTGATAAGCCTACACACTAGTATAATTGGAGTATAAAATTAGATAGGTCTGACTTTTGTTAAACAATTTTCTAACTTTCTTCTCATTTTATTTTGGTGTGTGTAGGTTTTTTTTCACACTAAAGGAAGGCCCATAGATGACTATCAGAGACTGAAAGAGATCTTTATTTCATTCTTTATAATTCTGTATCAGAGCTATATGGTCTGTCCCTGTCCATCTGATTCCCCCTTCACTCTTGCTAAGAGATTCAATACTGTTTCCTAATCTATAGATCTTATTCAGATTTTACTAATTGTCTCAACCTTTATGGCAAAAATAAAATCTTGAGCATGCATTGTACTCAGATATTGTAACTCTCTTAATCTTTTCAAGTCTAAAATGATTACTCATTTCTTTTCATTTCAATATATCATTATTTTTCAAGTAAGTCCAAGGCAATTATTTTGTAGAAGGTAGCAAATTTATCCTGTTCCAAACCTGGAAGAATTTAAATGTCAAAATAAATAATGATAGTAAAGAATTAAAATCAATGAAATAAAATAAGAATCCAAAGTCCACACTGATGAATATTAAAAATAAATAAGGAGCCTGGTTTTAAACTCTAATCCTTTTGCAATGAAGAAACTAGTAAAAATCTCAAACCAGGTGTGGAAAAGAATGATTTCCCTGCTCAGCCCAATGTGGATGTCCCTCCCTTGCTTGTCTAAGGATTTCTGCTTGCTATGTTGTCTCCCGCTCCTCTTGGCCCACTGCAGTCAGCAGTGGGAAAGGACTTCTTTATGAAAGGGCATTACTTATGAAGCAGAGTCTCTATCTACTGCTCAAAATTCAGATGTTAAATATATAGGGTGTCCCCCAAAATGTATACAGGCTTTAATAACTGATGGCTCAATTGATATTTCTTTCTTTGTAGATTTAACCCATTAGAATTAATAATTATTCAAAGTGTGTATACATTTTGGGGCTATCCTGTGTATTCTGAACCACAATGGTCCTTTTAGGGTCCCAGTCCCCCAATAGCGTATGTGAAATGTCTGTCACCAAGTGTACGTGAGAACATTCTTACTCTGTGTTAATAAGCCTTCTGCTAACATCTCTGCTTTAGATACTGCTTCCTCTGAGGTGTGCCTGATTTTCTGTTCACGTTATAAAATGAGGGGGAAAATTAAAGAATGGGGAATAGTGACTTATAGATATTGCCATAGAATAAAGCGAGTCTTCCTTAAGCAGAACTCAGATGGTACTGGATTTTTCTCTATGAGGAAAAATATTTCTCTAAGTTATCCACACACATGCGAGCCACTTTTTTCTTTTAAGACTAACGTACAATCTACTCTTTGGGCCCATTGTATTAGATTCCTATCACTGCTATAAAAATTACCATGAATTTGTGTCTTAAAGCAACACAAATTTATTGTCTCATTCTGAAAGGTCAGAAGTGTGAAATGCATATTATGGGGCTATAAACATCCTGGCAGGGCTGCTTCCCTTTTGGAGGATCTAAAGGAGAAATCACTCCTTTTCTTTTCCAGCTTCTAGAAGTTGTCCACATTCTTTGGCTGCTGGCCTTCTTTCAGCAGTCATGTCAGTCCAACCAGCCTCTACTTCTGTTGTTACATGTCCTCTAAATCTTCTATCACCCTTTTCCCCTTATAAGGACTTTTGTGATTATGTTGGACCCACCAGATAACCCAGGGCAGTGGTCAGCAAACTGCGGCTCACGAGCCACATGCGGCTCTTTGGCCCCTTGAGTGTGGCTCTTCCACAAAATACCATGGCCTGGGCGAGTCTATTTGGAAGAAGTGGCGTTAGAAGAAGTTTAAGTTTAAAAAATTTGGCTCTCAAAAGAAATTCCAATCGTTGTACTGTTGATATTTGGCTCTGTTGACTAATGAGTTTGCCGACCACTGACCCAGGGTAATCTCCCCATTTTAGATCTTTTTAATAGAAATATGTTTTTTATTGATTTGAGAGAGAGAGAGAGAGAGAATGAGAGAGAGAAACATCTATCATTTGCCTCCTATATACACCCTAACTGGGACCGAACCCAAAACCTGTGCATGTAGTCTGACCAGGAGTTGAAACAGTGACCTCAATGCTCAACCAACTGAACCACACTGGCACTAAAACCCATTCAATTTAATTAAAATATGTATCTGTCTAAACTTATGAAATTCAGCTAGAGACATGTCCTCCTTCTGATCTTTGCAGAATTTTCTATACTCACAAAGTCATTCTCAGTTGGTAAGAAGCAAGCTCATCAGAATTCACATCAGATCTGCAAAACCCCTTTGCCACATAAAGTAACATATCCCTAGGTTCCAGGGATTACAGTATTTGGGAGCTATTCTGCCTTCCACGCCAACCAAATCCAAAGTTTTCCTCAAAGTAGACTACAAGGAAACATAAAAACATCACTGGGATAATCCCTATGCAAGTCACTATAAGACAAAGTCTCCCAAATTATAATATTTATGTTTAGTACTTTCACTTTTGCAAACAATGAATTTTGTGAACAAAAAAACCCACCATAATAAATAAAGTATATGAACTATAAATAAGCAAATACAATAAACTTTGTATCTCTAATTTGGGGTCGTTTTAGAGTTACCTGCATATGATGTTCTTTCATTGTTAAATAAATGCACAAGTCACTATACAGCATGTCCATGAAGGATCTGAAATGGATTTACTAGCACTAAAACCTATTCAATCCAATTAAAATATGTCTCTGTCTAAACTTCTGAAATTCAGCTAGGGACATGTCTGACTTCTGTCCTTCTGACCTTTAGCACAATGTTCTACACTCACAACATCATTCTCAGCTGGTAAGAAGCAAACTCATATATTTCACCATTGGAGAAGTTGAAACACAGTTAAGGGTGAAAATAGCTTATTTGGGTTACTGGCAGAATCAGAAATATATCAGTGTGACACTTTATTGAGTTTATTGAAGTGAATGTTGCCTACAACATGCATATGGTAGGTTCAAAACATTCTCATCTAAAGTGATAGGAGTGGAGTTAAGAAATGCAAGAGTAAACTCTCAAAATACATCACTGTGCCGAGGCAGGCCGCCCCAGCAGGCATCTTTCCCCATGCTTCCTGTTGAAGATCAGATGATCTAAATTTTTAGATCTTATATACCAAGTGAATAAGTTTAGTATTGTATCATTTTTCTCTCCCTTAACTGAAGTGATTCTTTTCTAAAACAAATAAGGCGGGATGGAAATGGACTGCAGGATCTGAGCTGTCACTGACAGCCTGACCGCAGGTCACCTGCATCTCTGATTTCTGCTCACACTGTCCAACATGAAAATAAATATATACCACCTATTGGTATCAGAAGATAATTCAGAGTAGTAGATGCCCCGGTGTAAGAGAGATTGGCTATTTTCTCTTTGAGAGAAGCAGTTTCATTGCCTCGCATGCTGTGGAAGTTTCTGAGTTTTTCCGGTGCCTTTTTTTTCATTTCAACTATTTTCTATGTTCCCTTTATGTCTTGACTATCTTCCCTTTATACACTAACAAATCGGAAGACTTACTGTTTTCTAATTACTTAATTTATACCTTAATCTCTCCTGATCGTCAAATTTTCTAGACACTCCATGATATTTCTCTGCATTATTTACATTAGGTACAAAATCAAACTGAAATCTGTTTGCTTTTCTTACATTAATCCTTCTTAGTTTATAACAATTGTATAATTTATTATTAAATTTATGTATTAAATCTAGCATCTCTTAAGATTTACTTCAATTCAATTACAAATGCACAAGATATCATGCTTTTACCCTGAGATGTTACCATTAGTGCAACTTATTTGCTCTGAAATATATGAAGATGGAGAATATAGAAGAAAACAACCTTCGACTTCAAATATAAGTGTAAATGTATAATATGTGAAGTGTGAAATCCTTTCAAGGGTTTTGAACATCCAAATGCTACGAAATTTGGGGCATTCCACATATTTTTATTTATATCTCAAGGAACAGAGAGGGTCCTGGCTGATACCTGGGTTTTCATAGTAATTACTAATATTCAGCATTCACTTTGAGTTAGTGTCTGTACCAGCCATACATTTGCTATTAATGAATGTGTTTCTGAAAGGAGTCTTTGTATTTGATGACTCTTCCCTGCCCTTAGTCACCTGTTTGCCTCCTTGTTGGCTCCTGCTCCACAAATAGGGAAGGATTCGAGTCAAGTGCCAGTACCTACTCTGAATAAGCAATATAATAACGAGTAATCTTAGATGAAAAGGGAAAGTGAAATGCGCCACAGTTGGTGTGCAGCATCAGACCTTATATATGGCAAAAGAATGTAGTTATCAAGGAGCATAATGCAAAGACACTTTCCCCTCACAGTTTCGAAGTTGCTAACATCTATAAATATGCTTATGTTTAGGAATGCTGAAATATTCAGTCATTTCTCATAATCCTGCAACTAAAAGTTATGTTTACATCCAGCGTGATGGGAAATAAAAAATAAAAAATCAATAGAACATATTACACCTAAATAAAGCCTATTTCCTTCATCTAAAGAGGTCTTTTCTCCAATCTGGAGAGCTTCCTCTCTAAACATCTTTGTGTATATGTCTATGTGTGTGTTTCTTTCTGAACTAAAGTGCAAGGTGAGTTATGCTGCTCCTTGCTGTGCCAAATGTAGATGCCAGAATTTTCCAGATCCAACAATTACTGGGATTTCTTTAACTGAACCCATCAAAACAAAATCTCATGAGTTTTCAAATAGTTTGCACCTGTGTTTCGTTAAGTTTTCCTGTATGTTGATTCAGAAAACAGACAAACAAACAAAACCTAAGGTAATGAGAAGGAACTGAGAAGCCTATAAAACTAGCCAATTCAGGTAAGATAGAAAAACATTTTTTCAGGAAAAATGACTTAGGAATAATCTATAATTTACATATTTGTATCACTAAAGCTGGAAGAGAATTTCAGTAAAGTTATCTTGTTACTCAGAGATGTGCACTTGACTGTCACTGTTCCCACAGACAAAATGTCCTAAGAAAGATGGATGTTTTCTTCTCCCTTTCTATAAGGTTTTATCCAAGAAAGTCAGTAATATTTTGATCTAAGCTGAATCAGCTTTAAGGATTAAACCAAATACAGTATAAATAACAGGCAAGCCATGATTTCTTTATATCAAGCACTTTGCACACACACCTAGAGCACAGTTAAGTGCTCAATGTCTACAAAATGTAAAATGACAAATAATGAAAGAGACCAGTACTGGAGGATCTCAAGGCTAGAAATATAGTCAAAAGAGAAATAGCTGAGATATCAAATATGGTTTATGAGCTAATTATTAAAAGGCTTAGTAAAGCCTTTATAAGTTGGCTTATTAAAATTATATAGTAGCCATGGTGCTTTCCACACATTATCTCATTAATTCCTCCAAGCCATCCTTTGATCACATACCTTAATAGACATTGCAGAGTTGTTAAAATTGAGCCATAGCACAATTGTGAATTTTCTCCTAAACTACCGTACTTTCCGGCGAATAAGACGACTGGGCGTATAAGATTTTCCTGGGTTAAAAAGTCGTTTTATATGCCGGAAAATACAGTATATTGGACTATATTGATGGGATTAGATATAATGGATTAGATATATTGGACTACCATATTTTCTGGCGTATAAAACGACTTTTTAACCCAGGAAAATCTTATACGCCCAGTTGTCTTATATGCCAGAAAATACGGTACACAGGTTGCCAACACACGTAGCAATCACTATGGTATACTGAATTAGAGTAGGACAAAAAGCAAAAGCAAAATATAAGATGGATTAAAAATCACAAAACATGCCGAAACCAGTTTGGCTCAGTGGATAGAGCGTCGGTCTGTGGACTGAAAGGTCCAGGGTTCGATTCCGGTGAAGGGCATGTACCTTGGTTGCGGGCACATCCCCGGTAGCGGGTGTGCAGGAGGCAGCTGGTCGATGTTTCTTTCTCATTGATGTTTCTAGCTCCCTATCCCTCTCCCTTCCTCTCTGTAAAAAAATCAATAAAATATATTAAAAAAAATAAATAATAATAAAATAAAAATCACAAAACAATTGCCATCACCTTATCTAGGTATTATTTGCATAAGTAACTGAGGGAAATCTACCTGATGTCTATTATTAAAATTATATAGACTCAGCTCCAGTTTTCTAGATTAGAATATAATCCTGGGATAATAAGATATGAAAACAATACGTAAGTATTTAATTTAGAATTTTTCCTTGTTTTGGCTGAAATAGAAATGAAATGACCACTACTATTCTAAGAAGTTTTTAAAACATCCAAATGTAAATAATAATAATATTGAGCAGCATCTTTTTGAAATAAGTATTAGAGAACATCCCACCATATAATATTTTCCCAGAAGAATAACAGTTACTCAATAAGTAATTATTTCCTGACTAGTTGGTTAAATAAATACCAACGAATAAAGAGAAACAGACCACCAATTAAATTAAGAAGAAAAGAAGACAAATATAGATTATGCTCTAAATTTCTGGAATCACTAAGACCAATTTTGTGTGGTTGTAGCTTTCCTGATATTTGTCTTTCTGATTAAGTAATCAGAAAGCTTTTTCTAAAAGAAAACAGAAAATGTCATAATGTTCCTTACAAGAAGCTGATTAAGAATTGAAGATCACAAGGAAACATGGCAAATGGATTTAATCCGTATCAATGTTGTATATTAGCTTCAAGTGGTGTTTTTCTGAAGCATGACTAAGATATTTAGAATATTTTTCTTTCTATTAAGTTTCAATAACATATCCCTTTTTAAAAATCCCTTAAGAAGTAATTTCTTGTATAGTTTGTACCCTAGGGCACTGCAATTCCTTAACAAATGTTAAATAGCACAAGATAACTCTTTTCTCCATTACCACCAAACACTCACTTTTTTGCTTACTATACCATCTTCACTTATTAGTTTTCACTAAATCTAACAGCAGAGAAAACATTGTCCCTTATTCTTGGAGTATATTTTAAGATTTTAGTCGTTATTGCTCTCTTCACTCTTGGTGCCCTTGACCCATCTCAGTAGTGTTTCTAAGAAACGTTTTAAAGCTCATTGTTCACTGTTGTTTAAAGGTCTCATAGCTCCCATGTTATCTTACAAACACTACTAAGAGTGGGAGGCATGAGTACATAAAGCCTACCAGCAGAGCTGAACAGTCACATAAGGCATTCTTATTGCTAATAGTTGACCTCCACAGTCACTGTGTTACAGAGAGGTACAACCTTTTGAACTGACAGGCAAGCTTTCACTAAACAGATTTTATATGAAAAAATATATAAAAGTTGGGTTAGGTAAGTAAACATATAAAAACATATATAAAAACATCTGAACATGCACCATTATTTACACACTAGAGGCCCGGTGTATGAAATTCGTGCAAAAGTAGGCCTTCCTTCCCCCAACTTCTGGCACCGGCTTACCTCTGGCACCTGGGACCCAGGCTTCCCTCCAGCTGCTGGCAGGTACCTGGTTCCCGGGCTTCCCTCACAGCTCCGGCTTTGTCCGGAAGGTCATCTGGTCTAGTTAGCATATTATGCTTTTATTATTATAGATGATAAAAGGCTAATATGCAAATTGATGGAACAGCGGAATGACCAGTCGCTATGATGCACACGGACTACCAGGGAGCAGATGCTCAATACAGGAGCTGCCACCTGGTGGTCAGTGTGCTCCCACAAGGGGAGGGCTGCTCAGCCAGAAGCTGAGCTCATGGACAAGCACAACGGTGATGGCAGGAGCCTCTCCTGCATGCGTGTCAACGCTAAGGACTCCTCGGGGGATTTCCGACTGCAGGCTTAGGCTACAGTCAGAAACCCCCCGAGTGCCTGCAGTCGGAAACCCCCCGAGGCATCCTGGACTGTGAGAGGGCCCAGGCCAGGCTGAGAAACCCCCTTGCCCCCCAATGCTTGAATGTTGTGCACTGGACCTCTAGTTTACACAATATATGCTTTTAGGAAAGTTTCATGACTTTTCTAAACTTGTCTTCTACACAAGATTATATAAAACCTGCCATCACTCTCTTTCCTGTAGTAGGCCCTCAGTAAATCTTTATAAAATAAATAAATGTAAGTAGCTTGCATAATTACTAAGAAGTCTATCATTTTCCAAAGACTTATGATAACATATAAGGAAAGGAACTGTATTTGTAAACACTAAGGGATATTTTTGTCTTCTTCTAAATGAGGGAAACTATTTTCAAAAAGCCATTTTTTCATTTTTGCCTATACATTTCTCTATTCCCCCCCCCCCCCCCTCTTCTTTCTACTTGTTTTTCTTTCTCTCACTAGAAGAATTCATATAGTGGTTTTACTGCAATGATGACTGTGGGAGTGAGTAGAAAACTTTTCGTAATGTCTGGTATTCACTGTGAAGGAATTATTTATGAAAATAATTATTTACAAACATATCATGATTTTATAAGTATTTTGCTCCTAAGTCAGAAAATTTTCTAAAAAGTGAAGTTCTTACAGTCTCCAAATTATTTCAAACAGTGGACACATAAAGTTATCATGAATGTATTAAAGCTATACATTTGAAACCGTTATCCACTCTTAAAAAACACTGGTTTTGTTTTATCTCTCCGATAAAGTAAATGCCCTAAAGCCACAATGACGTTTGAAGGAAAACAAATCCCACAGGTGGGTCTTACTGAAGATCTTTTTCTGAAAACCATAAAATGTGAGGTGAAAATTAAAACAATAAATCATACTAAGACAGGAAACAATGTGAAACAGGCACTTTTAGACTCTGGAAATGAATTGAACTCTTGGAACTCTTTGTGCTAAATCTAAATCTTTGTTCTATATCTAGAAATTTACCAAAATAATCCTGGGGCTAAACTATCAGAGAGACAAAAATCTGAAATTACTTCTATTTTAATCCCATAGTTGGTTAGCTTATTTTTTTCTCTCTTTACAATGCTACAGTCCTAGCTTAATTAAATAAATATTTAATTATCTTAATTGTATTAAATATAGAAATCATATTGTATCCCAGAAATAAACTATTCTATACAAAAAAATTCAGGAAACTACTCTTCTCATTTCTACAGGATTTGACCTGAAACCTTCTTAGTTCCTATGCAAAAGCATCAATAAAGTCTATGACAGCTTCTCACATGAGAGCAAACATTGCCCTGTCTGCTCCTCAAGTTCAGAATTGATCCTTTAATCCTTCTCTCCCTCAGCCTTTCTTTCCATCTCTCTTCTCATTTCTTTTTCTTCTTTTCCTGCGTGGCCCGCATTTTTTTTCTTCCCATTTCCCCTTCTTTTCTATTCATACACAACTAGAGAAAAGATCTAGTTGTGTATGAATATTTGGACTTTTTAAAGGAAATATACACAATCTCAAGTTCAGGGTCTACTATTTTCTACCTGTGAAAATTTGAGCACATTATTCATTCTATATAAGTCTCAATTAACTCACCTATAAAATGCAGCTAATAAAGCTTACATCATAGAATGCTTAACATGATGAAACTAGTAAATAAATAGAAAGCACTTGACATATATAAAGCACTCAATAAATGTAAAACATTATTTTAAAAGACCATTTCTCTTTTGCTTTATATGTTGCTCCCTTCCTCCTTTTCTTCCTGACATAAATACAGCAGGCTAGGTACTTGCTAAGTTCTGTGGTGGCACAGTGAAAGGAAACTCATTTTTCCACGCAAATAGCTCACAATCTGTTAGAGAAGATAAGGCAACTAAAACAACAACAACAAAAGAACCCCAAAACCAAGGATGGATGAGCTCAATTAAAACTGGTAGGCTCTTAAAAAGAGTTTTAGACAAATACCTATTTTAGAAAAAGGACTATGTGGGCTCTATACAGTTTGGGAGAAAGGGATACTGTTGTTATAGAATGACTATTCCCAGATCTGTTCTCTTTTATAACGTGTAATAGCTTACATTTTCTGGGTACTTGCTCAATATTATTCCTACGTGGAGCTGCTTCACAAGCAAACTAATTAAAGCACTTCCTTGAAATTGCTTGCATTTCAAGATGTTCTTTACATAATTTCTCTACCTTGTGATAAAATATTCTAGTTTATTGGACATTCTGGATATATTATGTCTTTAAGCTATTGTTAACTCCAGTTTGGTCCAATTCAATAATGTTGATCTATTGCATTCATAATTACAAGGAAGTAGCATACTCCAGAAGTAACTTTCAACCATTGTGGAGCAGGAGTCAGTAGGTAAATGCCCCAACCTCAAATTCTGGGTGAGTGTTGGGGACTATTCTGAGATGTGTGCAACTAAGCTCTCAGAGTCCCAAGCCAGACTGAGCTTAGAGTCATGACCACTTATTAACATGTTATTAGCCTTTTCTCCTTCTGTACATTGTGTTCTCTTATCCATCACTGTGCTGCCTTGATTATCTCCCAAATGAAATACTTGTACCCATGTCCTCTTCTTAGGATCTGATTACGGAAACTTCAATGCCAGACATGTTCCAACAATACTTGGTAATAGAAGTCACCCAATAAGTGGAGCTGTCATTGTCATCATCATCATTAATAAATTGATAATACAGGCTGAAGTTCAGCCAGTATGACATAACAGTTATTAAATAATTTCATATCACTCCTCATAATAATGATTAATTATTTAGTATTTAATATGCAACAGATACAGTTTCTAAAGACTTTAAGGTATTGACTTATTTAATCCTCACTACTACAATATAAAGTTATTTTCATTTCCCATTTTACAAATAAGAAAATTGAGGAATACAAGCCTTAATGAATTTGATCAAAGTCACAGAGCAACATGAGGTAGAGTTAGATTTAAAACCCAGATAACTATCCCTGTCCCTGGTATCATCACACTTAACTACTGTAGATAAACTGACTCCGTCACTATCACCATCATCAGTATCATGATGAAAATAAAATTAGTGTTTTTTTTTATTTGTCTGTTGTTAGTACTTTGCCTTTATTTGGAAGATTATCCTATATAATAAATGGCTAATATGCAAATCAGCTGGCAGAACAACCGGTTGCTATGATGCGCACTGACCACCAGGGGACAGACGCTCAATGCAGGAGCTGCCCCTGGTTGTTAGTGCACTCCCACAGGGGGAGTGCTGCTCAGCCAGAGCCGGACTCACGGCTGGCAAGCGCAGCGGCGGTGGCGGGAGCCTCTCCTGCCTCCACGGCAGCACTAAAGATGTCCAACTGATGGCTCCCGGCCTGTGAGAGGGTGCAGGCTGGGCTGAGGGGACCCCTCCCCCCCCCGAGTGCATGAATTTTGTGCACCAGGACTCTAGTCTATAATAATCTATAATAATAAAAGCGTAATATGCAAATTAACCAAACGGCCAAACAGCAGAACGACCGTCTGGACGACATTTCGGACCAAGCCAGGACTGTGAGGGTTGAGGCAGCCGGGGCTGTGAGGGCCTACCCTTGCACGAATTTCATGCATCGGGCCTGTAGTATCCTATAATTAAGGAGAAAAATGTCATTTTGGTCATCCTTTTGCATAAAGATTGTGATATGCATTCCGGTCATCTCTATTCCTTGGCATTGACTATAGGGCTGTTTTTCTAATATGTTATAGCACCACCTGATATTAGGAAGGAAATCCAGTAGTATATTAGAAAGATTTTCTTAACTGAAACTGATATAATCACTGAAGCAAATTGCAATATTTGCCACAGGAAAATCTAGATGTTGTCTTGGAAGAAGGAAGAATGCTTGTTTGGGAAAATAAGCATTACAAAGTGAGAGACAGTTATATGGAACATTTTTTATGTTTTGACACTGGATCATTTGATAACTACAACAGTAGGAACCTCCCTGTTTGACTGGCACATTTTTTGAGTTTGTCTAATCAAAGCCAACACGCAAAAAGATCTGATTCAACACTTTTGCTGCTATCTTAAAAGTTACAGAAAACTATTCAGTTCATAAGATTTCTCTCTTTTAGGGGAAAAACCATAATGCTCTGAGTGGGTGAGGTAACAGAGTTTGAGATTTAGGTAAATATAGAAGCATAAAATGCTGCCTGTGATCACTCCACAAAGCCACAGAAATCAAGAAATCTGTGGTCTTACATTAATAAAAAATCACAACTGCTTAAGATAATATGGGAATAATCATTAGCCCATTTTTATACAATCTTCAGTCTTATTTAATATTGATTTGTTTAAATAGAAATACATTTGGAGTCGCATGACAAAGATGTCATCTGGATTCATGACTAGTACCCAGCAATTTAATTTGGAATTCCTTGTAATTGATTAACATTATCAAAATCATTCTCCATGGTAAATAACAACCTGGTAATTAAAACAACCTGGTAATTTTTGATGAATTGATTATAATCACTCAGACATTTGTCAATTGAAAATGGGAAATTGATTGATTGATTGATTGGAGGTTGACATATGATAACATGTATATTAGCATATGTACAGAAAAGAATTGCAATTGTCATAGATTTCTTGGCAACTCACTTTTTGGCAGTCCTTGTTTTCTGAAAAACCAACTTACAAAAGTCATATTGGCAACAATGATGATTAACCACTCTATGAAAGTATTAGCTCAGGCTCTCTTCTCATAGTTTAGTCCCCTAATACATTTCAAATATGTTTGACCTTTCAGAGCAAGGAACTAAAACATGGTGAACCTCCAGTTAACTTAATTTCTAAAATTCAGTTTGGAAAAAAATACATGTTTTCAAATAAGTATTTCATTAGCAAGGCTCCCTAATGATCAGCATCAGACCAAAGTCCACCTTGGTGGGGCTATTACAGAATTCCCTGGGTGTTCTGTCTGCTCCATTAGAGTACAACCAAAATATAATGGGTAGGAGTAAGACACTGCTGGATATTCAGAGGCTTAAACTCCAGAGGTGACCTGACAGAACTGAAAAGAAGTAACACTCTTCCTTCTCAACTGGCTACCTCTGTATAAGACCAGATAAGGAGGCTCCCTGTTGGGTCAGCTATAAGACTTCTGTTTTATTCAAAAGAGAAGATTTTTAAAAATAATCAGCTCAATAAGCATGAAAAGCCTGGTGAGACGGAGAGCCAAACACGTTGATCTCATAAATAGAAATAGACCTGTGCAAAGGGATTTAGTATCTCCAAATTTGAATTTGGGGCAAATAACACATTTTAATGCTAGTAATTTAAAAACTATTTATCTGCTATTATAATACCCCTATAATTTAAGAGACAAGCTTGCCCTAGGATACTGTATAATACTATTCTCTACAAAGCCATTGGTATAATTACAGAATAACTTTTGGGGTGAAAATGGTTAGAACTCATTTTGAGAGTTATCTCATGGTTACTACATCTCTGGTCAGACTATTTACAGGGACAATGTTTTCATACCTACAAAGATGAGTATGAGGTTGCCCACCACATACTCAGATATCCATGATAAATGAGATGTGTTATTTATTTTAATACTCATAATTACAACTGTGAATATTCATTTTCCCCTAGACACTATCACTAGATTATCATTTAAATTACCACTGAATCACAATGAGGAAAATCAATGTTATTTCTAACCATTTAACATGCTTTCTTGCATCAATTTATATTTGCTTGGGAGATTGAAGGTGCAATAAAGATAACTTTATAAGAAAAATATCTTATTAAAAATTATCTGAGAAAAACGTCTGCTTATGATGTACTGGGGTAAAAGGCATCATACACATTCAATAAAGTAAATAATTATATACTTATAATCTAGGCCATTCACAGTGAATGCCAGGTAAGTGTTGCAGACAGGAAATGCAGTATATTACTGAAGGAGAACACATCAGTCATGCCCTCTAACATGAGGTGAGGGAGGCTTCTAAGGTAAAGTCTAAATGAAGTTTAGATATTCCTCCTACAAACTGTGGTTATGCCATCTGGAATATGCATCATCCGTGTTCACCACACTGGGAAAGAGAGATGGAGGAAATGCGTTGGTTTTAGTGAGCCTACACTTGTCTTGACCTTTACAAGTGTTTCTCAGTTGTTTTCCTTTCCCCGTTTAGGTGGGACAGAATGGCTAGAGCAGGCTCAAGTTGGTTATTTCTCTTCCTCAGCAAAGTTGGACTCTGATAAGATCCCAGCACACTAGGGTCCTGTTAACTACTTCCCCCAAGGGAAGACCTATTTAAGAACAAAGTGCTTTGATCTATTGTAAAATGGTTTCTTTTCCCTTCCCTTTGCTGGAAGCCCAAGGGGATTTTTCTCTGAGATCTACTATGGGAATCTGGTTGAGCTCCTGGAGGTAAATCTCATAATATCAAGTCTCCCTGTCTCTAAGACTGGACCCCCTGGAGTTTTTAACTCTCACAGTTGTCCACACCAGCAATTCACCAATTACACAATTCAGGTTTTCCTCCCCAGCACTGGTTCTCTCTCATGGTTTCCACCTGTGAGCCAGCTCTGGTAAGTCTTCACCCATCTCTCCAGTCTTGGGGCTGTCCTTCATTTTCCATCCTCCCTTCTCTTACAGATCCAAAAATAAGTTGTTGATTTTTCATTGTATTCAGCCTTTCACTGGTTGCTAGGATGAAGTAGTGACTTGCAATCTTGTTACTTTTGGGACTGGACACTAAATACAAACCATTTTTAATATTCTTGTTCTAAAAGTTATACAAGCGATTTTTCTCACAGCCTGTTGTCAAGAGCTAGTTACATAGCTTTAGCATAAAAGACAGCAACATAGGGAAATCAGGAAACTATTTAAAATCAGGAAACTAAAACAATATGTTGAGATGAAATTATGGATTGTTTTTTGAACATCAGAATGAGAATTATTTTTTATTTTTTATTTTTAAGGCAACTGAAAGCCATTAATTATTCTGAGTCCAAATTGTTATAATCCAGAGGGCATTCTAACTGAAGGAATGTGTGTGTGTGACTGAGGGGAAAAGGATAACATCAGATTGGTATGGGCTGTTTATTAGACAAGATGATTTTTCCTGGTTTTTGAAACTTTCACTCAAATGTAAAAAAAATCAAATGAATAAGTTGTTTAATGTTGCTGTACAATGTAAGGGCAGGTTTTAAATTAGGAGCTGTTGTCATCAACTTGGTCCTTCTCTGTGTGTGAAGTCATAATCATGTATCTAGTTGTATTGTTAGCCCAAGCTGCCAAAACAAAATACCATAGACTAGGTGCTTAAACTGCAGAATTATTTTACTCACAGTTCTAGAGACTGAATGAAGTCCAAGGTCAGGCTGTCTACATGGTCAGGTTCGGGTAAAGACTCTCTTTCTGAATTGTTAAGAGCCACCTTCTCACTATGACCTCACGTGGAGGTGAGAGGCAGCAAGCTCCCCAGATTGTTTTATAAAGACACTAATCCCAACATAAAGACCACATCCTCATGACCTCCTCTAAACCTGATTACCCCCCAAAGGCCCCATCTCCAAATGGGGTTCCATTAGGAATTAGGGCTTCAGCATATACATTTTAAGTGGACACAATCCAGTTTGCAGCATAAGTAAACTAAAAGTGAAAATTGGTCTTGGCCCTGGGGAAAGTATTATTGGTTCTCATGTTTGTCTCATGTGGGAGGACATTTCACTTTCCCTCCATTTGTCCAATTCTTAAGCATCCCTTGATACTCATAGGAAACTCTAGCTTATAAATTAATCCTCATACTAGGGTTTATCACTTATTTCTCCCATCTATGAGGCTTTTTGTTGTTATTATTGTAGCTAAAATTAATATTATAAATAATTGTCCTCTAATTGCCTCGTTAACAGGGTTGTAAATGAATGTACAATTATAGGAATAATTACGGATGCATTTTACATAGTATAATTATTTTCTTGTTAATATTATATTGCACAACACATATGCAGAATGTAGAGTAAATCAACTGCAACACTGCATGTCCTTTTTCATAATGCCAGGACCCAGACTGCGGATTATTTATAGTAGAATCTCTATTAAAGTGAGAGAATGGTAAAATATTCATGAATAACAAACTATCTTTTAACAGGAGGGTACAACAGGTGCAAAGATGTAATTTATTGTATATTTTTGTGGTAATTGACTGCTCTCCTAAACAAGTGTCCTATTATTTTTGAAAATAGTATAATTATAATTTATTTACTTGATATTACTATAGAATCCCACATCCTTCTCAAAACCTGGATCCCTGACTTTAATGTTTTCCTCTTTACTCCATAGAAAATATATTCAGGAGAAAATATATAAACTCTACAGAAATATCAATTATTCTGAAGAAGAGGTAAAAGAGACAAGAAATAATCAGGATAATATAACCTTAAAAAAAGTAGAAGAAAAAAGTGATCTTGGTAATTAAACTTTGAGCTTTGACAAAAGAATACACAAAGGCTATTTAAGGTAATTGTTAGGTTGAGAGAGTGGAATAGAGGCAGAGGGGTCAACTCAATGGAAGCTGTTCCTCAGACAAGATGAAATAGGGGTAAAGGCAACAGTATGTTGTCAGTTGGTTTAGGGTGAATTAACTTTCTAATGTTTTACATTTAATTGGTGTTTCAAAGGTAACCAAAAGCACAATATTTCTATAACTCTGTGCTGGACCCAGGGTAGTTAGAGAGAAGCTTACTACCAATTTCAGTAACAAGAATCATATTTTGAAGGGAGTGACCATATTGTCTTCTTTATATAATAGCACTCAATGAGTAAGCTTTTATTGTTTTGTTTTGTTAATCCTCACCTGTAGATATTTTTCCATTGATTTTTAGAGAGAGTGGAAGGGAGAGGGACAGAGAGAAACATTGATGTGAGAGAGACACATCAATTGGTTGCCTCTTACATGCATCCCCAACCAGGGCTGGGGAACCTGCAACTAAGGTACTTGCCCTTGACCGGAATTGAACCCGGGACCCTTCAGTCCATGGGTCCACGCTCTATCCACTGAGCCAAACCAGCTAGGGCTCAATGAGTAAGTTTTGACTAACACTACTCTTCCTTGAGATTAACAGAGCAACACAGATGCATGTTGGACAATAGAGAAAAAACTCCTTTGCTCACCTTGCTGCCATTCACAGAGATAAGTATTCAAAATAGATTCTCAGAGTTATCAGGGGAAGGTAGGCCCATTTTAAACAAGATTTTATGCCCTAGCCTTTGTATCTTGCACTAGACACAAAACAGAAATATCCTGATTTGTTTGGGGGAATCAAGAACTCCCCCTCCCCAAAATAAAACATATAGTACATTATATTCAGAATAACAGGTCCTCACCATGGCCTAGATCACGCCACATAACTGTCTGCTTACCCTCTGTCCCAGCCTTGTCTCTTGTTATCACCATTTCTATTTCAGTTCCTCGTGGTTTGTCAGTGTTTGCCAGTTATAGTTTCCATGGTGTGAACTCAACCACTTACGTGATGTCAGATAAATCACATAATCTCTCTGTGCTTAAATTTCTTAGACTAGGTAACCAAGATGATAATGATGCCAACACGTTCATCCTGTTTACACAGTTTTAGTGATTATTAGATGGGATGATGAAAGTCAAATTAGTCTGGAAAAAGAAAAGCATATTAGATGCTTAAAGTATTAGGAGTATTGTCTTGCATGTGAGTTAAAGCTCTGGTCATTTGGTTCCCAAACCTTGATTATAGGTGTTATGATCCCAAAAGTACTTCTGAGAGTTTAATATTTATCAAGACTTTTATATTCCTAGTATTTGGGGGAAAATATGTTACATAAGATTAATTTTCACAGCACTGAAGAGCCTAGGGCTATTCCTTATGCAGCATCCCTTAAAAGTCCCCCTTTTTTTCATAACTTCAAGTGGTAGGATTTTAATCAATTCATTAAAAATACAGGGCAGGGCAAACGTAGGTTTGCAGTTGTGAGGACACAAATTTTCCATAAGAACAACCGTAAACCTACTTTTGCCCCACCTGGTAAAGCCTAACTTCCTTAACAGTTCTCATCATTCAGGTATTTTTTTTCATCAGAGTCAGCAAACACTTTGCTTTTTATTTATTTCATCCCATTTATACTTAGTTCTTTGTCCATGTAGCTATTACTTTTTAGGATTTGTATCTTCAAATAAATAATTGCTCTAATAGGGAACTCCTCATGCCTACAAAAAACAAACAACCAAATAGCAATTCTTTAAAATATTGTCACCATAATCCCCCCCAGGATCCTATCTTGGTACATAAAGTGTATTGCCAATACAACATATTCTAACTATTATAAACTATGACACATTGCAGGATAACTCTTTTTCATCTATTCTGGCCACTTTTTCCATCTATTCTTGCCAACTGGTATATTACTATTTAGTAACAATTGGAATCCAAAATATTAGGGAGCTAGGAGAAAGGCATTTACCCCAGTAAGCTATCATCCACTCCTACTTAGGTTAGGAGTGGGGAAATGGTTGGGTTATATGCTAGACTTCTTAAGGCAGTTACCATTGTCGAAGAGGACCCTGGATACACAGTGTAGATAGATTCAAGAACCATAATGAATTCACCAATTCAGCTCACCATCTCCAAACTTCCCATCAAAAGCTGTTTCAGTGAAGAAGGATCGTAAGCTTGTCTTGCAGTGGGAAAGTAATGCTATGAAACTCATTTTTGGAAAGCAAGGGCATTAGGGAAAAGATACCAGGAGAGGTGTTGAAGGGCGTTCTTGGACCCCATTTCTCTGATTCCAGAATTGACTCAGTTCCAGCATTCTTGGCTTCTCTGTGTGAGGAGGCACACTAACTGGAAAATGTTTCTTTCAACTCCACCAGTCCCCTCACCTACCAACCTTTCCTTTATCCATTCTCCTAATTTGCAATTTGCTTTAAAAGCTCAAAAATAATTGTTTAAGTGCTTCATGAATTTTTCCTGCAGAAGTGCTGATTAATTTATGATCAAATTTTTTCTAGTACATTATCCACCACATTTTCTATTTTTCAGTTGTTAAGATCTTTTTTCTGCTTTGAATTCTAACTTTAAAATGAGAGAGAAATTTCTAACTATCAGGGAGCTTCACATCATTTCTCAAGAGAATCTTGCTCTTTAAATGCGTTTGGCACTCTTATCCATTTTGTTCGCTTTAATCAGTATCTTTGGAGCTGACCTTATGCTGTTCCTATCAATCTAATGCCAGGAGGTCCTAACATTATCTAGCAATTCCAGACTGCCACAGACTAGTAAAGCCTCGGGTAGCTGGGAAGTTCATTTATCTTTCTACTACTATTTTTCCTTAAGTGGAGTTCATCAATTTCTGACCCAAGGGGTGTGAAAATTAGCTGCATGTACAGCAATGGACTCTGCAAAATACTTGGAGTATAGTTGCATGTAAGATTTAGCTCTTTTTCTTTTGCCACTCTACAAGAATATAATTATTATACATTGTGTACCATTACATAGGTATCTAGATATAGGTTTAGCTATTTATAGATTTAGTACAGTGGTCGGCAAACTCATTAGTCAACAGAGCCGAATATCAACAGTACAACGATTGAAATTTCTTTTGAGACCCAAATTTTTTAAACTTAAACTTCTTCTAATGCCACTTCTTCAAAATAGACTCGCCCAGGCCGTGGTATTTTGTGGAAGAGCCACACTCAAGGGGCCAAAGAGCCGCATGTGGCTTGCGAGCCGCAGTTTGCCGACCACGGATTTAGTATATGGATATCTGTCTATCCATCATTCCTGCAGTCAAAATTTTAATAGATGTCTTCTTAAACATTTCATGTGTTGAATATGTTTATAAACTTATGCCTAAATATAACTCCATAATGAAACTAATTAATCAAATATACATGTAGACATTAACATTCTTTTGACACGAAAAATCTTATTAGCAACAGACAAAGCAAACATACAAAACAAAGTGAATAAATAAAGTACATAATATATATTAAAATCTTGTTCAGGACACACTTTTATTCAGTTGTCAAAGCACAATTACCAAGATTACTTTCTATTGTACTATCTAAGAACTTCCAGATAAAATATAATGTTTGACAAGCAGATGCAAGTCAAAATATTCAGGATCCCACTGTGGCAGAACTTTGATTCCCTTCAGAATAAAATAAAGAACTAATAGAACTGGAGGGAACCTTAGAGAATATCCAGTCAGATTCATTTTCTTTATGTGGTTAGTACACAAAAATATATTATGAAAAGCATTTCTGATATTTGCTCAAACCCTTGAAAATTCTGCAAAAGAGATGATACATTTTTAATGAATGGAAAATCACATTCCCAGCATTTCTATTACTCTCAATATTCTCTATAGATATGGTAGTCAAAGATTAAAAATTACCCTGTTCTTCTTTTTTGTACTCTAACCAAAAATTGTTTCTGAATCAGTACTACTCTTAACATTTCTCCTAACTTTCTCCCTTTCCTTCTTCCTCTGTTCATCTTTTACTTAAATTTATATCGTTTCTAACATATGTAAATTCTACACCTTCATTTATCCAGTTCTGTATTTTTGTTGTTAAAGCAGTGTTATTTTATTTTGAAACTATAAAACTCCCAGCAATATTGGAAGTAGAATGCAAAGAACTTTTACTTTCCCCCACAGAACCATTTCAGATTCAGTGGCTGGCATCAATTCAGTGTTGTCTGATGTTTTCTGTTGACTGTACTTGGGTTACACATCTTTGGTAAAAAGGCCATAGAAGAGATGCTATATTTTTTACATTGTATCCTATCAACACCCAATTTTAATTTGTCTCATAACTGATGATATTCACTTTGATAACTTAAGATAATATTTTCATTTTCTTCGCTCCACTGTAAATAAGTATTTTGTCAGGAAGTGCTTGGAATTGTGAAAATATCTTATAACTCATCAAACTTCCATTTATTTATTTGCTTATGCATTCATTTATTATAACTTGGACTCATGGTATTACACTTTATTCAAGATCACTTATGTACTTTTGCATCCATGCTAATGCCAATGGAAGTCCTTTCAAGTTAGTTCCTGTGTTCACATCAATATCATTCTTTAAGGGATTACTGATTTTCTGACTCAAAAAGAGATTCTAAGCTTATTTTTATTTTACCTGCCTCAATTCTGGAAACAGTCTTTTCTCCAAATAGCCCTAAATCACTCATTCTTTTGAGTGGAGAATAGTGTTTAGTACCAAGGTAGGTATGTTTATTTGTTTTGAGCTATTGTATTGAGCTGTCACTGCTCCTAGGCTTTCTGGGGGATAATCCTATCTAATAAAAGAGTAATATGCAATTGACCATCACTCCAACACACAAGATGGCTGCCCCTATCTGGTCAAAGATCCTGCCCCATGTGGACACAAGATGGCCGCCACAAGATGGGCAGTTGGGAGGAACCAGGCCTGCAAGGGAGGGCAGTTGTGGGCGATCAGGCCAGCAGGGAGGGCAGTTGGGAGGGACCAGGCCTGCAAGGGAGGGCAGTTGGGGGCAATCAAGCCTGCAGTGTAGGGCAGTTAGGGGGGACCAGGCCTGCAGAGGAGGGAAGTTGGGGGCGACCAGGCCTGCAGGGAAGGGCAGTTGGGGGGGACCCAGGCCTGCCGAGGAGAGCAGTTGGTGGGGGGGTGACGAGGCCTGCAGGGGAGGGCAGTTGGGGGGGACCAGGCCTACAGGGGAGGGCAGTTAGGGGTGACCAGGCCTGCAGAGGAGCAGTTAGGCATCAATCACGGTGGCAGGGGAGTGATTAGGGGGTGATCAGGCTGGCAGGCAGAAGCGGCTAGGGGCAATCAGGAAGGCAGGCAGGCGAGCAGTTGGGAGCCAGCAGTCCTGGATTGTGAAAGGATCAGGCCTAAACGGGCAGTTGGACATCCCTCGAGAGGTCCCAGATTGGAGAGGGTGCAGGCTGGGCTGAGGGACACCCCCCCTCCCCCGTGCACGAATTTTGTGCACCAGGCCTCTAGTATCTATATAAACATTTCTATCTCAATATCTATCTATCATCTATCTATTGAAAATCTTAAGTTCATCCTGAGACTTCCAATTCTAATATAAAAATAATAAGGTTATTTATAGTTTTCTTCCTTTCTATGTATATACAGGGTGTCCAAAAAATGTGTACACATTTTCATAGCTGATAACCCACTTTTGAAAATGAAATGTATTTTAATAAACACTGCTTTTATAATTAATCAAAGTGTCTGTATACATTTTGGGGGCTGTATATTGAGAAATCTGGCCTTTTTTTTCTTAATATATTAATTTATTTCATCAAATCTCCTGCATGTAATTAATCTCCCATGGTTGCTGCCACATCCTCCTCCATGGAGATGGCCTCTTTACCACAATAGGGCTGGGCTCCTACCATTGCTCTCACCTCCTGCATGGGTATCTACTCACGTGGTGCATACTTTGAACCTATGTGATAGGCTTCCCTCACCTCTGCACTGGTGCCCTCCTCACTCTGAGATTTGACACCCTGAGCCAGACAGCCCTCCTACATGATGCCTGCTCTTCCCTATTTGAGCTTTAACACTCCACTCCAGGCTCTATCCCTGTGTGGATGCCATCCTTTCTTGTGTGGGCTCTGACTCTCCTCTCTGATCCCGTGCAATCATCTATCTTGCTTGACCTTCTCAGTCACGTCAGAGGAATTGTTCACACTCTGGGCCATAAAAAGGAAGAAAGAAAAACTGGAAGGCAAGCTTTTTATTTTTTAATTTTAAGGACATCAATTTAAAGTTATACATATTGCTTTAGTTCATCTCCAACTGGACAGAATTTCACTACATGAAAATGCCTATTTGTAAGGGCATCCAGAAATACTAGAAAGTATATATATATATGTTACTATTTGCCCAGTTAAAATACGGTATTTCTATTTATAAAAGGAAAAAAAGGAAGAATAAATGTTGGGGGATAATTAGTAGTGTTTACTTACTAAGATGTTAAAAAAGTATCTGTTGCAAACTCCATCTTCATCTGCTATGCACATTCTTAGAAATTACAGATTTAGAAATTCAGTAAGCCCTCTGTTTTTGGCAGATACTTTATTAAAATTGAGATACAGTTAATTACCTATGATCCCCCCAAATTGCCCTGTACTGTGGTAGAGAACATTAAAGACTTATTTCTCTGCTCCTTGCCTGCTGGTTTGCTGCTGTTGTCTGTGGCTTATTTCCTTTGTCTACAGCCACAACTCCAGTCCATGGGGTGGTCCTTCTAAGCCCTAGTACTCAACAGGAAGGGAAGATCTCGCTTCCCTTGACTTTTTAGGCCAAGGAGCTGCTATCGACAACTGGTCTCCACTGTTAATAGTTCTGGGAGTTTTACTATCTCTTGTTGGTTCACGTAAACCTGCACACTTTAAGTCATGAGTTTTTAGCTGGGGCCCTGATACACCTTGCTTAAAACCCAGAAACAAAACAACAAGAAATAAAAATGATAACCTTCTGTGTACTGCTGAAACTACTTTGGATCACAGAAATAAAAGTATAATTTCTATCAATAATCCTCAGAGTAGTAATACACAATATTTATGGATAATGCAAATCAATGCAGTACTTCTTTCACTGAGAATAGATTGTCCACTGAAATAATTGTGGTGAATAATGTAGTTGATTCACATTCTTGAGTTGCATCTTATCTTATTGTGGTCCAGCAGCAGACAGTTCATAGACTGCTAGTCTGCGGACTGCACTTTGAGTAGAACTGATTGAGTCTACCAGTATTTGCTATTCTTTATGGTATTGCACCAGCTGAAGCTATGATCCACTCAAGACTCGGTAGATCAAGCATGTCCAATTCACGGCCTATGGGCCGCATTTTTGCAGCCCAGCTAATATAATGGTATGTAAGAAACATTTTAATAAAAATTTCGTAACTTAATTTTTACAATATCCTGTTATACATAATTATTAATAACAAACTACAATGTTCACTAATGACTGATTACTATAATCGTGTTGCATTCATTTCCCTTATGCGCCTTATGTGCAGGCACACCATTTCTCTCTAAGAAGCATACCATTTTGGAAATATAAATATCAGGTGCTACTTTTATGAAAGAAGGGAGACCTCAAGACTATAACATCTTCCCAATATCGCTTTTAAGTTCTGCATTACATGACTATTATTTTTAATGGATTCAAGATGCTGAGCCAGTATTTTTGAGCTTCATATCAGTGAAATTATTCTGGGAGATTAATCTTTGGATTCAGGAAAACGTAAAGCAATTATTTAAATCAGAGTCTCAAGCTGGAGATGTGCTTTGCAAAACATATGTTCAATAGTGCAAAACTGATATATTTGTTCATGAGCAGAGGTGAAAATCAGACCCTGGGTGTTTATTAATAATTTAATAGTAGTAATCAAATTATAATCTCTGAAATCCAAAGTTAACTTTTGCCAATGATTGCTTGCAAAAGAAAAAAAAAATTTTCCTACAAGAATTGTGGAAATATATGTTCATTACAAAGTAGAATTCCTCTTATGATGCATTCCTTCCTTATTGAGGAGTAAGATAGCAGGAAAGAGTGACCACTGAATGTGCTTCTGTATTTACTCTAATTATTTGTTCATACATATCCTGTCACTTTCCTGAAACAAGATGAAGAAAATCTACTCCATAGGGACACTTTACAATTTTAGATTAAATTTTCTCCAAGGAGATATAACTCCTTATCTTGTTAAAATGTGACTTTCAGTTAGAGAATGTTGCAGAAAAAATGTCAAGCTCTAGGCCAGATTTTGTGACTACTCAACTGTAGCCCTTCAGCATCCAGCTCACATATTTTGGCTTCAGTTTGGCAGAAACAAAATATGTGGAGAGAAATAACATAACCTTTAAGCTTCTAACTAATGTTAAAAATAAATTGAAGTAAATTTGTTAAGATATTCAGGGTTATTAGCTCAATTTCATTAGTTTCTTAAATTGTAGCAGTATAAAAAGTTATACAGTAGTAATAAATCTTTATTTATTACTTAACACTGCCAAATTCTCCCACCTTGAAAAACTCAACTCGAAAATAATTTATTGAATAACTGCTATATGTACAAGGTATGTGCTAAGATTATGAGAGAATCAATATCAGTGTGGGCCACAGTTGCCTCTCTGACAATCGGAAAAATAAAATGCAAGCCAACAAAGCACAACATACTATCAAGTGTCAAAACTATGGTGGAGACAAATTCTATAAATATTTGAAAACAAAAATACCAGTGGGATGAACTCATATTTCCACTATTAATTAGTATTTGGGGATCATCAAATCTTCAACCAGCATTCCCAGAGATTTCCATTCAACCATTCCCAGGAGTTATGATTATTTGTGAATAACCTGAGAATAAACTAGAAAACAAAAGCCACGAGTTCTTGATAAGTAAATTCAAAATAATCTGGTCTAAATGTGAGACAGAAAGATTTGAATGCGTGTGTTCAAAGATGGCAAGTGGAGGTAAATAGGAAGGGAAGAAACTGTATAGAAAGAAGAATGTGAGCAAAAGAAACAAATAATCCCAACTGAAGAGGCGCTATACCTGAGTCATCTTTTGGGAGTGGACACCACAAGAGAGAAGATGCCCTGAAGGTAAAGCACCTCGACCCTAACTGAGGTGACACAAAAAGGACCCCAGGCTGAAATCCTGACAGTGATGACCCTGAGAGAGATGACACATTTAGTACACGTGGCCCATGCTATACCAGTATGGATGAAAATCATTTTGGAATAATTCAGTAAAAGCACAGGGCTTGCACTAGGTCCTGAAAGATGTCAACAGAGCTCTAGATGTTGTAGCATTCAGGGTAATAATAGGATATTAGTCAAGAGGGTTAGGGATAGAATTTATATTAATATGAATAGTCCCATGCATGTTACAAGCTCAAAGAAAGAAATTTACATTTTAGATTAAATCTAAAAGAATCATGGTTAAAATACCTGAGGCTAATTCTAAGAAACTCTTAAGGCTAAGAGTTTATATCATTCATAGGGAATTAACAGGAATATCACAGGTAAAAAAAAAAAAAAAAAACTTGGTGAATCTGGTCAGGTTACCATAACACAGTGGTTGGCAAACTCATTAGTCAACAGAGCCAAATATCAATAGTACAACGATTGAAATTTCTTTTGAGAGCCAAATTTTTAAAACTTAAACTTCTTCTAACACCACTTCTTCAAAATAGACTCGCCCAGGCCATGGTATTTTGTGGAAGAGCCACACTCAAGGGGCCAAAGAGCCGCATGTGGCTCACGAGCCACAGTTTGCCGACCACGGGACTAAGTGGCTTAAACAACACCAGTTTATTTCTCACAGTTCAGGTGTCTGGCAAGTAGAAGATCAAGGTGCCTGCCGATTCTATTCCTGGTAAGGGCTTCCCTCCTGCCACACAGGCTGCCTGCTTTATGCTGTGTCCTCTCATAGCACAGATAGAGAGAAAAGAGCAAGATATCTTGTATCTTTTCTTTAAAAAGCAGTAATTCCATCTGTAAGGGTTCATGAACTCATCTGTGGAATTACCTCCCAAAGGTGCCATCTCCAAATACCATCACATGTGGGGTTAAGGCTTTGACATATAAATTTTGAGGGAAGAGAGACATTCAGTCCATTGCTGTGAGGTTAAAGTCTCAGGAGGGGAGTTCTTTTAATCCGTGCCTACTATGTACTGCCTGCCTGAAATCCATGACCTACAAAAGTTAACTGTACTTTGATGTAGACAATGAGGCCTAACAATGACTTCTGACTTGCTTAAATAGGGGGCCACATGGTGAATATTAACTCATATCCATTTTCTGAAAGAAATGTGAGCAGAGTTAATGACATGATTACACAGGAGTCCTGGCATCCCACTCATTCTTTGACAGCTTAAGGACTGAATTATATTTTTCTTTAATCTTCTCAGGTCTGCGGTTCTATAGTAAGAGTCTAGGGGGCTTTTAAGAAATGAAAATTCCTGTTCAAAAAAGAAGTAGGGCACCTAATTCTTAATAACCAGGATGTATGAGCCTTCTTAAGTTAAATAATTTTTGAATAGTTGTGATGAGTACTTTTTAAACTCTATCCTATCTAATAAAAGAGTAATATGCAAATTGACCATACCTCTGCTACACCCACCAGCCACGCCCAGCAGCCAATCAGGAGCGAATATGCAAATAAACCCAATCAAGATGGCTGCGGCCACAGAGCAGGAGGGAGGCTTGGGTTTCCCCAGCAATGGAGGAAGCCAAGCTTTCCGCCTGCCCTTGCCGGCCTAGACCTCCACTCAAGGCTACAAAGTTTCAATGATAGAAGATAAATAAATCCAAACAGAAATGGCAACAGCCACGGAGCTGGAAAGAGCAGGGGGCTAGGGTTGCCCCTGGTGATGGAGGAAGCCAAGCCTCTGAAGCCCTGGCCTGCCTTGGCCTCCGCTCCAGGCTACAAAGTTTCAATTATAGAAGATAGATAAATCCCAACCACCATGGAGCAAGCAGGAGGCTTGGCTCACTCCAGGCTACAAAGTTTCAATTGTAGAAGATAAATAAATCCCAGATACCAGGCCTCTGCTTGGGTCGCCAGGGGGCGTGGCCGGCCTGCAAACCACCACAGGCCCCTCGCCCAGGCCGCCCCACACCCCAAGGGAACCCCCACTCTGATCCGGGACACCCTTCAGGGCAAACCAGCTGGCCCCCACCCATGCACCAAGCTTCTATCCTATCTAATAAAAGAGTAATATGCAGATTGACCTTCACTCCAACACATAAGATGGCTGCCCCCATGTGGTCAAAGATCCTGCCCCCATGTGGACACAAGATGGCCAGCAGGGGAGGGCAGTTGGGAGGGACCAGGCCTGCAAGGGAGGGCAGTTGGGGGCGATCAAGCCTGCAGGGAAGGGCAGTTGCGGGGGAGCCAGGCCTGCAGTGGAGAGCAGTTGGAGGTGACCAGGCCTGCAGGGATGGCAGTTAGGGGCAAACAGGCTGGCAGGGGAGCAGTTAGGCATCAATCAGGCTGGCAGGGGAGTGGTTAGGAAGTGATCAGGCTGGCAGGCAGAAGTGGTTAGGGGCAATCAGGAAGGCAAGCAGGCGAGCAGTTGGGAGCCAGCAGTCCTGGATTGTGAGAGGGATGTCTGACTGCCTCTTTAGGCCCTATCTCTGGGATAGGGCCTAAATGGGCAGTTGGACATTCCTCGAGGGGTCCCAGATTGGAGAGGGTGCAGGCTGGGCTGAGGGACACCCCCCGCCCCTCCATGCACGAATTTCGTGCACCAGGCCTCTAGTATTATATATCTATCTATCAACATATACATTGTGTTTCAACTAAACCTAATTATACATATACATGTTATCACTGATATAATGACTTATGATTCATTATCCTGACATAAAGCTAGTAAAAAAGTCAGTTCCATGTCTATTGCCATAGAATATTGCCTACACCTGTTTCACTCTTTTTGTTAAAAAATATATTTTATTGATTTTTACAGAGCTGAAGGGAGAGAGATAGAGAGTTAGAAACATTGATCAGCTGCCTCCTGCACACGCCCTACTGGGGATGTGCCCGCAACCAAGGTACATGCCCTTGACTGGAATCAAACCTGGGACCCTTGAGTCCGCAGGCTGACGCTCTGATCCACTGAGCCAAACCAGTTAGGGCTGTTTCACTCTTCATATTCCTTTTACAACAATGATATATGAGAGATGAAGGAGAACCATTAAGAGAACTCCTACACTGTTCAGATTTTCAAGTCAGTCACTCAGCTGAATGACGCTCTTTTTGAACACTTGGAGAAAGACGAGTTGTTGATGCAGTGCTCCACTCTAGATCACAGAGCATGACAGACTCAAGAAGACCGGTTTTCCACTACTTTACAGTAATATCTGTGAATCCAAATAAAGAAAAGTTGGCAAGAGGGTTGTTTAGAAGAGGTAGGGAACACCAAAACACTTAGAGGAGGGGAAAACAGTGACTACTCAAACTGTGAATTAACATAGTCAAAGTAGAGCTATTACAGAGCGGCAGCAGAGAAACAAAAGCAACTTGATAACACTGTGATTGTTCTAATCAAAGTTCCATTTGCTTCAAATACCCTAGACTGTTACCACCCAACTCCAACATTAGGCCTCATAAATACCACTGCCCCCAAAAGAAGAAATTTCATATTGTTGGGCCTCAGGTGAAATTCGTCAGGAAATGGGGTATTATTATAGACTTCTCCATATCTCTTTGTCTCTACTTCTTTCTGTAGATCTAATCCATTTTTCTTTCTATGAACAATTTCCCAATCTCATTCAGGCTTCCTCACCTTTACTGCCTGTAACTTTATCTCATGCCTGCTTTTAGCTTCCCATGATAGGATTTCTTGCCATAACTTTACACGAACTTTTCTCCGCTGATGGGGGCCATAGGGGTAGTAAGATATTAGCAAAGCTATAGTATGAGTGATGACTGCTGTTTGGAAGCAAACAGAAATGGGATGGAATCAAAAGAGCAGAGTTCACTTGCCCAACTGATAGTCAACACCCAAATAATACTTCTCCGTTTTATAGTCCTTTCCACTGGCCATTATTGTTAGTCATCACTTCTTCCAATGGACTCTGAAAGTGTGTGTCAAACATCCATCTACCTCAGTATAGGCACACAGATCTCCAAAGCCACTTAATTCCCAACTCTATTAGACCTTACCCTTAATTTTCTTGTCCTTAAAAATATTGAGAAAATTAGAAAAGATTCTTCTTGCCGAAACCGGTTTGGCTCAGTGGATAGAGCATCGGCCTGCAGACTGGAAGGTCCCAGGTTCGATTCCGGTCAAGGGCATGTACCTCGGTTGCGGGCACATCCCCAGTAGGGGGTGTGCAGGAGGCAGCTGGTTGATGTTTCTCTCTCATCGACGTTTCTAGCTCTCTATCCCTCTCCCTTCCTCCCTGTAAAAATCAATAAAATATTTAAAAAAAAAGAAAAAAAAGAAAAGATTTTTCTTTCTAATGGCTGTGTCAATCTAATAAATAATGCTAGAAGAAATATATAACAAAACACATCACACAGGCTACTAAAGTCCCCAGAGGCTCCTCATGTACACTAATTAAACAATGGCATTGACTGACGAAGTGTTGCCTATGCAGAGCACTTTAATAATTGCTGAGAAGCACTACAGTGAAATTGAAGCAACTGAGCTTGCTCTCAGTAAGACAGAAGCGGAGTTAAGTTCATCCCTATAGCCGAAGCTAATAACTGAAATTCGTGCATTTCAGAGTCATCCTCACTAAAGCAACTATATACTTGCTTGACAACTTCTAGAATTTTAGATCCCAAGTGAATATATAAAATCATTGTTTGAAAACCATAGTAAAGTGCTTCTCCAAAACGACAAATATAACTCATAAAAAAATAGGTATTAGAAACAGATGTGTCTTCAGGGTGAGGGATGGAAGTGGGAGGGAAGGTACAGCAGCATACTCTTTAAAAATGCAGACTTTAAATTGGACAAACATGGGTTCAATTTCTAGTTCTGATACTTAATGTGTGGTCTTTAATTTGCTTAATTCTATAAAACTTAATATTGTCACCTATAAAACAGCTAATAATACAACCACCTGATGAAAAAAATTGAGGGAGGATTTAAGTGAGATGACATATGTAGTATAGAATCCTTAGCTAAGTATTTGGCACATCATTATTGTCAAATAAATGTTAACATCATAATGGCATCAAAGCTCTTTTCACTTAACTACAGATGCCCTTTATAAGCTTGAACTTTTCCAGGAAACAATAGTTGATAAATAAAGAAGTAACTGCAATTCTCCTACTAGCCTTCACTACATCTTAATACTAAATTGACTTTATAATTTGATTCACTGTATTTTAAACATTGTATCTTAAGGTCTGCTCAAATATTATAGTCAATTCAGTCAATAATTATGCTTCTGAAGTATTAAGAAGGCAAACTTTAGTTAAATATAAATTAAAGAACTCTGTGGGTAAATATTTTCAATATTGACCCAGATAACTTTTTTACTTTACTCAATAATTCATGATTTGTATATGCTTAGATACTTTTATTCATGGACTTCAGTATCCACCAATTACATATCTCACTGAGGTCATTGATTTTTTTACATGAAATTAAATATTAATATTTGAAAAGGGGGTTCGGGCAATTGAATTCTGTTTGATAACTGTGAGGAATGTGAACTGGTTCCCCTGCTCCACAGGAATGCTTTTAGGTGTAAAAGTAAAAACTTAGAGCATATTTATTTTTTTACATTTGTAAAATATATTTTTATTCATTTCTGTAAGGAAAGGAGAGGGAGAGACAGAGAGAATCATTGATTGGCTGCCTCCTGCATGCCTCCCACTGGGGATCAAGCCTGTAGCCCAGGAATGTGCCCTGAACAGGAATTGAACTGTGACCTCTTGTTTTCTAGATGGATGCTCAACCACTGAGCCATTCAGGCCATGCAAAGTTAGAGCATATTTAATTAAAAGAGGGAAAATAGCAATAAAATACATTTTCCACAAAATAATATTAATCCCCTAGGGCAGCTGTATTCCACACACTCAAAGAATAATCTACCTCTAACCTTTCCTCCCTCACTTCATTTTAGGGATATTGCCACAAGCTTGGGAAAAGAATTTTCAAAGATAAAATGTAAATTTTACTTTTTTATTCCTTACAGATTGAGAGAAATTTGATAGAACTACTGTAGCACATTTCTTTAGTGAAAGAAGAGGAAATATAAATAATGATTTTAAGAACAGTATGTAAATATCTAATGCAAGCTGTAATTAGAAAGATGTCTTTTCCAGAACTAGAATGAAGAATTGTAATAACCTGCAACTAACTGATACTTTTATACACACATATCCAAAAAAATAAATCTTCCCTCAATTATTAGCGCATTTACAGAGGAAATTGTTTTCTTTTACTGAAGCTCTTAAAAAATTACTTTTGTTTTTCATTTCACTCCACACCAACTTTACTTAAAAAATATAGAGCAACTTTGTTGAGAAAACTTATATAAGTAAAATATACTGATGATGATCTTGACAGATTGATTCAAGAATTCCTCTAGTCATCACTAACAAATAGTAAAACGCATGGGGCTTTCTATCATTTACCCGTAGATGCTTTCAAAAATTATCATTGTATCATTGCTAATAGTAAACTTGAGCTTCCCATATGTGTTTTATTTTTTACCTTCAATAAAAGAGAAAGAAAAACAAACCACAAAGTAAAACCGCTTTAACCTCTTCTGCTAAGCTATCCCAGTTGACATGGAAATTTTTTTCTTTAGCCTCCAAATGAATAGTCCTCCATATTAAATAATACAACCTACAATGCAAAATAGAAAGTATTATGAATGTGTCAAGGTCTTGAAAGCAAAGATATCATGGCATAAGATAGTTCCAATCATAAAAGCGCATGAAGTTGATGTTTGAATACTATCATATTTTGAGGGAGAAACATTATCAAGACATTTATGTTATTATATAATCTGCACCTAAAAATGAAAACCCTGCAATGGTTTTAATTAACCTTTCATTCTTATAGAAGGGCAAAATCTATAATAAATGTATTCAGTCAACTCAAAGGCAATTTCAAATGGAACTTAATTTCCATAGGTTGTTTTTTTTAATCTCCCATAAATTCTAATAAAAATATAAAACCTCAGAGTGATAACTTTTCAAAGACATGGAGTAAATTCCTCTTTACAGTTAGATAATTATCTGTCTAAAGATACAGATTCCTTCCAATTTAAAGGCTGTGTTTAAGGTAGCCGGTTACCGACATGCGACATGTCCTAAAGCTAGAAATGTGTGGGCTTCGATTTTAAACACTCTACAGCAGTGGTTCTCAACCTTTCTAATGCCGCGACCCTTTAATACAGTTCCTCATGTTGTGGTGGCCCTCAACCATAAAATTATTTTCGTTGCTACTTCATAACTGTAATTTTGCTACTGTTACGAATCGTAATGTAAATATCTGTGTTTTCCAATGGTCTTAGGCGACCCTGCTAGTGGTTCTCAACCTGTGGGTCGCCTAAGACTATTGGAAAACACAGATATTTACATTACGATTCATAACAGTAGCAAAATTACAGTTATGAAGTAGCAACAAAAATAATTCTATGGTTGGGGGTCACCAAAACATGAGGAACTGTATTAAAGGGTAGCCGTATTAGAAAGGTTGAGAACCACTGCTCTACAGTGTTAACCTGAGTGTTATAACCATCTTCAGTCCAATGCTATGCCTATTAGAAACCACTGACATAGAAGCTATTTTTGTCCTCTTGGTTTACTGGTTTTATTATTGGCCTTGTCCAAAGATATGGAGTAGAATCATTTTGTCAGTTATCAGCCAGTGAGTAATAAGTCAGTTCAGGTGAGGTTTTCATGAACATGTCAGAGTTATTTTTATAAAGAGTAGCATATTTCCTGCTGGCACTTCTACATTAAAACAAAATCTTATGTCCCATGTCTGTTTTCCAAGAGGGAAATCCAAACTCAATGTGCTCAAGCTATTCCCTATCAAAAGGTCATGTTGATAAAAATAATAAGTTTTAAATGAAGAACTGCATTCCCATTGCAGTTCAAATACTCAGGCAGTACTGGTTTGGAAAGGAGAAATGCCACTTGTCAGTCCATTCTTCTATACATACAGCCTCATCTCAGAGACAAGTGCTTGCAACAACTCACATTTTCTCCTGGTTACCTTCCAAGTGCTAAGTATCATGCTTATTCCTTTTTTTTTTTCTTTCAATAATCTTAATTGACTTCTGTGATGAAATATAGGGATTTAGTTTATTATATTTCACTTGAATTCTTTCTTCCTCACCTCAATTTTTGAGCAGTATTGATATTTTTAGTTCCACTATTGGTAACATTAGTCAAGTGCAATAAGAAACTTGAAATTTGATTTCTTTTGCTAAATAATTTAAACACTATGCCTCTGTTATTTTTAAGTAATATAACATTATCTCTGTTCTCTCTTGTCATTGCTGCTTCCTACTTTGACCTTCTCATTTGTCAATTGTACCTTCCCTTTTTTTTTTGTCATCAAGAATGTTACTCATAATTTCTCTTGTAAACACAACTATGTATGGGTTTTTGTTGGTTTTGATTCTAAAAGTTGAAAATTAACAGGAAGTACAATAACATGACTATATAAATATCCATCCTCATAGAATTGAATGGTATTAAGATTATATTTCCTGCGCTCAGAGTCTAATGTCACGCACCCAATGACAATTGGAAGAAAAGGTTTCTTGGCTTAAAAGCAAATAGAGTGTCTTTTAAAAAAAAATATTCCACTAGTTGCTCAAATTCATGCCATGTTTGTGACAGAAATAAATCCGGAGATGTTCTAAATTAAATTAAAGCAGGCCAGCGATTGAGAGAAAGAGAGCAGTTGTTAGCTTGTTAATTAAGTAGCTGGGGCCATCTGACAACAGACTGCTCACATTCCTAACGTATGTTGGAGCTTTGAATCAACATACAGGCATCTACTCCACTAGGTGGATCATGCATTTGGCATATGCATGAACTTGCAGGACTGTTGCCTGTAACCAATCAAAAGCAGTAAATATGTCCTTTTATTCTTTTTAACTTTATTTTTATTAAAATTTTTTAATGTTGACACTCTTGCAGATGTCCCCCTCTCCTCCCCTCATTGCCCAATTCCACACACCCCTGCCTCCCCCTCCCTTGGCCTTCACCACACTCTTGTCCATAACCCTGGGGTATGCATATATGCTAATCCCTTCACCTTCCAAATATTTCTTTGTTATAGACTGTGCTCTATCATAGAACTGCCTCATCCTTCACTTCACCTTATCCCACCCCAATATAAATTCTTCTTTTTTCAAATATGTGTGGGAACCACGCCAGAGACGCCTGATAGTCAAGGCCAATTAAAGCACAGAGGCCTTGTTATCAATACATTGAATGTCCAAGGCCACTATGCACCTAGGCTAAAATGACATAAGCAGGTGTGGGACACAAATCCCACGGTATACTGCGCGTGCATGCCCTCTTGTAGCCGAAATATAATTGATGTAACTATTGGCACAAAGCCTTCTTTGTCTCTAGAATAATATACAAATTACTGGCCAGCTAATGCGCTGGTGTGAAGAAGTGTGCTGGGCAGAGGAGTGTGCTGGAGAGAGGGAAAAGACTAGATGGAGCTGAGAGCTGGTACTGCTACGATGTAAGGCTAAGAGCTCATAGAGAGCTCAGCTATAGCTACCATGTTTACCAGCCAATATGTGGTTGTAAAGGACTGTTTTGTCTGATGACTTATGGCCACTGGCTTCTACAATAAAGACTCATTCTTATACACTTACAACTTCTCATGGCTTCTCCATCTACCACCCAGTGTCCCAAGAAAGCCCAGTCCCAGGCAGAGGGGCTTGGACCCGACACCTGTAACTACTGAGCAGAGGATAAAGGAGGAACTTGGACTAAGTCCCCAACAGTTAATACAGTGGGTAGGGTTCGAGAAGGAACCTGCCATGGCATAGTCAGGAAGAATTTAGAAGACTATATGGACTCAGAGCAAATGAGAGCAGCAGTGCTTGTGCAGAGCTCTTGCTGTATCTGACAATTGTTACTTATTTTAGACAGAGAGAGGAAGGGAGGAGAAAGAGAAACATCTATGGGCTGCTTCTTACATGTCCCCTACTGGGGATCAAGCTAGAAACCTGAGCCTGTGCTCTGACCTGGATCCAAACCGGTGACCTCTTGGTGCATGGGACAACATTCAATCAACTGAGATACACCGGCTCGGCCCAATATAAATTCTTTCTTCCCCCTACTTGATGTATAAAATAGCCCTTCAACTCCAGGGTGGAGGACATGTTGCCTTTCCCCCCCAGTGCTGCTGCTGGTGATTGAGACTGCATGCCCAATGCCTGGACCTTTATGGTCCAATAAACCCTTTCTTTTCAATTGGCATTCAACCATTAAAGTTTTCCGTTTAACATTTGTTTTGGTTTTCAATTACTTCATTTATTACTGTAAATTTTTTCATGACTTTCTAATGTCCTTTCTTTTTACTGATCAAAAACAATGGTTCTTTTCCATATTCTCAAAGTTATCCTTCTCTTCATCATTTGCCACAAACCTCTCATATTTTTCTCTTATCTTTTGATTGAAAAGGGACTATTTGCTCTCTTGTCAACCATACAATTAACCTTTGAGCTCACTTTTTCCACTTCTGCATTAAGGCTATTATATATGAAATCCAAGTCTCTCTTCTTTATGTATTTTTCTTTTTTTATTAAATTTATTGGGGTGACATCCTCTCTAATAAAATGGTAATATGCAAATTAACCATCACTCCGCTACATAAGCCACGCCCACCAGCCAAGCCACGTCCACCATCCAATCAGGGCGAGTATGCAAATTAACCCCAATCCAAGATGGCTACAGCCACAGAGAACAAGGTTTCCCAGGTAACAGAGCAAGCCAAGCTTTCCATAGCTGTTGCAGGCCTAAGCCTCCACTCAAGCTACAAAGTTTCAATTATAGAAGGTAAACAAATTCAAACAAATGGCGGCAGAATGGAGCTTGAGAGAGCAGGCCAGGGTTGCCGGCGGCAACAGGGGAAGCAAACCTTTCCGCACACCCTGGCCGGGCTCACCCGCTTAAGGCTACAAAGTTTCAATTGTAGAAGGTGAATTAACTGCCACAGAAATGGCTGCCGCCCCAGAAATGGCTGCCGCCCCAGGCTACAAAGTTTCAATTGTAGAAGGAAAATAAATTCCAGATACCAGGGCCTCCCCTTGGGTTGCCAGGGGGCGTGGCCGGCCTGCAAACCACCACAGGCCCCTCACTCAGGCCGCCCCACACCCCAAGGGAACCCCCACCCTTATCTGTGACACCCTTCAGGGCAAATCAGCTGGACCCCACCCGTGCACCAGGCCTCTATCCTATCTAATAAAAGAGTAATATACAGATTGATCATCACTGCAACACACAATATAGCTGCCCCCATGTGGTCAAAGATCCTGCCCCCATGTGGACACAAGATGGCCACTACAAGATGGCCAGCAGGAGAGGGCAGTTGGGAGGCACCCGGCCTGCAAGGGAGGGCAGTTGTGAGGGACCAGGCCTGCAAGGGAGGGCAGTTGAGAGGGACCAGGCTTGCAAGGGAGGGCAGTTGGAGGTGATCAACCCTGCAGGAGAGGGCAGTTAGGGGTGACCAGGCTGGCAGAGGAGGGAAGTTGGGGGCAAACAGGCTGTCAGGGGAGCAGTTAAGCATCAACCAGGCTGGCAGCGGAGTGGTTAGGGGGTGATCAGGCTGGTAGGCAGAAGCGGTTAGGGGCAATCAGGAAGGCAGGCAGGCAAGCAGTTGGGAGCCAGCAGTCCTGGATTGTGAGAGGGATGTCCGACTGCCCGTTTAGGCCCAATCCCACCTGTGGGATCGGGTCTAAACGGGCAATCGGACATTCCTCCAGGAGTCCCAGATTGGAGAGGGTACAGGCTGGGCTGAGGGACAACCCCCCGCCGTGCACGAATTTCGTGCACCGGGCTTCTAGTTGGTTAATAACATTATACAAATTCCAAGTGCCCATTTCTATGATGCATGTTCTGTATATTGCACTGTGTGTCTACAACCCAAAGTCAAATCATCTTTGATTTTCTTTATTAGCTTTTCTGGAGCATATTCTCAAGTTACATTCTCAGAACATACATACATACATATATATATACATACATATATATATATTTATATATATATATAAAGGATTAATCTCCTGATTCTTTGTATGCTCTTAACTTTATCTTTACATCTGAGTAGTTATTTGTATACATAAATTCAGGTTTAAGATTAAGTTTCCTTTACTTAAATATTGAATATATTACTCTAAATGCATTCCAGGTCATAGGTCGGTTTTTTTAGGGTGGTGAAGGCCCGGGGTGGGGGTCAGGTGCCGACTAGAAGGGGTCAATTGTGTGGGGGAGGGAACATGTGTAATACTTTCAAGAATAAAGACGGAAAAATGCATTCCAAATATCCTATGTGAACAATTCTAATCTTCTTTAATGTAAATGTATTTCTGGATTTCTAGATTTTTAAAATATGTTTAATATTTGAATATCTTATCAGAGTGGGTATAGACATGATTTTTATATTGGCTGGATCTAAAAATGTATAAGTTTCTTTAAGTTTTATAAATATATTTGGTTATTTCTCTGGCTTTTACCTCCCCCCTTCCCCCCCCCCCCCCGTTCTTTCTTTATGGAAATGTTACTAATATAATTTTAAGTTACTGGAAATCATTTTTATTTTCTAGTTTTCATTTATTTGATCTGTGTTCTGGGAAATGTATGAATCTGTAGCTTTCAATCCATCTCTTAATTTTAAAAAATAGAGTTATATTTTTTATAACTATTTTGATATATTGTTCTTTTTATAGCTAATTATTCTTAATTATATATTATATATACAATACCTTTTCAAATTCCTCTAAGGATAAGAATTAGGTTCTTGTTTTGTTTTATGTAATTTCTCATGTGCCTTCAATTATGCTTCGTTCAGAGCAGTTTGTTTGCTTTAACTCTCTTTTTAACATTGTCGAGTGTCTTTTATCGTATTCAATTGCTCTCATGCTCACAAAGGTAGGTTAACCTGAGAAGTTTATGTGTGCTTACTTCACTGTGGTCTATGTAGTTCCTTTTCTTGAAGGCCTGTCTTTCCCTGAATAAAAAAGCTAAGCGGCTCCTCTTTCCACTTGAGATGTGCTTGTTCCAAAGGAGGCTGACTTTATTGATGGGAGCAGGGAGCCAGATGGAAGGGTGTCCCAAATATTACTTTAACATCAATAGTGACACTGTGTAATAGCACCGGGAAAGACGCTCAGGCTTCCTGTTCCCTTAAAGCCTTGGTTTTGATGGCAGAGCCCCAGAAACCGAGAAACACCTCACCTAGCCACTCAATGGAGTGGGAAGGGGCAGGGAATTGGAAATCAGAGGCTCCCTGCTCAGAGAAGGAATGATGGCAAGCAAGGGAGAGGCTGTTGGGCTGTTCGAAGGCCCCTAGCTCAGGTCTTAAGCTGTGATCGTGTCCCTGGCCCTGAACATGATGTGTCTGTTATCCCTGACACAACATGAAGAGTATTCTATTTTGTGATGGCAACGGCCGCCGCCACCACCCCTTAGCTCCCGCAAGGGAGTCATTTTCCTTTCTTTATAGAATATTTTATTTTGAGATAAATTCAAGTATGCATGCGGAAAGAGGGATTGGAATAAATGGCTGATTAGCAGAGTGTTCTGAGACAGACTTTCAGCTACCTTGTTTTAAGCCTCATCTCTTATTCCCACCCTAGGAAATGCTGACTCTAAGCTTGGATTATCTATGGCATTTCCTGGCAAGACAGGGTCCCATGACAAATCTTTGTGCATGCTTTCAGCTCTGCTTCATCCATCAACATGCTTTCTTAAGCTTTCTGTTGTCCTGGATTTTCACGGACATTTTTTCCCACTCTTGACCTCCCTCTATTTTTCCTTACAGTCTATGTTTTATCACTCTCTTATATGTTTTAGACATTTTGTTTAGACCTTAAGTGCATATGCTTATTTTTCAACTTAAAACAACAACATAGGCATATTATATCTAATTTTTGTGAGCTAGTGTGGGCCCATTTCCCTGGGTAAGTAAGATATATAACCAACTATAATTAGGGTAAGACTACTACTGATATATACATACTCCTGATTTATATTATATGGATACCCAATAAATCCCATAGTTGAGGAAGCATTGCAAACAAAATTGAACATCACAGTTTATTTATTTTTTCATTCATTCAATAAATATTAATGTCAATCACTACTATATGTCAGATACTATTAAAAGTATTAAAATTATAGCAATGAATAAAACAGGGAGAATACTTTTAAGGTGACTTAGAGTTAACATATTTTAGGTATCAGAATACTTTTAAATGGAGTGCAGTAAAATTGAAAAGGGATTATCTGACATTTTTCATCTATATAAAATGTATATTTGGCAAGAGTGAACTCTTAGGGCAAGTTTTACCTATATATTACATTTATATCTATACCTAATTATATAATATCACTCATGAAATGTAGCACTTAATGATGTGTTTCCTCTTTCTTTTTCACTAGATAGAGTCACTTTTTTAAAAAACACTTATACAGCACCTTTTTATAACACCTATACAGGACCTTCTAAAAATGCAAGGCTTAGATTAACCATAAGTTTTTCTCCTGAAGGCAAGCTTTAATAAACTAATCAAGGCCCCCTAAGAAATGTATGAATTCTCAGACTAGCTTGCTATTCTACATTATAGAGACAGTAAATATAGCAAATGAATGAAGAAGATCTTGACTTTGAAGTGAGCTAGACTCAACCTTGTACTTGACAGTATGTGAACTTAGAGAACTTCCATAACTTTTCTAAGCTTTGACTCATCTACAAAATTTCATTGAAAACATATTTAGTTCTTGAAGGGAGAATTGAATGATATAATGAAAGAGAAAACTAGGCATATTCTAGATGCTCAATAAAAGCTATCAATATTTTTCTTGTTATTAATATCTCTTCCATATATTTCTCCATAGACTATGCTGTTTCAACTCACTCAGTTTTATGTCTGTAAATTGAAATTATCTTTGTTACCTTAAAATTATATTTTAGCTTACAGTATTCTTTAGTTTATTATAAGGACAGTATTAATTTCAAAACCTCATTGTGCTGATTTCCCCTTCTAGTTTGAATATCCACTAACTGGATTTACTTAGCTTGTCTCCTCTTAAAATAGAGGGATATACCCACATTTTCTAATTGCAAATGATTAAGTTGATTCTACTTGGAAATAGTTCATATAAACAATGTTTTCATTGGTCAACATGTTCTTAAATTAGCCACACAAGGTCTTCTTAACTCCATATTGTGGTTTAGATAAGGACCTATTACTTTCTTCTTTTGTGGGAGATACACTAAAATTAAAACACTATGGCAGTCACTGTGCAATGAAAAGAAGTTGATAATTGGAAGAAATGATATATAGTGAAAATAGACTAGATTATGATTTTATAACATATCAGCCCTCAGATCTCTTTGACTTACAATAACAGAGGCTTGCCTCTTTGTACATGTGACCAGTCTATTATAGGTTCATAGTGGCCCTACTTCATGTAATATTTATTCTAGGACTCAGGCTTCTAAGCATTAATGGTCATGATAAGCAGAAAGAAATTGGAAATAGGACCAAATGTTGACTCTTAAAACATCTGTTCAGAATTAACATGTGCCACTACCACACATTGTATTGGCCAAAGCAAGGCAGATTGTCAAGCCTAATAGCAATAGGGAAGTGAATACTTGTGAATAATACTATTATCTTCCACATTGGACATTATAAGAATAATATCATAGAGATATATCTTTTCATTATAAACTATCTATGTTATATTTGAATTCCTTCATTTCACTCTTATATTAATCCCATGTGGACCAATTTTTGTCATTATCCCCATTTTATATAGTGGAGTAGGAAGCACCAGCAATCCATCTCCCCACCTAGACAGCACTGGAAGATCTGTCTAAAGTAACTACATTGGAACTCTGGAGTCCATTGAAGGCTTGCAACTTCCAGAGGAAAGCTTAAGTGGTACACGCAGTTAATTTCAGCTCTTAACTCATCAGTGGCTAACCATGCCCTGCCTCCTAACTCAATAGCTGGCAGCTGTGCATGTATTCTCAAAGCAGCTTACATGCAGCTTGCAGGAGTCAGGGTGGGCAATAAGGATCTTGCCTTCCAAATATTGGAATATCTGTTTTGATAGCTGATTGCTACTTGTGATCATGGAGTTACATTCACAGAGGTGGGCAGACATGTTGGACTCACTACCCCACATTGATTCAAATCCCTCCCTTTGACTGAAGTGACTTCCAGGGGATTTAAAGGGCCGGTGCCCTTCCCTCCACCTTTATTTTTTTCTTTCCCCCGCTTTGAGAGTCAGACATTAAAAATTAGGACATTCAAAAGCAATCGCATATATGGAAGAGATAGAAGATCATTGTGCATGACCAGAGAAAGGCTCAGGCTCAGTTAAGACGTTAAGGAGTGAAGAAGACCTTATGTTTATACTGCAGGCTGATTCTCAGCATGGAGACAACCTTCAGCAATCCAAAACAAAACAAAAAGAAATCAAACCCAGCAAAGTGGGGAAGGAGGAAAATCTGACTTGTAGAGTTATCATAGTATTCAATTCAAATGTCTAGTTTTCAATGAAAAATCACAAAGCATCAAAAAAGAAAAATTAAACTTCATGAAAATTAAAAATGGTGCATCAACAGAGTGAAAAGGTAACATACTGAATGGGGAAAATATGTGAAAATCATATATATGATAAAGCATTAATATTCAGAATATATAGAGAACTCCTAAAACTCAACAAAAAAACAAACAACCTGATTCATAAATGGAAAAACACTGAATATACATTTCTTCAAAAGAAGATATATGAATAGCCAATAAACACTAGAAAGAGGTTCGACATATTAGGGAAATCAAAACCACAACGAGATGCCACATCACACTCACTAGGATGGCTACTATGAAAAAAATTAAAGTAAGTGTTGGCAAGGATTTGGAGGAATGAAAACTATTGTGTAATGGTGGTGAGAATGTAAAATGTTGCAGATTCTGCAAAACAAACAAACACACACACACACAGTATGGCAGTACTTCAAAAATTAAAAATGTATAAGTACCATATGATCCAGCAATCTCACTTCTGGATATATACCCAAAATAATTAAAAGCATGTTCTTGAACATCATACATGATCTCCACATCAAAATATATTTATGCAACCATGTTCATACCAGCATTATTCAAAATAGCTAAATCAGAGAAGCAAATAAGTGACAGATGAATGGATAAGCTTAAAATCATCTTTGTAACTTTACTTGTGTTCTTTAAGTCTTTGGTGCTCTTGGGATTGTTACCCTACTTTTAAAGCAATATGTGTGATTCATTTGTGGAGCTAGCCAGTGTTGAAACAAAGAGGCATTTCAGTATATTAAAAATGAACTACCTTTAGTACCCAGCTACATGGCATCTCTCCAAAGGAAAATGTCTTTATTTGCCTAAGCTAAGTTTAAGTAACCTTCACCAGAGGGAATCCCAAAGCAGGAGAGTGTGCTCCATAAAAATGTTTGCCTCTTTTTTACATAATATTCCTTTGCATTTCAAATAGTTCAGCTGATCTAATTAGAGCTTGATGAGAGAAAGGAATTAAAGAGATAATTTAATTCAGCATGTAATTATCATTAAACAAAGACCATTTTTTTCAATAAATGCATACTAACTTTTCAGATACTAACTGAATAACTCAAATTAAATCAATATAAAAAATTGATATGTACACCCATATGCCCACTGCAAACTTCCTGACAAATATGTCTACATTAAAATATATACTGTAGATGTATATCAACATGAATATTTTTCTCAAATCTATAAATTCTCAATATATTCTGAGAACACTGATGATGCTCATTATCAACAGAAATAGAATCACAATTTAATAGATGAATAATAACTAAAGTGGTAATGAATTGAGGTGCCCTCAAAAGGCAGAATTAGATTTTACTCCAAAATTTAAACTAGTAAGATATGTATCCAAAATACAGGATTAGCCGTAAGTGAGAGTAAAATAAAATACTATGGGTAAGTGATCAATGGACTAGTTTGGTAAAGTTCAGGACTTTAATCCCTATCATACGAGAATTCACTCATTGCCATGCAGAAAACGGATTTATGTTCTTCATGGAGAAAGAGTGCAACAGTGGAAAATTGAGCAATCAGGAGAGGCAGAAAAAAGAGTGAGAGTAACAAAGAGTTTGTTGACTCTGCCCATTTTAACATTGTTCAAAGTAGATGGAGTCTGGCTAACCCAACTGTGAGTAATCAGATTGCAAAAGTTGAGAGATACTGAAACAGCTCATTGATTCCTTGTTCTCTATTCAAACTTCTTTAAAATTTTTCTTCCAATGTGCTTTTCTTACCTAGAGAATATGCTAAAGAAGCAGAATTAAATCTGATTCACTTGGCAGGTTTTTTGTTTCTGTGTAAATGAGCACTGACATTTTTATTTATACAGATCAGTGGTTTAGAGCCATTAGTCCTGTGAAGTTGGTCAATATAAGTCTGTCCGCAGGGACAGCTTCCCTCTTAAAAACTGTGATCCAGACCCTGAACTGAAGCCACAAAGGCAACCACCACTGGGTTTCTGAGCAACCAGTTCCTCTGGTGCTCCGCTTTCTTGGAAAAATTTTGGTTTTTAACTTTATTTTTTTTTAATCTAGTGGTTCACCATGCCCATTGCAAAGTAAAGGTCCTGAGATCTGTTTAATAGTTATCAGTATTTCCAGTCTTACTTCACCACAAAATCCTTTGGGTTAATAGGTATCATACGGTAATGTCCCAAGTCTCACACTTGAATAGCAATATACGTAGTCAAAACAAGAAATTTGGGTAGAGACTACTTGGACTGTGATTCTAGCTTGCCCTCTATTTTGACCTTAGGAATGTTTTTTCCCCCTCAAAATGAGGAGGATAATAGGATGATAAATAGCTTTTTATGTATGTGAGTGAGGAATAAACAAGATAGATATCTGTAATACTTTTATCAATGTCATGGAGTTACTATGAAGATCATATGGGGGATGAAAATGCAAAAGTAACTTGAAAATGTTCTACATATGTAAAATAGTATTTTTAAAAAATTTTATTTATTGATTTTAGAGAAGAATGGAGAGAGGAAAACATCAATTTATTATTCCACTTATTTATGCATTCATTAGTTGATTCTTGTACATGCTCTGACCAGGGATCAAACCCTCAACTTTGGGGTATTGGGACAATGCACAAACCAACTGAGCTATATAGCTAGGACCTAAAGTAGAATTTCTTTTAATGTAACCATTAACATTATTTTATTAACAATAGGAGCATTTAAATTTTAAAATTTGGTGCTTGATTAATATCTCTGCTGACATAAATCAAGTGAACTAAAAAGGCCAAAGTCCACAGTGGCCTCTCTTCCAAGCTCTTTATCAGTAGTCACTAAATTGATAATGCACTCATCAATTGATAATGTTCCAAATAAATTGATAAAAAATAATGTTTTCTTTGTATATGACCACAGCACAAATAACCAAGGTATCCATCGTGTTTATTTTTACTATTTTTTCTAGAACTTTGCCACCAAATCACTTGTGTGATGCACACATCAATCATTACACTGGCCACACTTACAGATGTGGCTGGAACGCAATGATTTCAGTTCTTTGTTCATTTCCAAAATGACATTAATGTTGTGACAGAACTTTGTCCCTTAGGTTAGTTCTTCCGCTACACAGAGAATTACCAAAACAACTCTTGGAGGAACAGTATTTCTGTGATTTTTTCAGTTGGGTAACTCCTGACAGTCCCTTAGACGCATGAATAAAGTCAACTTTTGGAGATCTGCAGTATAAACTGAAGCATATCATTGCCCCGAGAGATAAGAAAACTTATATAGCTGAAATGGAATCAAGTCACTGGCAATATCAGCAAGAAGCACACTGTCACTTTTTTGTTGTAATTTTGTGTGACAACCTCTAAGGACATTCAGTGTGTGTCATATTTCAAGACTGCAAAAAATTTGTTAACCTTTACTTTATAAAGTTAAGAGATGTTCCTCTACCCAATACCTTATTCTATCCAAAAGAAAAAGTCATTGCTGGAAGCTTTGTTTGGAAATCAAATTATTCATTCTGAAATAACATTGAAATTTATAGCATAACTAGAGGCCCGGTGCATGAAAATTCATGCACTGGAGGGGAGGTCCCTCAGCCCGGCCTGCCCTTCTCACAATCCGGGAGCCCTCAGGGGTGGGAGGCAACCTGGCGATCAGGGGAAAGCAACGTCCCCATCACACCTCTGCTGCTGCCACTGCCAGCAGCACAAGTCTTGGCTGGCCCTGGTTACCTGAGCCTTGGGCGGCCCTGGGCGGCTGGGCATCCGCCATGCAAGGCTCTCCTGCGCCTCAGGTCGGCCCTAGGTGGCTGGAGGGCTGAGGAGAATGGGGGACTTCGGAGGCAGGCGCACAGAGCGGCGGGACCTGCCTGGGAGAGAGCCCAGCTGTGCTGCATGCCTGCCACCCCAGCAGGGCAGAGGGGACTGGGCACCGCCATCTTGTGGCTGTGGGTGCCTCCATCTTTGAGGGTGTGGCAGTCAATTAGCATATTCCCTCTTTATTAGATAGGATAAGAGTACTCTCTGTAGAATCTTTCTCATCAGAATACTGACAAGACCACATTACTGGTGACACAGTGGAAATAAGTAATTCACTAGTAAGTTATAATATCCTTTTCCTAATTTAGTGGTTGAGCTTCCAGCTAAGGGAGACAGTATATACTGTTATGTAAAAGTCATACTTAGTACAAAAGATAATTTTCATGAAAAAGTAGAAACACTAAGGGCTTAAATATAAACAGAGTTCAATTTGACAAGTCACTGACAATGTAGCTAGTATACAATAACTTACTTTTTTTAGTGCAAGAGCCACTACTTTCTTCTAATTTGTCTGTCTTTTTTAAATGAACAAAAATACATGGCAAGATAATGTCTGAATGCAGCTCCAAAACTGGATTTTAAAGCACACCTGACTTCCCAAATAGTTTATATCATGAGTATATACTATTTTTTACAGCAAGACAAAGAAAATACATTTTTAAAGACTATCTTTTTATAAACAAACAATTAATTCTCCCTTCTAGTCATACTTCAGCCAGTGAACACCTGGCACCTCAGTCTGCATGTATTTCTCCATGCCAAAAATGCAATAATTAATGTACAACTGTCAAAAGTGAAACATTTATGTGTCCACCAATGTGTCCTTAATGAATAGTTGACTCATAGTTATACCTTGCTTTTGGTTACCATTAAATATACTATGGAAGATTTATCATGTTCAGAGAGCAAAATGCATTCTGATTAACATAAACAGGAAGAATTTATTAGAGGGTTCTAAATGAATTGTAGAATTATTGGGACGAATGAAGTAATATCTCATCTAGGCTTCCCTAATGGACTAACGGAAACATGCCTTAAAACTGGTGCCAAAGGAACTACTGGCTTGTCAAATTACAGTCCCCGACTACAGTGACAGGGTGCAGAACTTCTGCCTCTGCTGTGGGCAAAAGTCACCACCAGATAAACTTGGAATCCTGTCTAAAGAAGAAGGTATACACCATGATTGATGCTTTTTTCCCTAACCTCCTAAGAAACAATAGTTTTGCACAACCAAAATTATATGGATATTTGATTTTGCCATTTTGCAGTAACACCATATTCTGACAACTAGCAGTATCAGCAAGAATCACACTACAGTATTTGTCTGGTTGTAACTTTGTGTGACTGCCTCTAAGGACATCCATCTTGTATCACATTTCAAAATGCAATAATGCATTAATCTTTAATCAAGAAAGCCAGAGTATTTGCTCAACCCAATGTCTTATTCCATTAAAGAGAAAAAGCCTTTGTTTAAAAGTCTGTTTTGTTGAAAATCAAATTACTTATTGTAATATGATACCTAAATAGCATCATAAAAGTATTCTAGATGGTTAAAAATGTGATTTCTTAATGTGTCATAAGCCATCCCCCTATGACAACAATTTTTAGTGCTAGTTAAATTTCTTGTAGTTGCATGAAATAAGTCTTTCTCCCATAAAGCAGCTTTCCTAATATTTTAAAATATCTCCTATATTTTCTATATGTTTATTCTCAAGTTTAAGTGTTCCTACTTCTTTCACCTGTATAATATAAATTTCAGATTTTCTTCACTTCTAATCACCTTCTTTTGGGCTTGCTCTAATTTCTAATAGTTGTCTTAAAAAAGAGCCATTTGGTATGGAATGCAATTATCCAGAAATAATTAGGAAAAGTAAATAAAATACAGTGGGCCCATTATATTTTTTCATTCTAATCCTCTATGCTTATTAGCAAAATTCCCATAATACCATTCTGATATTACTTGCATAACCTCATAAATGACTTGTATATCCATCCTTATTTAAAATACTTTTCAAACTAAAACAAAATAACTTGTGTAGTTTCCTTAAATACTTCTATCACTTCTATGCTATTGTTGTCCAGCCTTGTTAAACTCTTAACAATAGTTTTGTAGTTCCTCAGAACTTTTCCTATTTTCTCTTTTCTGTTCACTCTGGCCTATCTCCCAAAATAATCTCATAATGGTCACTTCCATAACTTGTTTACTATATAGTGCAAATTTCTATAATTTTCAAAACTATATTTCAAACCAGACCAAATTTATATAGATAATTAACCATAACCTATCCAAACATGATATTATTATTTTCCACAAGAACAGTTGCTATTCTAATTATTCTTTTTTTTTTTTTTTTTTTTTTTTTTTTTTAGCAAACAGTACCATACCATGCATCTTCTTTAGCCAGAAACCCAGAAACTGTCCTTAAGTCCTCCCATTCACTCCTAGGTCCATATTAAAATTATCACTGAATTTTGTCAATTCTAATACTTCAATGATTGTGTAATCTATAGGCTTTTATTTTCATTCTCATTCAACTGCCCTCATCTCCTATTAGCCAACTGTGAAATCTTCCCAATACAACTCCACATATCTTTTCTCATCTGATTTCAACCCTTTCTCAAAGGAACTCTCATAGTTGTTATATATTTTTTCTAATTAAATATTTCATGGCTCTGAGTGTTCCCAGAAAAAAGGAATAAATTCCTTTCCCTGGCCTATCAGATCTTGCAGTGGCTTATACTAGTACATCCACTATCAGCTCAATACACTACCTCTGTTAGACATCTTTCAATGCCCCAAATATACAGAAGGCCTCTAGGACTTAGAATATGCTGCACTGAAGTCCACTCCCCTACAGCCAATAAACATAATCTGTTTAACTATCTCCTATTTACTATTCACATTTAAATGTCATGTATTCATGAAAACTTTCTACTCTTCTGACAAGGTTAGTGGTATAGCTGGTTTCCAAAGATAAACTCAACCTACCCCCACCCTATTATGTATACTACCATCAAGATGTGCAGCCTGAGAGTGCTTTGATCAGGAGAAAGCAAAGAGAGGGATATTCTGAGTCTTCTGAGGACAAACTCTAAAGACATCTAGCAGCTTCTCCTTCCTCTGAGGAAGTTAGTGCCTCACAATAAAGAAGCCTCAGTAGCCATGTGGAAAGGTCCACATAGAGTAGAATTAAGGTCCCCAACTGACAGCTTTAGCTCTGCATCCCTTTAACAGTCGTACCAATTTGCCAGCCGAGTGAATGAACCATCTTGAAAGTGCATCCTCCAGCCCAGGTCGAGACGCTCCAATTGATACCTTGCACTTGCCTAGCTGTACCCAAACGGAGAACTTGGGAACACATTACTGAATGCTTCTCTTTGAACTGACTAAGCTTAATGATAATGGAAAAATAAATTTCATTATCCACTCACCCATAAGTATTTCATATTCTATAGTGTAAATTCCATTTATAAAGCAAAGATAATCCTTCATGTGACCACTACTCCATCTTCATTATATAAAAGCATATCTGATGTATAGCAGGCACTCAATAAATATTGAAATGAGCATCAGTATATATTGAAAGCTAAAATTTGTTTAGACTTCCCTAAGCCACAAAACACATTTTTTTTTCTGAATGTCTGAACATAGGATTATATTTATCTTTTCTGAATATTTTTTTTGTAACTTAATACATATGACTCCAAATGTGTTTATTTTCTTAATAGGCATTATTTTTAGAGCAGTCTCACTAAAAGACAGCATCTTCATTGGAACTTTCAAAGCACTATTCTGCAGTGTTTACATTGTATGTTCAAGTGATACATTCAAGTGTTTAACAGAAAGGATAAAAAATGCTCTTATCTTGTTTGGGAATAATATAATAAATATAAGTGGGTAATGTTATCGGATTACAATATAAATGCAAGCAGTTGAGATTATACGCAAGGCCAAAACCATATGGAACAATGACAGGACTAACTGGGTTGAGGGGAGAAAGTATACATTACAACATCAAGAAAAACTAAGTAACTAACCAAAATGATGGAATGGATATATATATTCATTATATGCATATATAATTTATATATAATTATTTAATATTTCATGAATATGTAAAATATATTCTTTTATATAAAACTAAAGGCCCAGTGAACAAATTTGTGTACACTGGAAGGAAATTAATTAGAAGAAATATATTAACATCGCTATTTGCCCTTTCTCTATAATAGAAGTGTCAACTAAATTCACAATCGACAATGACAGATCAAAACACATGCATGCAATTGGTGCCAGTCAGAGCTTTATATGTACCGCACATGTGCAAGTCAACCTAGCCTTTTATATCTATAACTAGTAGCCCTGTGCATGAATCTGTGCGCCAGTTTGCCAGTAGCTCGCTGCCACCCTCCAGTAGCTCGCTGCCACCCTCCAGTAGCTCGCTGCCTGCTGCCTTGCCCTCCTGTAGCTCCCCCTGCCCCCTCTTCCCCTCACCCCCCTCATAGCTTGCTGCCCTGCCCCCTCCTGTAGCTCTCTGCCGCCCGCTTGTAGCCAGTAGCTTGCTGCCACCTTCCTGTAGGTCTCCGCCCGCTGCCCCGCCCTCCAGTAGCTCCCTCCACAACCCCGCCCTCCCCTCATAGTCTGCTGCCCTGACCCCTCCTGTAGCTCTCCACAGCCCACTTATAGCTCACTGCCCCACCCTCCTACTGATCCGTGATCCGGTCATTACGCAGTCGGTCATTACGCTTCATGGTGTAACAACCATTTGCATATTACATATTTACTATACAAGATAATAAAAGCGTAATATGCAAATAGACCTAACAGCAGAACGATTGTCTAGATGACTTTCTGGACGACCACTCTATGACACGCCCTGGCGCCAGGCCAGCCAAGGCGGATGGGATGCGATTGGTTGGGGGGCCCCCACCATCGCCCCATGATCGTCCTACAGAGGGAGGCCCAGGCCACCAGCTGGCGGGGTGATCGATCAATTGGGGGGCTCCATGATCGCCCCAAAGAGGGAGGCCCAGGCTACCCGCTGGTGGCGCTGTGGTGGGTAGCCTAGGCCTCCTTCTGCAGGGGTGATCCATCGTGGAGCCCCGGCCAGGTGGGCAGGGCCTACCTCTTTGGCGCAATCGATTGCAGGACTCCCAGACTGTGAGAGGGAGCAGGTTGGGCTGAGGGACCCCCCACCTCCAGTGCACAGTTTTGTGCACAGTCCTCTAGTATACAGAATAAACTTGCTTAATTAGGCCTGCTTTCTGATTTAGCTAAATTTTTTCCAGCCCAGTGAAGCACCCCAACTTCTCTTTCAGGTAATTGCCAGCAACACAGCAATAAATATCAACACAAAGCAGATTATTATTGTAAATCACGCAGGGAGAACAAAGGGTAAAATATTTAACTGCAACAGCGTTTGACTATAGTCTGCACAGTGAGAAAACCTGAAGTCATTTTTAAGGTCCACAATTTCTTACTTGTTTTCATTCAGGTCAAGTCTCTAAGCTTTCTAAATCTCTGTTTTCCAGTTAATGAAAAGAAAACAGGATTCCACCGAGTCTTCTATCTACCTACTCCAGGATTTCTGTAAGGATCAAACGAGATGAGGCACGTGAAAACGCTTCACAGATATTTGGTTAAAGTGTAAAATGTTTGCACCTGGCTATAAAGCAAGCTGTGTTCCTGGTCTGAAGAAACTGCAAGGAGGCTAGTCGCTAGGGAGAAAAAGCTGGGTGTTGCTATGTAATGTCACTACCTGGTGCTCACAGCCACCATTTCCGGGCTGGGCTGGGCTATGGGTTGCATTTTGCACCATGGGGTCTTGGCAGCGTTGGCTGCAATTTGGTGGGCTGTTGCTCTGGGGTGGTGGTGGGGCCTGTGTCCCACTTGGGGTAAGCCGAGTGTTGCTTTGTGGGCGCCAGGTCTGTGGTGCTGTTTCTTTGTAAATGGCCAGCACATCACGGCAGCTCCTGTGTGGAATGTCTGCCCCCTGATGGTCAGTGCACATCATAGCAACTGGTCAAACACTTAGCATATTAGCCTTTTATATATATATAGATAAAAAATGATATCTAAATTTCTAAATAAGTCTTAGTCTCCTCCATAAAACCTCCAACCCCGAAGTCCACCCAAACACACACACAAATGCATGCACATATGTACTTTCCTTCATACTTGCAATAAACAATTGATACATAAAGACTGCTTTTAAAGGCATCAGCATCCTATTAAAAGAGATCAGCATTAGAATTTAAAAGTCAAGATCTTGTCGTGTGTGTGTGTGTGTGAGTGTGTGTGTGTGTGTGTGTGTGTGTGTGTATTTGAAGGGGAATTTGATGTTGTTGTTTCCCTGGATTTCTCACGAAAGTATTATGCCTGAAACCATCTAGGAGGAACAAGAGAATATGTGACTCATTACCTTTTGTGTACCATTACCTCTTTTACTCCTTCATTGTGAGAATATCATGATTGTTAGACAGTTGTAGGTGTCATTATTGGGATTTTAATAGCTAAGTTAGACCTTTAGTGTCATTGAAAATGAATCTGCATTCAATATTTTAATATAATTAAGAATGATAATTAGTCACAGCTGGATAAAAAAGATACCAGCTGGAATTCTACTTCATTACAGGATGCCAGTAAAACTTGTAAGGTTCTCTAGACTCACACTCTCTTTCTGTTTATATTAACATTGATTTAATTAATGCTTTTATTTTTTTTGTATGACTTTCACTCAGCTCTCAGAACATGAGCCAAATTCATCTAGCCATAGCAGATTGAAGAACTAGTTTGATCAAAAGAATTTTCATTGCAATTTCAAATTTTACAAATTTACTTTTTTAATGATAATTTCCTTACATAAGCAATTTTGTCAGAGTGTAGCTTCACAAGTTATACAAATGAAACAGATTGAATGCAAAATAGGCAATATTCCAGAAAATTTAGAATCCTTTGCACCTTTGGCTAATTATTTGCTTTGATCATTCCAATTATTTTCTTCCATTAGTGTTATTTATATTCATATAAATCCCAACTTTGATTTTCTTCCTCATAAGTCATTTAAATAAAGTCAGTTAAATAACTCATTATTTAAATTAAATTTTATGTTATTTAATTCTCTGTTATGCTTTTAAAACAATTTAAAACACTATAACAAAATGGAGGTAATTATAAGTAGAGATTAATAAATATCTGGATGAGATATTAATAACTACTACTATCAGGAGCCCCACACAAGTAATTTCTTTAGAGGAGAACTGATTTTATGATATTAAATATAGAAAGAAGATAGAGTTATAAATATTGGGATATTAAAAGCCAATGATTGCTTTGGCTATTTGGGGTCTCTTGTGGTCCCATAAAAATTTTAAGATTGTTTGTTCTATTTTATATGAAAAGTGTCATTAGAATTTTGATAGGTATTGTATTGAATTTTTAGATTGCTTTGAGTGGTATAGAAATTTTAAGATTAATTCTTCCAATCCATGATCACAGAATATCTTTATATTTATTTGTGTCTTCTTCAATTTCTTTCTTTCATCAATGTCCTATAGTTTCCAGTCTTCAGGTCTTTCACCTCCTTGGTTAAAGATAGTCCTAGTTATTTTATTATTTTTGATGCAATTGTAAATATAAATGTTTTATTTTATCCCAGATAGTTTGTTATTAGTGTACAGAAATGCAACAGATTTCTGTATATCAAATTTTTATCCTACAACTTTACTGAATTCATTTATTAGTTTTAATAGCATTTTTTGTGTGTAAGGAGTCTTTAGGGTTTCTATATATAATATCATATTACCTGCAAATAATAACAATTTTATCTTCCTTTCTGATTTGGATGTGTATGGTTTTTGTTTGTTTGTTTATTTGTCAATTTATGTTCATCTAATTGATCAGGCCAGGACTCCCAGTACTATATTGAATAAAGGTGGTGAGAGTGGACATTCTTATCTTGCCTCTGATCTTACAGGAAAAGCTTTCAGACTTTCATCATTGAGCATTAGTTCAGTTATGTGTTTGTCACATATGACCTTTATTATGTTGAGGCACATTCCATGTATACGCATTTCATTAAGAGGTTTTTTATATCATCTCTACGTTTTTATAAACAATGTTTGGCATTCAAACAAAAATAAAAGTCATTAAAAACACAAAAATTTTCAGAAACCAGGAAGACAAAAAAATCCTAGAAATAAATACAGCATGTGGCCTGTATTTGTACAGCCCTTGAGGCAAGAAAGCTTTTCACATTTTTTAGAGTTTTAAAAGAATATGTGATAGAGACCTTATGAGTCCTGAAATGTCTAAATTACTTATTGCTTCATATTTTATACAAAAAAGCTTGCTCACTCCTAATACATGAAATTATAGTTCCAAAAGAAGTTAGATCAAATGGAAGAGGAGCAATATTAAAAGACATGGTTTCATGTTCAAAAACTAATGAAAACTACCAGATTACAGAAGCAATATGGAAAACAGCAAGATAATTTTTTAAAAATATACTTATACATATCAAATAAATGAATAAATATCAAACAAAAATAGAAAACATTAATTAAATCTAAAGCAAAATCAAATTACTTTAAAAATGAGCAACAAAAATACTGAGTTGATTTCTCAAATAAATAATAATAGCTAAAAGCCTTTTGCTATATATTCAAATTTCTGGAAGAAAAGGTCAACTGGAAATTCTATATCTATCCTAAATATCTTGCAAAAGTTAATGATGAAATTAAATAACAAAATAAGAAAACAATTTTATAACATATTTTAAGCATCTTCTGAGGGACACACACAATCGATGTGATATGCGTTTAATAGTGGACAAGAAATTTTTTACTATTATGGAACTTGTATTCTTTAAGCAAAACAAGTAATTCACCCAGCTCTTTTTATCTGTATGTGTTATTTTGTATGTTTTATCTTGCTTGCTTGCTTTGACCGTGATTTCCAAAATGAAATGATGCTATATTTCAGAAAACACGATAATTGGAATAACTGTAACCGATTTTAATTGAATTGTCTCTTTATAAGAGCAGATTACACTTATGCTTAGTTTATGAGACCTGTGATTAGTAAGAATTAGAAAATGTAATTGATTTCTAATTATAGTTAAATGCATGAATTGACTGATTCTGCCAGTATGGCATTTATATATATTATTTTGTAAAGAGATACGCATGGAAAGAAAAGAAAATGTTTTGATATAAAACTTGTTTGAATAAGAATAATAATGTATGTAATGGCAATTCATTGTAATGTCAAAAATTTTCTGACTCATTAAAGAGTTGTGGGGATTTTGTCTCTTGAATAGTTTGGCTTATTTTATCCCTCTTGTTTTGAATTATCATTTCTTCTATTCAGCTTCAATATTTATGTACATTTAATTATATAAAGTGTTTAGTTACTATTATGATCTCCATATTCTCATACCTCAAGTGGTTTTATTTCCAATCCTTCCCTAAAGAATTGGGCTCAGCTAGAGTAAAGAAACAATTATTAATATGGAGAAATATCTACTCAAGTGAGTATAGCATAGTAATATATACCAGGACTCTTGCACTAAGAACATATTAAGTCACTTCACCATCGTTCTACGGTATTAACACTAGAGTATATTATGGACAGTCTTACTTGCTTATAGTTCCTCTATTTTTATTTCATTCCTTTTTCTCAATGCCAACAAGCAATAAGTAATATTACCAATTCAAAATTAAAGCAGCAATGCCTTTCTCCCCGTGCGTTATTTGTGCAAAATGCTATGTGGACAGCAAACACAATCATATTAATCATATCAATGTGCTGCATCCCTGCCAGTCGCCAGTCATTTTTCTTTCTCCTCTTTCTGAAGACCTGAGGACGATTCCCTCCACACACCACTTGTCTCTGCGTGTACCATATTAACGCAACACGATTTACAATAGAGACTAAAAATGTCTCTGAGCATGCTTTTGGGGTGTTTGTTTCTGACAGCAACAGATTCAAAATATCAAGAGTAGCACAAAGAAGATATAAACATGGACTCTTCAGGGAGAAACCTAGAAGTGTTATTACTCAGAACATTCATCATCATTTGATGCAGTGAACATTCAGTTTCTCAAACTATCAACCATTTTTTACAGGGAGAAACAGCTAAGAAATGCCACAATCCATTTCACCTGAACCTTCAAATTTTATGCAAAAACCTGCTTGGATCATCAAAAGATACCAGGATTACTTCTTGAACAGAAAAAGAAAGTAAAATTCAGCCTGATTCAGATGGGAATGTTTTATCTTAATTTTAAAATTACAATTTTGATATGACTATAGGTATATGCTAAATAAATTCCTCAAATGACATACAAGAAGTGGAAATATTAAAGTACCCGAAACAAACTTATAAATCACCTCTTTAGGATAGCCCAGCTTACCAAGAAATATAACAGACAGGATCTGAAAGAAACATAGAGGTCCTCTTTGCTGAAAAGGAGTCTGAAAGCATGGGCTGCTGCCCAAAAGTTATTTACCAATTGTGATTTTAGGATAAAGTTACACGTATGCTAGAGAGAGCAAAGAAAGAAAAACATTTTACTATCTTTATAAACCAAGAGCCGTGGTCGGCAAACTGCGGCTCGCGAGCCACATGCGGCTCTTTGGCCCCTTGAGTGTGGCTCTTCCACAAAATACCACGGCCTGGGCGAGTCTATTTTAAAGAAGTGGCGTTAGAAGAAGTTTAAGTTTAAAAAATGTGGCTCTCAAAAGAAATTTCAATCATTGTACTGTTGATATTTGGCTCTGTTGACTAATGAGTTTGCCGACCACTGACCTAGAGTATTTTTTAAACATTTCCTAAAATGCTAGTCTTCTATTATTTTATTACTAGTGCCCTAGTTTCCTGATGCCAGATAAAATACTCTCTTCAGAATGTAGAATTTGACAAACTGACAATATCTCATTTTTTAACGTAAAGGCATTTAGATTGAAGTTTGGGTTTTGGGAAAAGCCTCTTTTAATTCATCTTTAAGAAAGGTACTCTGTGGGAGAATCTATGAGAAAACGTTCATTTTCTCTCAACCAACTACAGTAAAGATAGATTTTAAAACTTTCCAGTAACTCTATATGTTTATTTAATTTAGCCATTTGCTTTATTAAAGTCTTCCATTATTAAAACTCATAAATTTCAGTTAAAAGGCCTACTTTTTATTTTAAAAACTGTAATACAATTTTTATAGTGTGTTCATTTGTTTTCTCACCTAAGATATGAGTGGGCTAAGAATTAATGCATGATCAAGAGGTTTTACTTTAGTTTACCCATGTAAAAAGTGCCCACATCATTAATGAAACATACTGATAGCATATTAGATATGTAGTTTTAAAACATGTGAGTTCATATTATAGCACCTTAAATGGAAAGTGGGCTAACTAATTTTGTCACTTCTTTGTGTTACATGGACAATTCTAACTTCATGTTGGAGCTCATAAAAACATACTCATTAATCCTGATATTCTGCAGAAATGGTTTATTCTGCAGGAAAAAAAGAATTTAGATTTGCTGAGCTATAAAAAGGGCAAAGCTTATAAAAAACTTCATTCTATATAGATACAGTGTCAGAGAGCAGCTCCTTCTGGATTTACAGCCACAATATACTTGTAGCAGTATTTTATAAAACATATTGGTTTCCAAATATAGTTAGAACATATTGTTTCCAACTAGATATATTTATTTTCAATGGTGCCAATTGTTCTCAGCAAAATAAGACATGCTCTTCTGAAGGTTTAAGAGAAAATCATCATTTTATCTCAGTGGCAAATGGCTAGGCAAAATGCCCAAGGTCTTCCCACACTAGCAATTCTTTCAGTCAGATTAATATAGACTCATTTCCCTCAAGGGATAGAAGAGGTGATCTAATTAGGGCATATTGTCCAAGTACAAAACAAGGGATATATTCATCCTGCAGATAATTACAATGAATTCTACAGGTTGGTAAACATACAATAGGAACTATATTAAAATAATCTTTTGTTTTCAAATGGCATGCATGCATTTTGCTTAGGCAAAAATAACTATATATATATAAAGGACTAAGTGTCCATGGGTCCGACTGGTAGCTATGACACACACTGACCACAGGGGGCACATGCTCAACACAGGAGCTGCCATGAAGCCCACTGGCCATTTACAGAGAAACAGAACTGCGGACCTGGAGCCCACAAAGCAACACAGGTCTCGCCATCCACCCCCGCTTCCCCTGCCCCTGAGCAATAGCCCACCAAATCTCAGCCAATGCTGCCAAGACTCCATGGCGCAAAATGCGGCCCCCAGCCCAGCCCAGCCTAGAAACAGTGGCTGTGGGTGGCGGGTAATGTCACATAGCAACACCTGGCTTCCTCTCCCTAGCGATGACTAGCCTCCTTGGAGTTTCTTTAGACCAGGAACACTACTTGCTTTATAGCCAGGTGCAAACATTTTACACTTTAACCAAATGTCTGTGAAGTGTTTACATGTGCCTCATCTCATTTGATCCTTACAGAAGTCCTGGAGTAGGTAGATAGGAGACTCAGTGGAATCGTATTTTCTTTTCATTAGCTGGAAAACAGAGATTTAGAAAGCTTAGAGACTTGACCTGAATGAAAAGAAGAAATTGTGGACCTTGAAAATGACTTCAGGTTTTCTCACTGCACAGAATATAGTCAAACACTGCTGCAGTTATATATTTCACCCTTTGTTCTCCCTGCATGATCTACTAGTACAATAATAATCTGCTTTGTGTTGATATTTAAATACTGCTGTGTTGCTGGCAATTACTTGAAAGTGAAGTTGGGGTGCTTCACTGGGCCGGAAAAAGTTTAGCTAAATCAGAAAGCAGGCCTAATTAAGCAAGTTTATTCTATATATATAATAGGCTAATTTTACTTGTGTGTGCTTATTATATAGCTCTAGCTGGCGCTAATTGCACGCGTGTGTTTTGATTTGTGATTGTCAATTGTGAATTTGGTTGACACTTCTATTATAGAGAAAGGGTGAATAGTGATATTAAAATATTGCTTCTAATTAATTTCCTTTCAATGTGCATGAATCCATGCCCCAGGATGTCAGGAGCCAAGAGTCAATGACAAATTAATTCTAACATTATTTCTGTAAGCTAATGAAACAGAACCTCATGGAAACTTGGTCCTCACCATTGGCTTATTTCCTCATGCCTGAGGACAAAGCATTCTTCGCATAGCTGCCCTTCAACCGCCCCATCCTTTATCTTTAGTCAACACCCTTTACGACCTTAGCCAAATTATCTAAGTCCACATGATCCGCTCAGCCCCCATCCCTCCTAGACATCTCCCCTTCTAGAACTTCCTCATACCCCCTCCCCTGCCTGCAGCCCCTGCTGGCAAGCACTGATAGGTCCACAGTTCACTCCCCGCGCCCCACCTCCCACTTCCTGACTTGGATATAAGGCACCGCTGTAAGAATAAAATTTCGAGGCTTGATCAGAAACCCATTTGTCTTGCCTCCATTCTTTGCGTTCCTTGTTTGTTTCTTTCTCTTAGGTTCGTCTCTGGTGTCCGTGTTGTTGCCCCGCGGGTCGGGGCACCAGGACACTAGTGTTAATTATAAGGAAGCTGTTATATCTCCGATAACCTGAGGAGAACAAAGAAGCTGTGCCTCAGCAAGAGCCAGATACTAAAAGCACAACTGTGGCTGTCATTCCCACCCCCTTCTATGTTTTCCTCTATAGAAACCTGTTCTGAATCTCTCCCCTTTCCTTGCTCACTTTGTAGGCCAGCTATCTCTGTTCCAACATAAACCCCATAGTCTAGTAAAAAATCTTGTATTAATCTAAGTTCTAGGCCTGAATTGGACCAATCAGTCCTTTTTCCAAACTTTGGGAAATTAGACTCGGAAACACAGACAATTTTTTTGGAAGTGTGACTGAATCTGTGACATAAAATTTAAGAGTTGTCAGGTGCTAATATCTTCATCCAAAAATATGTGAAACTTCTTAGAATAAAAAAAAAGAACTCATGGACCTGGACAACACTGTGGTGATGGTGGGTGGAGGTGGAAGAGGGCATAGAGGAGATAAATGGTGATGCAAAAAATTTAATAAGAGTTAGCTAGCTAGATTAATTAGGCAGACAGGGAAGGGGGTGGGAAAGGATCCAGCTAGGATGGAGGCATTTCTGGCCTTAGCAATTGAAATATCCATAAACCAAGGACAGAGGTATCTCTGACTTGAGCAATTAATAGCAGTCCTGACCTGAGCAGCTGAGTCATAAGGGGTAATAAAACATCTCCGGCCAGGACAACTGAGAGAGGGTCCATGGGAGAGGAATGCATAGATGGGGGCTTGGAGACAACAAAATGCTTATCTTCCTTGTACAGAGGCTAGAGAAATGCCACAGGATAATGGGAGAGGAAAACACAATCACAAAGGATAAAGAAAAGTCACAGGATATCAGGAAGAAGGAAACATATTTTCACAGAGGATAGAGGAATGATGCAAGATAAGCGGAGAGAAAGAAGGGGCATCATGTGGGCTTTGAGCTTTGAATCTAATACTGTGTAGCAGAGTGACCAATGAGGAAAGCATGGGAGTCCCAAATTCAGGAAAGGGACCAATTAGAAAAGGTCATGTTCAGACAAAGAGTTACAGTTTCTAATAAACTCAGTAGAGTCCGATTATTTAGACTTTTTCCCATGAGAGAGAGAGAGAGAGAGAGAGAGAGAACGCGCGCGTGCGCAGGCCTTTCCCATTTGGGGGCCCCTCCCCAGGGGTTTCCCTTTGGGGATACCCCTGTCCAGATGGAGTTTGTATATGCTTCTAATAAATGTCTACATTTTTATTAAAGAAATCTGTTAGTCCATGAATTTATTCTTCAACTTTGTTGGACAAGAACCCATGAGAACAATCTGCACCCCTAACCCCACATTTCATAAATAATAATAAAAGGTATGTGAAACGTCATAAGTACTACCTTATTATTTTAAAATCTCCATTTTTAAAAATAATTAGTTTAACATAAATAGCATTTGCTTAAAGTTCTATATTATCCATATTAATCCATGGACCTACAAATCAAGATTTTTAATAAGCAGAAGAATTAGGATAAATTTAATATGTTCTAATTGTTTTATATGTATTTTTACTTCCCAACTGTATAAGGAAGCACAAAACCACTGAAGTCAAATGCTAAAGTGACGCAACATACATTTTTAAAATGTTTTGCTATTATCTGTTCCCTGCTTTTCATGGATTCTGCTGCTCCCACAGTTTCTTGCCACAAGGAGTCTGAGGTTTATAACATCATTATTTATCAGTAACTATCAATATTGGCCTACAGAGGAGTTTTACAAGCTTTAGCTAACAATAAAGGTAACCTCACCACAACTTTGTTTTTGATATTTTCTTTTACAAGAATCAATCCAGTGTTTACACTCTGAATATTTCCTGTGATTGAGACAATCTTAAGTTGCTTGCTAAAGCCCTTTGCCTCCTGAGTAGACAAGTAAAGTATTACATTTCCAAGCCTCCCCTGCATTTTTAAAGAGCTATGGGACTGTGTTCTGGCAATGGAAATGAAACCAAACTATTGCATTCAAATGTTCATTCAGACACTTAAAATTCTTTATGATTACTCAGTTGCCTTCATTAGACTTTATTATACGTAAGTGGAGGTCTACATGGCACTAGGGGATACTGTAGACAACAGGTTGAAGGAGCTTAAATCTTTGATAACTTCATGAATAAGAGCTCACATGCTGATTATGGATTTTTGCGTGAGAAGAATATACAATCTTAAGCCACTGAGATTTGAGGGATAAGATTAAATCAGAGTTTCTGACTTTTCCAATTGAATATGTAGCACTGACTCTAAGATATAATCTGAGCATGGTATCCAAATTGCACTGCCATTAAGAAGAATATAGTCCCAAGCATGTATACTCAGCTTGTTTGAGGACAATAATATTGTCATACCCTGATATTTCTTGCTATATCATTTCTTGTAATGATGTAACATGCTGTATTAAGCAATCACTAACTGTTATTAATTACATAACATGGGCCAGATACTTATCAAGCACATCCCATTTATAATAAATCAGACACTAATATTATCCCTATTTTACAAATAGATTGATTTCAGAAAGTTTATGTAACATATCCATGTGGTTCATGAGATACAAAAAACGAATCTGAACCATGTTCGTCAGAAGTTGCAATTCATGTTCTTAGCCACCTCACTGAACTCTAATATAAAGAAGAGAAGAAAAGCAGAGTAGCATTTAGGACACCGGGAATCTGACATCCAGTTGCTAATACTAACAATAGCAGGGTAATCATGGGTTAAGTACTTCATCTTTCTAGTTCTTAGACATTCAAGGCTCCTTCCAATGCTATTATTTTGTAACTAGAAACCCGTTGCACGAAGTTTCGTGCAATAGACTTTCACCTGGCTGCTGGCAGCAGTTTTCCACCAGCAGCAGTTTTCCTCTGGCCACCCGCCGATCAGAGCGCCTCCCGCCAGCGCGATAGGCTACCCCGGCGGGTGGCCAGAGGAAAACTGGTGCTGGCGGAAAACTGCTGCCAGCAGCCACACAATCGGCCACCACCAGCGTCTTCCGCAGGCCCCATGGGTCCTTCCGCAGCGTTGGCCTAACGGCCGGTGGGAGGAGCGGGAGTCAGGGACTCGCGAGTCCCCGCCCCCCGCTCCTACCGCCAGCCAATCGGCCACCCTGAGTCCCGCCCCCCGCGCCTCCAGCCGGCCCAATCGTGGGCATAGCGGAGTGATGCAATTTGCATATTGCCTTTTTATTATGTAGGATTCCAACTCAAAAGTAGGATGTTTATAACTTCGTAGACACAATCACCTTCTAAATCAGCTTTGCTTAATCTCTTGTTCATTTCCGTATGTGAAGAATAGTTCTTCAGATTTTATATGTAGTTTGGGATGGAAATTGTAAAGCAAATATCCACCTGTGTATGGGATTTTCTTTTAGATGACATGAAGGATTTTTCTTCTTGGAAAACACAAAAGAAAAAATCATGCTATTATGTTTAAGGCTTAGGGATTGAGCAGCCTTAAATTTAAAATATACAATGAGTGAAAGATAACTTTTCCAAAAAAAAAATGTGAGTCCTAAAGAGAATTTTATGTTGTAAGCTTATTTTTTAAGTCAAGTAAAGTATTTGAACCACTCTGACAGAAACTTAAAAGAGAAAATAAGTTTATCGAAAAATAAACCCATTTTTAATACAGCAATTTGGTAATGAGCCAATAAGCAAAATGTACATATCTCTGCTACAATAGGGCATCACCCCTGAGAGAACCTTGGGTGTACATCTTGCTTCTCAGGGGATGCTTTGAGATCTGCTCAAATTTGACAATTTGTCCCAAATCCTTTATCAGCCTGTATGTGAGGGTTTTTAATTTGCACATTTATTTCTGGGTCTGCCTTGCACCATACTCCTGATCTGACTGGGTGATGTCCATTCTTAACAGCCTAAACAGTTCTGGTTTTACTCAGGATTATAGCAGATTCCTGAATTATCTGCCTTTTGATCCTCACCTATTTACACTTTCAGCTTTGAAAATTGCCTCTTCAACTGCCTTGACCAACCTAATTTGACCAATATTGTGATTCTTCTTTTATCTTTTGCAACTTGGCACCTGTGTAGTTTTAAGCTTGCACAGATGCTGGTTCACCTTCAGTCAGTCCTGCGATCTTACTATAACCCCGAGAGGCCCTGTCTTCACAACCCAGATGCCCTGTTCCTCTTGAATGAGCAAAGGAGAGGTAGGACTGGGTAGCTCTGGCCAAATCCATCCAAATGCCCTCTACATTCAAGATTATTAATTTAATGTGTTTCTACCAAATAAACTAGTTTAGGTACATGTTTAAAGTGAAGAGTAAATGATCAATCACTCCTTCTGTATCTATAACAAAAAAAGGCAAAGAAAAATAACTTTCATAAATCATCCTGGTCAGGTAGCTCAGCTGATTAGAGTGTTATCCTGATATTTCAAGGTTGCGGGTTCAATCCCAGTCAGTCAGGGCACATACAAGAATCAACCAATGAATGCATAAGTGGAATAATAAATAAGTGGAACAATAAATCAATGTTTCTCTCCCTTCTTCTCTCTTTAAAACCAATCAATAAAGGATATTAAAAATAGCTTTCATAAATCAATTTTACATGTTTTATCTCTGTCTTCCAAGTGACAGAGCCCAAAAATTACCTCCACATGAGAAACAAACAAAAAAGAAATTTCTTGAGCACATTTTTTATGCTGTGATTTATAGATGAAAGACTGCACATTACATAGAAATTTTAGGAGAAGTCTCATAAATTGATATGTTTCTTTCTTTATTTAGAGAATTAAATATGATAGGACTGGGCTTTTTTCCTATATGATAATCACCATATTACCATAGTTCTCACTAATTTCTAATTTTTTTCCCTAAAGGGAGGCCAACTATTGGTTTAATTGTTATATGTGATGTTTACTAAGGTTGGTTATACTTCAATTTGCTAAAAATGCATTGTATCTTTGTAATTAAAAACTGAAATAAATATTAAGTTCCCCTTTTCTCTATCACAAATAACAGAAATGCAATAGATATCTACTCACAAAGAATTGGGAGAACACACATTTATTTGTGTCAATCCTACCTGTTTAATATGGGAAGTTTGTATGGCTGGGTTAGAGGAATTCCATGACTTGCTGCAATCAAGATACTCATATATTTTTAAATGCCTTTTCAAGGCAACACATAAGAAAAATATGACAACCCCTGCCCTCATGTCTTTATTGTAATACTAGGTGGGGTCCCTAGGCCTGGACTGTGGGGATCAGGTCGAAATCAGCTCTCTGACTTCCCCGAGGGGTCCTGAATTACAAGAGGTTGGTTCTCAGGTGACCTACCCCAGGATCAGGCTCCCTCCTCTCTTCTCCCAATATTATGTCACTTTCTCTCTGTATCTGTCTTGCTTCTTTCATCTCACTTTATCTTAAGTTTGGAGGTAACTGACGACTTGTGGGCATTTAGCTGCAAAATGCAATTATTTAGCAAACAGGATTTATTTAGCCTGGAATCTAGTCTGCCTAGGACAGGACCCTGCTCAGTGTCAGGCTCCAGCCCAGGCACTTCTGCCCAGGCAGAGTCCTGTGGCGGGGCGGGGCAGAGGGGAGTGACCTCCTTCTTCCCACCTGAGCTGCTCCTTCGGCTCCTTCCCTCCCTGGAGGTTGCCCACTGGCACTACTGTCCACCCGGAAGAAGGGAAACTGTGAACCGCTTCCCAGCTGAGAGTTGTAGTGGGAAAAATTCGCTGCCTCCACTGGAAACTGATATTAAGCGATGGGCTGGCATGGGCATCAGATGTCGGAGCCGCAGCCAGTAGGTCCTACACGTCTTATCATTTAGCTAATCGAGTCGAAAAGTTTCTATAAGGGCCAGACCCACGACCTCTGCAATGGGCTAGAGGCCCAGTGGGGAGCCAGACCTGAAGTGGGGAGCCAATGGGCTAGAGGCCCAGTGCATGGTTTCGTGCACCAGGGGGATCACTCGGCCTGGCCTGCGGGGATAGGGCTGAATGAAACCAGCTCTCCAACATCCCAAGGGGTCCTGGATTGCAAGAGGGTGGTTCTCGTGATGCACCTTGGAATTGGGCTCCCTCCTCTCTGGTTCCAGGGGCGTCACCCAAGAACCGCAGCTGCCAAGTCACAGCAGCTTGGCAGCTCCTGCATTGAGCGGCTGCTGCCTGGTGGTCAGTGTGCATCATAGCTACCGGTTGGATGGTCAAACGGTTGGCCAGTCAGCCAGTCGCTTAGGCTTTTATATATAGAGATTTTTCAAGTATCCCTCTGAGGAAAAGAATTACTGGTTTTATCACTTGGACACTTTTTGATTGAAAGTAATACCCTATTACAGGGGTGGGGAACATCTACCCTGCAGGCAGATAAGAGCCCATGAAATCATTTGCTCCAGCGCTGCCAAGGCATTAGGGGTGAGTTAATTAAATGTTTGACCAAATATAGCAGGCTCATTTTTAAGTTGGTAATTTTGTATGGCCCACAAAGGTTATAAATATCTAAATGGCCCTTGGCAGAAAAAGGGTTCCCCACCCTTGCCCTATCAGAATGTTATAATTATCAAAGATAATTTTAAAAAATTTCAAATAGACCTAGATCTTTTGTGACAACTCAGTTATGTGTATACTTTTTTTGTTATTTATTTATGAATGTTATAGAATCAAGCAAGTTTTATGAAAGAAAAAATATATGATTTGGAAAAGGTACTTGTGTGTGCAGCCATCATACAGCATACCATGTGCTGTATTATAATTATGTATGGTCATCAAAACTAAGCCAGGTAAAAAAACAGATTTTTCACTTTTTAAAAATAGTTATTATTGATTTCAGAGAGGGAGGGAGAGAGAGATAGAAACATCAATGATGAGAAAGAATCATTGATTGGCTGCCTCCTGCACACCCCACAGTGGGGATTGAGCCTGCAACTGGGCATGTGCCCTGACCTGACCGGGAATCGAACCCTGACCTCCTGGTTCATAGGTCGATGCTCAACCACTGAGCCACGCAGTCTGGGCAGATTTTTCATTTTCGAACAATAAAACTGTTACTTAAGAAGAATAGTGGAGGATGTTTTCTGTACTGTCAATTAAAATATCTTTTTAAAGAAAAGTATACTAATTATGATTCAGTTTTTAAGTGTTGTTTGGTTATAGCAATATACTTTCAAAAATATATATTTAAGGTTTTATTCTCTCAAAAGACCATGAATTCTAAAACAGCACTTTATGTTGTTGAAAACACTTTTAAATGAAGTGTAACAGAAGTAATTGTGTTTCTCTGAATAAACTTCATGGCAAATGATTCATCAATCAACACAATATGTAACTTGTGCACCATTTATCTCTTTGTAGGATCTACAATAAACTCAAATGCATAATTATATTATTCAAGCCTTTCAAGAGGATAGACTAACTAGAGCTTGTTGCCTTATAGAAAGACAAGGGAAACTGGAAAAAGAATAGCTCAGTATGAAAATGTGCTAATCTTGAGTTGGAGCTTGAAATAGAAGAGATGATCCCAGGCAGAAAATGTTCCTTCAGAAAGGACTGTTAGCTTTATACACAGAAAATGTATTCACATCTCCCTATGCTTGCAATTCTTCTGTTGATTTGCAGTTGGCTTCTTCCAAAGATATTATACTGGAGACACTGTTACCCTATCTGTGCTTAGGAGGCAGGAGAATAGCCAAAAAATGCATCTTACCTTGGAAATGAGTCATAAAGCCTTGCTGAAGGAAATAGTTTCTATGCTAATACTTGAAGGAAGAGTTTAAGAATTATTTAGGTGAAATGATGAGTATAAAGAATCAGAAAAAAAAAGCAAGAAATGTGGGTAATGAAGGACTTTACTATACACTTAGTCATCAAACCAGAAAATTGGATCTTTGTCTCCAAGTACCCTCAAGCGTTCCTAAATCTCAAATGCAAGCTCATCCTGTGTTTGTTTTTAATGCTGGAACTTAAGATCTGAGCTTTAAATCATTTCTATATCAAGCATACTTCCTGAAACAGAGTGGGTGACCAATAAATATTTATTAAGCAATTGTAGAAATAAACAAATGGATGCCAAGAGCTGCTCAACTGTTGCATATATTCACATCATTTCCTGTGTTGTCTAATGTAATCAATCCTTAACTATATTTACTGTCTCCAGACTCATTTCTCTCTCCTAAATTATAAATGAAAGTATGTTATTGTTCTTTTTATAATATTTCAATGATTAAGATTCAATTACTCTGAAATATGCTAGGACAATGTAACATTGACTAACTGTTTTGAAAAGCAATTTGGCATCAAAGAGTGAAGGCTTTGTTTCCAGTAATTCCATGACTTGAAATCTATCCTAAGAATGCAATAAAAATAGATTTTTGCTCAGAAATTGTTATGGCAACCTCATTATGTGTATATTATTCTCTACTTACTTGATGAGATTTCAGTGTATTCATTAATATTATATGAAGACTATACATAGTAAATTAAGAATTTTATATCACTTAAGAAAAAATAAAGACTTAAAATATTAGATAATTTTCATAACATCTGGATATATATATATATATATATATATATATATATATATATAGTAAATCAAACAGCTTATAGAAAAAAATATAGCACATTACCAATCCAACTATTGAAGTACTAACTTTTGAGGAGAGAACTCTGGGAAAATTGTGGGTATTTTATTCTTTATCGTGTATACTCAGAATTGTTTGCTTAAGTTAAATAATATAAATTACTTCTACAGTTAAAATATACTTTTGCCCTGGCTAGTTTTGCTCAGTGGATAGAGCATAGGCCAGCAGACTGAAGGATCGCAGGTTCAATTCCTGGTCAAAAGCACTTACCTGGTTGCAGGCTGGATCCCCAACTCCAGGGGAGGAAACCAAACCAATAAATGTGCCTCTTTCACATCTATGTTTCTCTCTCTTTGTCTCTTCCCCTCCCTTCTACTCTCTCTATAAATTCAATGGAAAAATATCCTCAATGAAGATTAACAAAAAAATACATAAAAAATATACACACTTTTTACATGAGTTATTTATATATTCTGAGTTGAAGTATTTTGTTGAATATATCTGTTGTGAATATTGTCACCAAGTATTTAGCTTCACTATACATTTTTAATGATATCATTTAATAGAAGTTTTTATTATTATTATGAAGTCCATTTTATCATTTTTTTTTATTTTTGTAATCTTTCTAAGAAGTCTTTGCTTACTCCAGGTTGTAAAATTATGCTTTCTATTGAAGTTTAAAATGTATGGTGTGAGGTAGCGAAAGTCAAAATTCATTTTCCTCTCAATATATATATACTTATGGATCTGTTATTCCAGCACCAATTACTTAGAAGATCATCCTTTTTATATGCATTGCTTTGGCATAGTTTTGTAAATCAATTGACCTTGAAAGTATGAGTCTCTTTCTGAACCCGCTATTCAGTTTCATCAACCTATCTGTCTGGATAATGCAAATACCAAACTGTCTTGATTATCCTAGCTTTATGGTAAGTCTTTAGTTCAGAGTAAAAATGTTGCAATTTTTAAAAAATTATTTTACTGATTCTGTGTCCTTTATACGGCATATCCTACTATACACAGAATATATCTCTCCATTTTAGTGTAGAGATTTTTCCCTAAATTGTTTCATATTTTGATAATGTTTTAAATATGTTATTTTTCATTGCATATTTAAATTGTTTGTTGCTGGTTTATACAAGTAAAATAGATTTTTGTATATGTACCTTCTACCTGAATGCATATTAAATCACTAGTTACAGTATTGTCAAATCCTTAGGGTAGTCTACATAAATAAATAATCCTGCGATCTCTGAATATGTAGTTTTAAGTCTTCCTTTCAAATATTTTGCTTCTATTTATTTTACTTGCCTTATTGTAATGTACAAGCACTGCACTAAGCATTTCATATAAATTCTTTGTCACGCAAACCAAATGTTAGAATGTTGGTGGTATTCTTAACGATTAGACACACCCATTGAAGAGGAAGGGCTACAATTACAAAATCTCTTTTGCAACAGGCCTCACAGGTAGGAAATGCTGAAAGTTAAAAACAGGGTTGTGAGTTCGATTCCCAGTCTTGCTTAATTAAGTGAAACAACAAATTGATCTCTCTTCTCTCTCTCAATTCAATCAATAAATAAATTTTTTAAAACCCTGTGTTCTGACACTAAATTTAGTACTTTAAAAAATATCAACCTGTTTTCCAATGTATTTTAAAATAAAATATTTCTGATATCTAAGAGAATAGAATGAAAATAACTTTGGGCTTGGAGTCAGAAACCTGAGTTCCACTTTTCAATACTAGAGCCAATAACAATTTTGATCTCGGGCAGGTCACAGATCAGTGGATTTCAAACAGTTTTGAGTAGACAAATCCTTTGCTCACAAATTAAGAAGTCAATCATTTGTATCCTGAAAGTAGAGCCTAAATAATTAAATTCCTATGAAAGCCCTCCTGGAGTGGTGGACACCTATTTAGGAAAATCTCATGTACACAAACAGCTGTGGCCCCCTATACCCTCCTGGTTCTCTGCCTCCTCCATAAAGCCAGACACCAGGACTTGGTATTTTCTGATTGTCAGTCCCAGCAGGGATTTATCTAGTCCAATGCACTTTCTTTGGAACATACATCTTCTTTAATCCTGTTCCTCTGTTCTATAAATCTTACCTAATTTCTTTGAGGAGATATATCTCCACTTCTTTGTTCTTCCCTTCTTTCCCCCAGGCCATTCTGGCTTTCTCAACCTGCTCAGTTTGTTTTTCTCTGTTCAGTTTGTGACACTGATGGTGGCTGCAAAGAGCAAGCCAGCGGGGCAACTCCCCTCAAGCAAAGGAAAGCTGAGCATTTTGAAGTGACAGAGAGAAAGCTAGTGCTTTCCTCCTCCAAGGCCTTGCCTTTTCAAATCCTCACAAACTTCAGAACTTTCATGGAAGTATTTCCATCACCCTAATTAAACTTATTTCTCCTTAAGTTCTCGCACTCATGGAAATTAAATTACATATTTAGCTTGGTGGTTTTTTTTTCTATTTTGTACTACACTAGTAATTTAAGAATGTTTATTCTTAATCGGAAGTGTCCAACTGTACTGAGTGATAAGTAGCAGCCAAGAAACAAATCACTTTATGTAACAACTCTTTTTGAGTGTATTCCAGACTCCTAATAACTGTCTGAAACACACACACACATACACACACACACACACACCCCAAAATTCAGTAATACAGTCAACCTATAAGTTTTCCAGGAAATAAATACTCAATGACTTGAACATCACATCTCCTGATATTTCTATACTCCTGACCCTATTTTAGACAACTCACTTAAATTTCCCACATCTCAATTTCCTCATCTGTAAACCAATGTAATTGACTAGCATAGATGATGTTTAGGTCCCTGCTAATGAAAGAAAATATCATATATGTGTCTTCCCTATTTACATTAAGACTGTAATTTTTTAAAAATCGTACACAAAGTTTAGAAAAAATTGATAAAATGCATGAAGTCCTAAAAATATCTCATTGTGCTCAAAACATGAACTCTTAGAGGACAAGTGTAAATTACTTCTTTCACCTTATATACAAGATCACAGACATTACCTGGGAATGAATAATATTAGGAGACAATTTTTTCAGAAATCATAATCTAATTTTGATACATAATAAATAAGCTACTAGAAAATAAATTTAACTTGTCATTATTTTAATTAATAATAGCCCAGAAGTTAAATGATTCTTCATGGAACTGTTGAAAAGTAAATTTCCATGCAGTGAATCACATAGCCTCTATATAGCATAGTGACTATGCCCCTGCATATCAGAATGACAGCCTGTTTTCTATTCACCACTGTAAAAAGGTACAGGTCGTTGTGCTTTCCAAGTTAATGTCACGTGCTATTCCTAATTTATCTCCTCCTGCCTGGTCATTTTTATCAATGGGAAAAATAAGGCTGCCACAGCCTCCAGGAGATAACAGCTTCCATACTGCTTTATACATGTTATCATTGATATATTAGTCATTTCACATAACAAAGGAAAACATTGATTTTATGACTGTCCTTACTTATTTGATTCCCCTTGTTTCCACAGAAGTTGTAACACTTTCAACATAATAGTCTGTTTACCTCATTATATTATTGAAAGTTTTAAATTAGATAAAACATTTAGGCCCTTTTGAATGTTCACTGAGCATTAGCTTGATGATGAGTTTTATTGTATTACGACTGGGGGGGGAGGGAGGGAGTACAAAGATCCAAGGCCAAAGCACAGGGTAGGTGCAGCAAAGAACCATAACCCAGGGTTTGGACTTGCTCTGCCGCTAAGACTGGTCTCTCAAGACATTTAGCCAAGAAAATGAACAAAGGGAAATCAGTTCAAATGCATTTACAATGAGCCATACTGGAGTAGCCCTTGTACAATTTGGAGTGGGGAAGACAAAAGAGACACACAACACCCATTTTAGTCAAACCCTCTTACCTAGAGGTAAGCAGCCACTTGTTCAAACAGCTGAATTGTTGGAGGTTTTACTATCCTAGGTCCACGACAGTGAATCTATAGTGTCTGCTGCAGTCCTAGTCTTTTCCTTTATAAAAGGGTAAGTTTTAGCAACCAAAACTTAACTTAGCAAGGACTAGGGAAATGTGGAGATCTGATTCTTCATTTATAGAAGACCTCCTTACCATTCATTAAACAAATGTGTCTGAATCTCTGCCACGAGGCAGGCAACGTGCTGGGTGATTCTTGCTTAGGTGCCATGTTCTAGAACCCAGTGGTTTTCTCTTTGGTGGTCTTCCTGTCCCTAAGCCTGTCTTCCCAAGAAAACATTATGAGCATTTTGGGGGTAAGGTTCCCTCGAAGCAGAGCCTGGTTAGTGATTTATTGAAGGGCTGTCCTCAGGAGGAACTGGCAAGAGAAACAGGAAAGGGAAGGGAAGGAATATAGCAAATATGTGATTTCAAGAGAAGTTTTAACCTCACACTGATGCCAGACTCAGCTCTGGAGCATCTGTCCTGCCCAGAGGCAAAAAGGCTGGGGCAGTATATCCCAGCACCAGTTAGTCCTATTGGCTTTCTGTCTTGAGGGGAAGGTGGCTCACTTCAGCTAAGGGATATTCTCCAAGAGAGGTGAACTGTTGGCAGCTAAAAACACACACAGCTGAGACCTGGGTGTGCCTGCTCAATAGAGAGAATCCGGGTGGGGCACCATCCTTATCTGCTGTGCTAATAGATGAAAAATCAAAAGAAAAAACACAAGATATGATATAAAACAGAACAAATATATTTATAGCAGTTTTCTCCTATAATTTTCTAAACTTATTTTTGTGTGAGATTTGACCAAGAGGCCCAGAAAGATGGGAATGAGGATAAAGAAAAAAATGCTAAGGACAAGAAAAACAATCAATATTGATTGAATGCTGAATATATGCCAAGAATGTGCTATATTCCAATATTTTCCGGTGTATAAGACGACTTTTTAACCCAGGAAAATCTTCTATACGCCTAGTCGTCTTATACGCCAGAAAATACAGTACTTTACATATATTAACTAACTTAGTATTTTGACTGCCTTGTAAAATCTTCCTACTTTCACAGGTGAGAACTGGAGGTCAGCAAGGTTAAGTAAGTCACCATGATCACCGTTATGTCATAACTAGGTTTCATCTCTGTTGTACCCTAAGAGCTTGATAACTGTATTTTGCTACCTGTGCTTTAATTTCTTCATCCACAACAGGAGATACACAAGTATTAGATTATATTTTCGGGATAATATATCTAGATGAAAAGCACTGGTGCTATGAAAATACCTTGAATAACTTTTTTTAAATATATATTTTACTAGAGGCCTGTTGCACAATATTCGTGCAAGAATAGGCTTTCTTTCCCCTGGCTTCACTCCCAGCCGCCCGGGAGCTGGCAAGTCCCAGCTCCCGGGCTGCCTGGGAGCCGGCATGTCCACGCTCCCTTCCCGCCTGGAAGCCGGCAGTCCCCACTCCCTGGCCACCAGGGAGCCGGCATGTCCCTGCTCCCCGCCCGCCCGGAGCCTGCAAGTCCGGGGGAGCGAGCAAGTCCTTGCTTCTGTCTGAAGCACGGCTCCAGTAGTTCCCTCCACCGCCCCCCTTCCCCTCATAGCAGGCATCATGCCTCTTCCAGCCGCCTACATATACAAATTAACCTCCATCTTTGTTGGGTTAATTTGCATACTCACTCTGATTGGCTGTGGGCGTAGCGGAGTGATGGTTAATTGGCATGTTTCTCTTTTATTAGGTAAGATTGATTTTTTACAGAGAGGAAGGGAGAGGGATAGAGAGTTAGAAACATCAATGATGGAAGAGAAACACCCATCAGCTGCCTCCTGCACACCCCCTACTGGGGATGTGCCCGCAAACAAGCTATATGCCCTTGACCAGAATCGAACCTGGGACCCTTCATTCCGCAGGCCCACGCTCTATCCACTGAGCCAAACCGGTTAGGGCTTGAATAACTTTATTAAAAGATAAGTTTCTAGGATCCTACCTAGAACAGATTCTCTAGGAGTAGAGGCCCAGGAAAATAGTTTGAAGATAACAGAAACTTTTAATGTTCAATATTGGTAGCAAATTAACAAACTAAATTAAACAGTAGCTTTTAATACATCAATAGCATTGGCTTTAGAACAAATGGAACTTACCCACAATAGTCAATGAATTGTTATACAAAAAAAAAAAAAAAAAAAAAAACAAGAAAGAAAGAAAGAAAAGAAAAGACCTACAATGCCTGTATTCAGGCAAGGTATTTCATATTGCAACCTAGCAATTGTCCCAGAGTCTGAGATTTTCAAACAATGGAAGTGGAGTGTTTTTGAGGTCATGTTCACAACATGAAAACTGCTCTCTTTAAGTACAAAAGTCAAGAAATATAGAAGAGGCACAGTGGAAGAAATGGAGGTGATCAAGAGAAATACAGAGGAAAACAAATTAAGTAGAGAGAAGGCAGCAGCAGGCATTTCTCAGAGTGTATTAGACAAAGGAAAATTTCAAATTCTTTTCAATAGCAGAAGTGTGCAAGCCATAGAAATGGTGTTGCTTAAACCCCTAGTTAAGTCTCATGCAGCTGGAGATACGAGAAGTTGTTAGCAGTAATACTGAAAGCCTGGATAAAACGTACGCAGTGCAATTACGTCAAGGTAAATTTGCACCAGGGAAGTCTGAATATGAAATTAGGATAATGAAGAGACGGAGGGGCATTAGCCTATCCTTGTTGAGGTTTTAACTAGGATTTGAAATTAAAACAGGAGGAAGAGTACTTGTTAGTTTTACCTTGATGCATAGATCTGCTAATATTAACTGGTTTAGTAACTTGTTCATGAGTCTCTTTAAAGACTGAGTTCAACAATTAACAATTAACAACTTCTTATCACTTAAGGCTCAAATTAAAGAATCCCTTTAAACATTTTAAACGTAGATGTCAAGATGACAATAACTCAAAGGGCAATTTCTAGCCATCATCTGAGGGTCCAGATTCAGCTCTAACAAAGCTCACAGTAGTGTACTGTACACTTAGACATGGCTCTGCATTTCTACCCAAGGTCACTAATCCCCAGAAAAGACATTCCTAAAAAGTACAACAATATGTACATCACTTCAGTAATGTGAACAAGCATTCTCATTGCCCTGATTCAAGCTAACTTTAGCCGTCTGATGTTTTTTCGGCTAATAAAATGTGAGTGGAAAGTGTTATCTGACACTTCTGGATGGAAGTTTTAAGAGCCAGGACAGAAGTCCATGTTCTCTCCTTTGCTATCTTGGCAACCTGCAACATTTCACATGCTAATTGTTTCACCTGCCTTTTTCACAGAACGAGGACAATAGAGGAGACCCTCCAGCCATCGAATGATGAACAGGCAGTGTGAGCAAGAAATTAAGATTTTATTTGATTTAGTCCACAAGATGTAAGGATTACTTGAAACTGCAGCATAACCTAGTCATCCCGACTGATAAAATTGCAAACTAGTCTCTCTTAGGCCTTTGCTTAAAATATATGTACTACAAATAGCCCTTTCAAATCTCAGGTTAAATGTACCAGTAATGGCAAAAATTGACATACAGCTCATGCAGTAACAATCTTTCAAAAGAACTGAAGTTGAGTCTACACGGTATAATTCCATAGTGATTAACACAGTGCAGGTCAGGGAACCCAAGGGTGTCTCATGAAAGAAACGCAGCTTTTAGTCCTTTGTGTCAATGAGAACTGGGCACCAGTCACAGAATACCCCTCAGGCTGCAATCAACAGCTAGTAGCAGCAGCAGAAGCTCTTATGTGATTATGGCTCAAAATAAAAATTACTCTTTTATTGAGAGCAATCTTTTGAAGTGACTTGTCTAAAAGATTATGGGGGAGGAAAACAAAATTGTCAGAAAATACAGAAAAGTATTTCATGTCATGAAATAATCCATGGAATAACCATATAGAATATGATTATTTTCATATATCTTTATTCTCATGTAAAATAAATGTTTATAAGTTGTTTTAAAATCAAAGACTCCAATCTCAATGAGTTAATTCTAAAATTATAAATATATTTATAATGCTGGCTTGGTAGGGTAATGGCAGTAGTGATTCTCTATTTCTTTTTTTTTTTTTCTTTCCAAAGGCTCTTTAGGCACCTGAATAATATACAGCTATATATTTTAGAGTGCATATATAATTACTAAAACTACAAAGAAAGGAAGTTTAAGATAGCAGTTATCCTATGTTGGGGAAAGGATACTGACTGTACTACAGCATGTGGAATCGTGGAATGTTATACTGTATTTCTTGACCACTATGGCAATTTTTTTAAAATGTAAATTTATTTCCTGTACTTTCCTGTACATGTGTTCAGTTTCACATTAAATTGTTTTTGAAATATTCACCCTTTATTGTCTCTAAGCAAAATTAAATATGTTTGGACTTGATATGTTTTTCTGAAAAATCTGAGACAGTGGCTCTCACAAGATGTCAAAACTACATAATGCCCTTGGCAAAGTTCACCCATTCTCTTGTTTGGTGCTTTTGCATTAGTACAATATTAATAATTAGTATTTTTTAAAAATTACCACATGGTGGTTGCTTATGTCCAAATATGTTATAGAGAGTTTTATAAAATACCCCTTTGGTTTTTTTAAATCACAATCCTCCTACCATAACCTTGTCAAAAACAGATGAGCTAGGTTGGACTGGAACAAATCTTAGAGATCAACTCCAAGGTAAGTTTCATCTGTATCATCTTCATCTCAATGAGTAGTTCATGTTCTTCATAAATATCTCTAGTAAAGCATTTCTCAGAGATGTGCTGACAGGGTTTCCCCCGAGTCTAAATACATGGTGTCTCAAATCAGCCACTATATTTATTGGGTCTTGCTCTTTTTTCCTTGGCAAGCTTTGACTCATGTCAGTCAGAGTCAGGTCCATTTCTCTGGAAATCCCATCTGGCATTAGACTCCTCTCTGGAGGCTGGCTCTTCCTCTCTGACTCACACTCTGCTGCAGCCACTCTGGCAGCATCTCTTCCTCTGGACACAGGAGTCCTTCCAAGGAGGCCTTATTCAGGCTTATAAGGGGCACTTATCCAGGATAGGAAAAGGAACAAATCCTCCTTCCTTCTCAAGGGCCACTCTCTCTGGCTCGCCAAGTATCTAACAGGAAATGGTTTTTCTAGCTTTAAAACTGCATGTTCTCTCCACTCCAGTGCCACCAACCATCAATTTCACATTCTCGGGTATCCAACCAAGATCCAAGCTGCTGTGTGTGGATAAGCAGAGTTTAAACACAGCTACAGAGCACACCACTGAATGTGTAAAGTTCTTACAGAAAGGGTATCATAGAATGAAGAAACAGCTCTTGCTCACAGACCTAAAAGTGAATCCTGGCCCTGCCATGTACCAGCTGTTTTGCTCAGAGCACCTACCTCATAGGGTACATATAGATTGTGTCTAAAGAGCTCAGTATAGGGCAATGCACATAGTAAATGCGCAATGGCTGTGAGCTGTATGTGACTGTTCTTGCTGCATTGAGAACTCTGCATGTTATGCAAATTATGAGCAACAATTTCCATTTTTATAAAAAATCCACACAGAACATCACAAATATGACCCAAAGCCATACAAAATTGTAATCTCAACGAGAAAGACTCTGTTAAAAGTATGAAGGAAATTATCTACCTCTTCATTGAGCCCAAATGAACCTAGGTTCCTGTCTTTCCCCTTTTTATCATCTTTATCTTAGAATCACTTAACTTTCCAACAAGTCCCAGCTCTGTGAAATTCTTTACTCCCATAACTGTGTGCTAAAAGGAGGAAATGCTCTTTTTTCTCTGCTCAAGTTCTTAATCCAAACTCCCCCATTCTTTGTCTAAGTCCTTCAAACCAATATCTCAGCTATGTTTTATTTAGTTAATTTCCCCAACCAAATCCACATTTATAGGGTCCTGTATGCCAATAGATTATTTTAGTAACCTTTCTAACCTGCATATTAACAGCAATGGATAAGAAGTACCATTAGATATGACACCCCCCCCCCCAAAAAAAAAGCAAAAGAAAAACCACACACACACACACACACACACACACACACACACAAAACAAAAACAAACAAACAAAAAAAACCAACAACAACAAAAACTCATGAAAAGCTTAATTATTAACAAACATTTAAATACTAGGGCATTAGAGAACAAAAGGAGGGGAAAAAGAGGAATTGAAACAGATTGCCAGAAAAGAAAAGAAAAAACCAAAAAAAACAAAAACAAAAAATAAATAAAGCAAATAACTATTCTTGCCACTGGAGAGGAAAGAAAATCAAATATAATTGCTCAGAATAATTGGCCATTATGTCCTCACTAATAGAAAACTTCAGTTCAACCATTCTGAGAGAAAAATCTATATAAGATAACTATTTCAAATGCAAAAGACTTGTATTACTCTTTTCAAAAACACTTTAGTGAATATGCAATTCATTAGAATAATATAACCAGCTGTAAATTAAACAAATTTCAATAAAAATAAGCAAAGAATTGAGAGCTTTGGTCTTCTACCTGACAAAGGATTCCTGTCATCTCAGAAGTCAGAATTATTGAATCAATAAGTTAAGTTCTTTCTGTTTACTAAATCAAAAAGAACATGTTGTAGAGGGAATGCTGGGGTGGGTGGAAAGAGATCAACTAAAGAACTTGTATGCCTATATGCATAACTCATGGACACAGACAATAGGGTGGTGAGGGCCTGGGGCAGGGCGTGGGGGTGGGGAGGGAACATATGTAATATTTTCAATAATAAAAATTTTAAAGAAAGAATGTGTTGTTCTTAGAAGCTAATTTGAAAGCCACAAAGTATATTTATGATATTACAAACAATGGTTAAAACCCAAGGCCCAGGAGATAGAAACCTAAGGACAGTCAAAATAAAAAAAAAGAACAGAGAAACTCAAGAAATAATTATTTTCAATATTTTATGTTGAGCTCTATTTGTATACTAAGATATTTTTCTATGTCATATTTTATCAATTATAAATTGATAAACTAGTATAACTAGTAATCAAATGCAAATATATATATATTGGAATAGCTGGATCAAAACAAAACAAAGACAGAAATTAAACATACATAAAGGTAACAAGACATAATTAGAGCTAAAACCACTGTTCTACTGGGCTCACAGTCTGAAGCCAGCCAGTGGCACTGGCTCCTACCAGGTCATGAGAGCTAAGCGTGCTTCCTAGGATGGTGAGGCAATCCTGGCTCACTAGCTAAATCCAGGAGATGAAATAAAGAAATTGCAATTTTTGGAAAGATCATGAAACCAAATCTCTATTTTAAACTTGAACAAGGGGTCCATGAAATATAAGTATACTAGAGGCCCGGTGCACGAAATTCATGCACAGGAGGGGGGTATCCCTCAACCCAGCCTGCACCCTCTCTAATCTGGGACACCTCGAGGGCCTAAACGGGCAGTCGGACATCCCTCTCACAATCCAGGACTGCTGGCTCCCAAATGCTCGCCTGCCTGCCTTCCTGATTGCCCCTAACCGCTTCTGCCTGCCAGCCTGATCACCCCCTAACCACTCCCCTGCCAACCTGATTGATGCCTAACTGCTCCCCTGCCAGCCTGTTTGCCCCTAACTACCCTCCCCTGCAGGTCTGGTACCCCCCAACTGCCCTTCCCTGCAGGCCTGGTCCCCCCCAACTGCTCTCCCCTTCGGACTGGTCACCGCTAACTGCCCTCCCCTGCAAGCCTGGTCCCCCCTCAGCTACTCTCCCCTGCAGGCCTGGGTCCCCCCCCCCAACTGCCCTTCCCTGCAGGCCTGGTTGCCCCCAACTTCCCTCCTCTGCCAGCCTGGTTACCCCTAACTGCCCTCCCCTGCAGCTTTGATCACCCCCAATTGCCCTCCCCTGCTGGCCATCTTGTGGCAGCCATCTTGTGTCCACATGGGGCAGTCATCTTTGACCACATGGGGGCAGCCATCTTGTGTGTTGGAGTGATGGTTAATTTGCATATTATTTTATTAGATAGGATAGAGGCCTCGTGCATGGGTGGGGGACAACTGGTTTGCCCTGAAGGGTGTCCAGGATCAGGGTGGGGGTTCCCTTGGGGCATGGGGTGGCCTGGGCGAGGGGCCTGTAGTGGTTCGCAGGCTGCCCACACCCCCCGGCGACCCAAGCGGAGATCCTGGTATCTGGGATTTATTTATCTTCTATAATTGAAACTTTGTAGCCTTAAGTGGAGGCCAAGGCAGGCCAGGGCTGCGGAAAGCTTGGCTTCCTCCATCGCCAGGGAAACCCAAGCCTCCTGCTCTCTCAGTGGCCGCAGCCATCTTGGTTGGGTTAATTTGCATACTCGCTACTGATTGGCTTGTGGGCATGGCTTGTGTGGTGTAGCAGAGGTACCGTCAATTTGCATATTACTCTTTTATTAGATGGGATAGTGTAATGCATATAGAACTAAGGTACCAATTAAACTTGTGACTGAACCCTGGCTGGTGTGGGTCAGTGGGTTGGAGCATCGTCTCTTACACCAAAAGGTGGTGGGTTTGATGCATAGTCAGGCACATACCAGGGTTTCAGGTTAAATCCCTGGTTGGGGCATGTGAGGGAGGCAACTAATTTATGTTGCTCTCTCTCCCTTTCTCCTTCTCTTTCTCTCTCTAAGGTCAATAAGAAAAAAAAGTTAAACTTGTGACTGAACCTCCAATATCTGAGAGAGAGAGACAGGATTAGAAAAAGGGAAAGAAGCAATAGGGCACAAGAAAAATTTTCTAGTTAAAATGAAACTTGAACACTAAAATTCGAAAAAGCCTGAAGATATTTAGTGTTAAGAAACTTTTTTTAAAAATTGAACTAAATATGTAGTCAAAAATGACAAGATGGGAATGGACATGAAAGAGATTTTTCTGATAATGCTCATAATGTCTACATTATGTTTCTGATCCTGACAAAAGTAGAGAATTACTATTCACCTTCTAGTAAAAAATTATAGTTATACGTATAGGATTTAAAAACTAACTACTCAGTAGCATATTCCATAGTTTATAATAAGAAATATAAAAAATATAAGGAAATGATAGACAGAAAACACAATAGAAGAAGTTAGAAAAAAAGGTAAACAAAGGTGAATTAGCAGAAAGTACAAATTAAGAATATGGAAAGAATTCTAAAGATACCAGAAATCTTAGAAAATATAATTATTCAATCTTTAGTTAAATAAACATTCTTTGAATGGAAAAAGATCAAATTTGTCTTATAGGATGCTTGCAAGAGAGGTGTAAAACACAAAGAGGAAGTTTCAAAATAAAGAAAATAAGGTGAACATAGTAACATATCAACCAATTCATAAATTAATAATGAAACGGGAATTTTAGAGGTAAAATGGGACAGGTTTAGGAAATTTTAGAAATTTTGGAAATTAAGGGGACCATGGAAGGAAGCACAGTGCTGCAGAGTAGTGGAAGGTATATTTCCATAGAATGGGGAGAGCAACAGGTACATTTCCATAGAATGAGGGAGCTGGGAACAGCAAAAGGTTTATATTTACAAAATAGATAGAAGGAAGCCCTTCATCCAGAAGAAAGCCCAGAGGAAATAAGAAAACAATAAGGAAAGAACCCCATGTGAGGCTCAACCTTTGAGCCCAGGAGTTACTACAGTAACCAGTCTAAGGGAATAGTGACCAATCAGAGGGGATATCAAGGCACCAGTCTCCAGCCTTTATAAGCCATAGGGAAAAGGAACTCATTGGGACCCTTTCCCCCTCCCTACTTGGGAGTCCATTCTGTGGGACTCTTTCCCTCTCCCCATGTAGGAGTCTGTACTTATTCTTCAATAACTCTCCACCTTTGCTATATATACCACTTTCTGTACATGGATCAATTCTTCGATTGCAGCAGACAAAGAATCCGGGTTCCAGTCCAAAAATTCCATTTCAATAATAAATCAATAAAATCTGACATAGAAAATATTTTACTAAAAATAGAGCTCAATGTAAAATATTGAAAATAATTAGGAGTAATATTACATAACAATAAAAAAGCACTAGTCTAAGAAGATAAAATAATAAACAATAATATGTCTTACATGGTCTAAAAATACCACCCTACAAATTACTAATAAGTTGTAAAGGGGAAAAGTTGAACTACATAGTTAAGAAGGCAATCCATAATGAAATCAATGAAGCATAGATGGATATTGAATACCTCCAGATGTGCTATCCTAACAAACACAAGACAACTCTTATAAGGTATTTGGGACGGAAATGTACCTGATGCTAGTTAGACACAAACAGATTGTATTCTTCAGTAGAGTATATCAATATCATAGGAGCAACAAAAGCATGAACCTTTACTGAATAAAACAGATAAAGGAGACATAACAGCTAGGTGCAGGAACTCACGTGTTGGTCCTCAAGTACAGAGGGCAGGAGAGACTAAAGGCACAGGTAGACCTCTCCACATTGGTAGATGGCAGGTTTAACAATCAAGGAACCTGCACAGGAGGCTTGCCTTGGCCACCTATAAAACAAGCAGACCTCCACACCTGCCCACCATCCTCTTACAAGTTTACATGGAGGCCTTAACTGGCTTAACTAGGTTCAGCCAGGTATGCCCTCCAAGTGGTTTCAAAAACACATTGTTAAGGACAGGGACCTAGCCAAGTAGGTCTGCCTCAGGCCAGCCTGTGTGTGGGTTCTTGACTTCATTGTATTTGTTTTCCTCCAGTATGGAATGTTGGAGGAACTCATGAAGCTGGACCCCTCCCCGCACCCCCATAGTTGGCATCTCCTCACCCCTTCCCATATCCTTGGAATACGTTCCGCCTATCATTCTCACAGTGGGGCCCATTCCAAGGAAACAGCCTTGAGAGAATAATGTTGAGGCAGGATAGTAAGTAGTTAGGAAAATTCCTGGGCAAATGGGATGGGGAAACTGAGAGAAGATAATTAAACAAAGCCAAACAATTTGAACAACTTAGAGCCAGCTAGTGAATTTCAAGACCTTCCCTTCCCTAGCCAAGGATACTTGAGGGCAAGTAGTTTATACCTCTCCTCCCTAATCCAAGAATACATAGTTTAAACTACCCTGGCTGGGGAGATAGAGAACAGAGACCCAAGTAATGTCATTTGTGCCTGCTAAACCCAAGGATGATTGAAGTGAAGGGAACAAATAAAATAAAATAAAAACCTGATTAGAGGCAGACAGACCCCAAGATAAAACTCAAACAGTAAAGCACACCCAATAATAATCCCAAACTCCCCTATTAGCTCATTTTGATGCAACAGCGTATTAAAAACACACCTGGAAAGCTGATGAATGTTCTGCTGAAACCCTCCCCTAAGATTCTCACCAGCAAAAGAGACAAAGAATACCAGTGCGAGCTGACTCTACAGCACACCCATGCCTGTTCTTGGGCATGAACTTTTTACTTCCTCCTAAACCTTAAGGGTCCCCATGAGACTTGCAACCATGGGTGACGGGCAACAGCAGCTTGTCCAGGGCTTACCCCCTGATCCTGTCTCCAAGACCGCCTTTTCTCTGAAATTCCAGTGAGCTAAAAGTAGCTCTGGCTCACTTCCCTCCTGTAACGTTTAGGGAGCCTTAGCAGAGCACTGCCTAGGCTCTCTCCTGAGTCCTTCCTTTGTTTCACTGTCCCCAGCTTTAATAAACGTAGTCTCAAAAAAAAAAAAAAGATATGTATGAGAGGAGACTTATTATAAAATTTACTTACATAGTTAGGGAGTCTGAGAAGTTCACCATCTGCCATCTGCAAGCTGGAAAACTAGGAATGCTGGTGATGTAATTGATGTCATTCAGTCTGAGTCGGGAGGCCTGAGAATTGGGGTTGACAATGGGCTAAGTCCCAATCTGAGTCCAAACTGCCAAAGACTAGGAACACTGATGCCCAAGAGCAGCAGACGGAGGACTGAGCTTAAGCAAAGAGAAAGATTTCCCCCTTCATCTGCCTTTTTATATAACTCCACCCCTTAATTAATTAGATGATGACCACCTGCATTGGTGGTGGTGAACTTTAACTCAGTCTACTGATTCAAATGCTAATCTTTTCCATAGGCACCTTCACAAACACAAACAGAAATAAAGTTTTATCAGCTAGCTGAGCATTCCTTAACACAATCAAGTTAACACATAAAATTAAGCATCACAACATTCAATCAAAAGATATTGAAGATAAAAATTCTTCAGTTCATATGTGTTAATGACCTACCAAGTCAAATATCAATGATCCCTTTTTTTATTAATTAGTCTATAAAGGGTAGTGAGTAAGAGTATCGATTTGGTTCATTAAAGTCTTTTTTTTAACCATATCATTCCAGGTACAAGTTTAACAACTGGAGTTCCAAACACTTCATAAACATATAGTGGAAATTTATTATTTACTAGTAGCCCGTTTGCACGAAGATTCGTGCAATAGACCTTCATTCACCTGGCTGCCTGCACCAGTTTTCTGCCAGCACCAGGGACCCAGGCCTTGGCTGTGGCCACCGCCTTCTGCCTTTTTCAGGGTCGGGGCTTGGCCCCGGGCGGTGGCCTTGGGCTCGGCGGCACCCAACATCCTTGCTAAGGATCGCAGGAGCCGACCCCCAGTGGTTTCCTGCGATCCATGCAGGCTCCCCGCTGGTGCCCAAGGCCCGGAAAGCCTCGGCCCCTGGGACCCACGGGAGCGGCGGGAGGGGCGGGATGGGCACGGCCAAGCCCCCCCAGGTGGCCGATCGCCCCCCGGGACCCCTGGGAGGGGCGGGAGGGGCCGGCCACGCCCCCCCAGGTGTCCGATCGAACCCCGGACCACCGGGAGGGGCGGGAGGGGCCCGGCCATGCCCCCCCAGGTGGCCGATCGACCCCCGGAACCCCCGGGAGGGGCGGGAGGGGCCCGGCCACGCCCCCCTGGTGGCCGATCGCCCCCGGGACCCCCGGGAGGGGCGGGAGGGGCGGGAGGGGCCGGCCACGCCTCCCCGGGTGGCCTATAGCCCCCCGGGACCCCCGGGAGGGGCGGGAGGGGCCCGGCCACGCCCTCCGGGTGGCCATCCGGGACCCCCGGGAGGGGCGGCATGGGCAGGGCCACGCCCCCCGGGGTGCTGATTGCCCCAGGCACCCCCGGGAGCAGCGGCATGGGCCTGGCCACGCCCCCCCCCGGGGTGCCGATGGCCCCAGACACCCCTGGGAGCGGCGGCATGGGCCCGGCCACTGGGCACCGCCATCTTGATCTTCTCAACGGTGGATATGCCACCCGGAGTCCCGCCCCCAGCCTCCTGCCGGCCCAATCCTGGGCATAGCGGAGGTGCGGTCAATTTGCATGTTTCTCTATTATAAGGTAAGATACCACACCAACATGCCAATGTTGCAAAGGATAATCTACTCTAGAGTATAGAGAAATCAATCCTGGGTAAAGTGACATATTTGGGGAGCCTGATTTGGTTCTTCTGAAGGCATACCAAAACTTTGTATAGCATGCTTATTGTACCTGAGATATATGCAGAAGAGTGGTCATTACTATTCTTAATTGCATATAACTTTGTGATGCAGAGATGTAATATGAGTTATCCAACTTTGTGTAAAATAAGAGAGTGCCTAGAAACCAGCTAACAATTAGTCACTGGATTTCTTTTTCATTCTTTTATTTTTTATAATATTTAAGAACATTATTGATGCTTGCTATAGTGATTAGACCATGATTAGGAACATTTAGGTATGTGTACTGGATCTTTTTTCTCTTTGTCCTTAAAACATCCTTGAATATCTTCTAATGAGAAATATAAAGAATAAATCTCTTATTTATCTTCAAAAATGTCAATGAGAAAAATACAGTATTTGGTCTATATTGTCAAAAACAAAACTACAGGTACAAGAAAGAGTTGCCCACACTAACCCTCATGTCACCAGACCCAGACTTAATTACAATTTTGACTCTTCCAAAAATGAAGTCTTAAACCATTCAGGCAGAAATCTGCCTCATCAGCACCAATTAGGTAATCTGCCTGATAGACCCTGCCAACCCCTATAAGAAAAGTAATCTTTCAGTAACCAATTCCCTGGTATAACTCCCTTGTTTCTACATTCTACCTATAAAAGTCTTTCATTTTTCACAGTTCCTTGGAGCTCCTTTCTATCTGCTAGATTGGATGCTGCCCAATTTATGAACCATTGAATAAAGCCATTAAGATCTTTGAAATATACTCAGTTGAATTTTGTTTTTGAAGAGCATCTTTTTTACATAATAAGCACCTGCTAGGCACTGAACCGTGTTCTCCCAAAAGTTCAATTTGTTAGAGCTCTAACCCCCAATATGATGCTATTTGGAGATCAGGCTTTTGGAGTTGTTGATTTTAGCTAAACTATTCCATAGTATTTCTGTTTTGCCATCCATTTTGTGTGGCCGGGAACTGACACTAGTCCCCGCCATGAGCTTACACCCTATGTAACAGCCCACAGAGTCACAAGTAAAGGTAAGTTCCTGACAAGACTCCACCAACTGTTACTATGGTAAGCAGTCTCCCCTTTGTACACAACTTACTTAAGACACCTATGAAACTTAAATTGACCAATCTGGCTTTAGCCCAGGAATCCCAAAAGAACCCCAATAGAGGTATGTGCTCTAGGTCCAGCTGAACTTTCTCTCTCTCTTGCTTTCTCTCTGCCTGCACCCTGCCTCAACCTCCCTACTTTGCCCCCTTGAGGTGTGTTATATATATCCTCCAAGACCGGGGAGAATAAACTTCTCTATTTCAATTCCCTTGTGGTCTTTTGTTGAACTTTGGCTCACCATCCAACACCCAGGGACACTACTTAAAAAATGTCAATTAAACAAAGTCACAACATAAGATAATTAGCTCAAGAGATAGAGCCCCCATGATGGTGTTATTGTTCTTATAAGAAGATACAAGAGTTCTCTCTCTCTCTCTTTCTCTCTCTCTCTCTCTCTCTCTCTCCCCCTCTCTCTCGATAGAATGCCCAGGATGGGGATATTGTTCAGAATCAAAAATTCTCTTTCTCTCTCTCTCTCTCTCTCTCTCTCTCTCTCTCTCGGGGATATTGTTCAGAATCAAAAATTCTCTCTCTCTCTCTCTCTCTCTCTCTCTCTCTCTCTCTCTCTCTCTCCTATGTGAATATATTTTAATCCAGGAACCCAACCATAATCTCCTTTAAATTGCACATGAACACAGTTATATGTTCTATAACATACAGATATAGTCATGTGCCTAGTCATGATAGAATCCTTTGTTTTTATACAGAGCCATACTATTTCAGAAAAATAAACAAACAGAAGAGTGACCAACTCAAGGAATAATTTTATAATAAACTAGAGGCCTGGTGCACAAAATTCATGCATGGGGGGGTCTCCTCAGCCCAGCCTGCACTCTCTCCAATATGCGACCCCTTGGGGGATCGGGCCTAAACTGGCAGTCGGACATCCCTCTCACAATCTGGGACCGCTGGCTTTTAACTGCTCACCTGTCTGTCTGCCTGATTGCCCCTCACTGCCCCCCTGCCAGCCAGGTCACCCCCAACTTCCCCCACTGCTGGCCTGGTCGCCCCCAACTGCCCCCCCTCTGGCCTGGTTGCCCCTAACTGGCCCCCACCAGCCTGGTCACTCCTAACTGCCCCCACCTGGCCTGACTGCCCCTTACTGCCCCCACCAGCCTGGTCGCCTCCAACTGCCCCCCTCTGCTGGCCTGGTTGTCCCTAACTGCCACCACTGCCAGCCTGCTCACACATAACCACCTCTTCCTGCCAGCCTGATTGCCCCTAACTGTCCCCCTGCCAGCCTGATCGCCCCCTACTTCCCCCCCTCCAGCCTGGTTGCCCCCAACTGCCCCCCTCTGCCAGCCTTGTTGCCACTAACTGCCCCCCCCCCACCGGCCTGGTCGCTCCTCACTGCCCTCCCCACTGGCCTGGTTGCCCCCAACTGCCCCCCTGCTGTCCTGTTCACCCCCACCTGCCACCCCTGCTAGCCCGGTTGCCCCCAACTGCCCCACCCCTGCCGGCCTGGTTGCCCCATGCAGCGTGCTATTCAGTCATTTAGTCATCCCTCACTAACCCCCCTGCCAGCCTTGTCACTCCATGCAGCCTGCTATTTGGTCATTACTGTTACTGTGACGGCGTCCTGGACAAGTTGCATATTCCTCTATTATTAGTGTAGATGTTGCCTGTATTGAATCTTTATCATGATGCTACTTCTCTCGTCTCATATCTACTCTGTCACCTCTTGAGAATTCCATACCTTTATATTATGCCAGGCCTATTAACAGATTTCTCAGCATGAATTTCCTTGGTTTGTTGGTCTCTATAATATCACATGTTCCAAAATTATATCTCTGTCCATTTTCACAAAACTACTCATTCTTCATTTGAATTTAAATTGTTAGTAAAATTAAAAAAAATTATTATGTAATGTCTTTTATTTTGCCCAAATTCTCTTAACTGCCTCAAAGACATTGCACCTCTAATTATAAGAACCTTTAACCCTAACCAGTTTTACTCAGCGGTTAGAGCATCAGCCAGTGGACTTAAGGGTCCCAGATTTGATTTCAGTCAAGGACATGTACCTTGGTTGCAGGCTCCATCCTCGGCCCTGGTTGGGCCATGTGCGTGAGGCAACCAATCCATGTGTCTCTCTTACATTGGTATTTGTCTCTCTATGTCTCTCCCCCTCCCTTCCACTCTCTCTAAAAATCAATGGAAAAAATATCCTCGGCTGAGAATTAACAACAACATGAACATATAATTAAATTATACAATAAAAATTTGAAAATAGTGGTTTCCAAACTATTTTTAGAGTAGTAATTTTTTATTCAAAAATTCTTACAAGGAAATAAAATATACAAAACAGATAACAACAGAATTGATTGCTGAAGTGAGAGTGGAGACATTTGAGAAAACTTCTCAGAAGTTTCAGATCTCTTCTTCTAAGAGTATAACCTCCTCTGTCAAAATAATGACTAAAGTCAGCTTTATTGTCAAAAAAGAGAAAAGTAGGTAGAGCCATTAGTTATGTCCTTCCATCCTGGAAAATAAGCTGAGATTTACCATACTCTCACCTACCATAAATGTCCTCAGTGTCCATAAATCTTATCTCAGAAAAAGGAACCAAGAAGAGATAATTACTAAGCTCCTTTTTGTCTGCTAACTTTTGGTCTGAACTTTAATGTCTGAAGAGTACCTATTTAATTTTTGATCTACTACAAAAAGAAGTCAAGTGCCCCCCCCCCGCCCCCCCTCCCCCCCCCACACAAGGGCATTCTATTATATGAAATCTGCTCAGAATGCAGCTATACAAAGCATTATCAAGGTTATTTGAATAAATCAGTTAAATTTAAAATAATACAAAAATGTATTTGAAAGTTTTTTGAAATCCTCTTCAAAGGATCTTTTGTGAATATGATGGCTTCAGTCATGTCAAACATCTTTCTTTTCATTCATTTTAAATTGGGCAACAGACAGAAGTCACACATAATAAGACATAATGAATAAGAGAAATGCAATAATATTGGTGAATTTTTACCAGGAAAAAAATTTTCAGATGGCAAATGACATACTCCAGCACCAAGCTATACAAAATATAATATTTTCAAAGAATAGTTAAAATAAATAATAATTAAAGTGTTTTGGATGTGTGCTATACCTAATATATGTACTTTTCAAACATCCATTCTTATGATTTTTCCTATAATCATGTAATATTTATATTAACACTCCCAATTAATATGTATGAATTGAGACATAGAAAGGCTAAGAAACTTGCTATGGTAGATGCAATAAAATATCGTTTACTAAGGTGCTTGTGTAGGTACTTTTAGCGTTGATTCTCAGCTAATGCTGTGGCTCACTTTAACCAATAAATACAACAACAGACTCTGAGGCAGTCCAGCTACAAGGAGGCCTAGGAGCTTCTGCTTTTCTCTTTTTGGAAGTTCTGAGACACGTGTAAGTATTTCAGCTGTGCTATATGGAAGGGCCATGTGAAAAGCCATCTTGAGTGACAAACCCAGTTGTCCTCATGGACAAGCTGAGCCCAGATTTTAAGCCATCCCACCAAAGTACCAGATAAGAGTGCCACAATGGTTACTGTTTCTGCTCAAACTGCCATCTTACTAAACCTAAATGAGACACCCCAAACACAACAAGGAAAAAAAAATCCATCTGAATTCTAGTCAACACACTGAATCATGAGAAATAATGAAAGGCTTTATTTTTTAAGCAAGTAAGTTTTGGAGTGATTTGTTGCATAGAAGTAGATCATCAAAGCATATACATATGGTCACTTAACCAGTGAATTGCAAACAGGGATTCAAGTCTAGGCAACAAGACTCAAAGCTTTGTCCCTTTATCGGTAAAATACCCAGCTTATGATAAATACATACTAATACATGAATACATAGATTCACACAGAACTGACACATGATAATGAGTTCAGATGCATGATGCTTATAATAGAGAAGTATCAAAATTATCCCTATCCGCTGAACTTTTCACAGCATTATATCTTTTTTAAAAATTATAATTCATACATGCTGGGTATTCTAAGGTTTATATATTGAACATTTTTCTAGAAAGCTAGACACAAACTATACTACTTATTATCTTTAATTGGATGTCTAATAGCACAATCAACACTTAAAATCCTAATTTATTTCAAGCCAAGCTTGACAATTTACTCTTTTTTTTAAAATGTCATCCTCATCTTAATAAATATAATATGAACAAAGCCAGTTACTTAGGACAAAATTTTTTGCAGAAATCTTGAATCTTATCCTTGCATACCAATAATTCAATCTGCTAGCAATTATTATTGATTTAACTTTTAAAATATATTCTATAAGCATCTGAACCTCTAAATCACTGACCAAAGCCATCAAATTATCTCCCCTGGACCAGTTCAATACTGTTGTATCTGACTTCTAATATTTTCCTCTGTTAGTCTAATCTCAATATAACAGGCAGAGTGATGTTTTTAAAACATAAGGGAATTCTACTTCTGATATGAAAATATGCATTCTCTGTAAAGCAAGATTCCATCAGATCAAAATAAAATGGGAACAGTCAATCCACAGTCAAGAAAACACAATACACAAGTCAAAAATATAGAACAAAATAAAGACATTTTCAGATAAAGGAAAATAAAATTAATTAACAGAAATTAAATACTAGAAATGCTAGCAATATATTTTAAAAGAAAAGGATATAAGAGGAAATTTAGGATCCTTGAGAAAAAAAAAGTGTTAAAATGGTACATATCTGTACCATTATATCAGAGACATTTTTCTTAATTCCTTTATAATATAAATGTTTACAAATAAAAATTATTATATTGTGCATTTTAAATGTATGTAGATATAATAAAACATTATGGGATGGTTAAAGGGATATATATGAATGCTAGATGTCTATCTTTTATGTGAAGTGAGCAATATTAACTCTAAGTAGGTTATGAAAAGTTGAGGAAGCATATCGTAAAACCTAGAATTCTAAAGACGAATACAAAGATGTTTACACAAAAAGACAATAGAAAATTAAAAAATAAATATTTAATACTAAAATAAGCTAAAAGGAGCCATCTACACTAATAAAAGAGAAATATGCAAATTGACTGTACCGCTGCAACACCCACCAGCCAATCAGGAATGAGTATGCAAATTAACCCAACAAAGATGGCGGGTTGATTTGCATATGCAGGCACAGAGCAAAGACTGAAGGCTCTGGACCGAGCGAAGACTGAAGACTGAAGATGACTGGAGACTGAAGACTTAAGAGGCTTGGCTTCTCCGCTGTGGCTGGAGCGGAGAAACCAAGCCTCAGCTGGAGCGAAGTCCTGGGTCCCGAGTGCCAGAGGAAACCTGGTGCCAGCAGCCAGGGGAAGGAAGACCTATTGTACAAATCTTCGTGCAACAGGCCTCTAGTCCTATATAATAAAAGGCTCATATGCAAATCAACTGAACGGCAGAATGACCGGTCACTATGATGTACACTGACCACCAGAGGGCAGATGCTCAACACAGGAGCTGCTCCCTGGTGGTCAGTGTGCTCCCACAGGGGGAACGCCCCTCAGCTAGAAGCTGGGCTCACAGCTGGCGAGTGCAGTGGCAGTGGCGGAAGCCTCTCCCGCCCTCATGGCAGCACTAAGGATGTCCAACTGCTGGCTTAGGCCTTCTCCCTAAGCCAGTGATGGCGAACCTATGACACGCGTGTCAGCACTGACACGCATATCCATTTCTGATGACACGCAGCCGCTGAGGCGGCCGCATGCCGAGGATGAAACATTTGCGAAATAATGTTTTTTCCTCAAAGTGACACACTACCCGAGTTATGCTCAGTTTTTTGGCGAAGTTTGACACACCAAGCTCAAAAGGTTGCCCATCACTGGTCTAAGCTGTCAGTCAGACATCCCCCAAGGGCTCCCGGACTGTTAGAGGGCAGAGGCCATGCTGAGAGACCCCCCCAAGTGCACGAATTTCATGCATCAGGCCACTAGTAAAATATAAAAGAGTGGGACAAAAGTTATTTAAAGGGACCAGAAAGCATAAAATAAAATGATAGATCTAAATACAACCATATTGATAATTAGCACTCAAATGTAGAATATAAAACCGAAAGCAACAAATGAACAGACAAGACAAACAAACAAACAAAAAGTCATAGACACCAACAGCAGTATGGTGGTTACCAGAGAGAAGGGAGTAGGGGCAGTGGTAAAGGGGGTCAAATATATGGTGAGGGAAGAAGATTTGACTTTGGGTGTTGGACACCTGATACAATACACAGATGATCTATCATAAGATTGTACACCTGAAGCCTGTTTAATTCACTAACCAATGCCACCCCAATAAATTTAATTAAAGATAGTCTCAATACATCAATTAAAAGTTAGGGATATTCAGAACAAATGAGAAAGTCACACTCAATGTTCTGCTGCCATAATGGACAGACTTTAAATGTAAAGAAAGGTTTCAAGTAAAAGGATTTAAAAAATATACATTAATTATAAGAAGACTAGAGTGGCTATATTAGATAAACTACACTTTACAGTAATGAGATAAAGAGGGAATTTCCATAAATAAAACTTAAGTAATATTACTACTCTGCCCTACACCTTATAATAGCTTAAAGGAAAAGTCTACACAGACCAGCGATTTCAACCTTGGAAAACCTGATAAGATAAAATTATTTGAAATACCAAGAGGTGTATGACTTTTCCTTTTTGCTCTCTCTCAGCCATTTTTTTTTAAACTTTATACCTGTATACCCTGAGATCTAATAATGATTGTGCACTTATTTAACCATGTATCTGTGGGTCAATAGTTGAGTATTTTGACAATTTTTACCTTCAATTTCCTTTCTTCCAAAGAAAGGCTCTGACACAAAAGGATGGAACAGAATAGAGAGTGTGTCCTTGGGTCCCAATAAAATTGATATTGAAGTCTTATCTACATCTTTTATGATTCTTCTGAGCTTTGAAAAGAATAGGAAATAAATTTCACTGAGGAAACAATGGTGTCCAACACGGGGAAGGTACCTTATTAAGGGAGTAAATTTGGTTACTATGAGCTAGCATTTCACTGTCTCTTAAAAACTGAAGTTTGTCCTTGCAAGAAAAGCTATTAGTTAAATAGGTTATTATTTTAACATATCACTATTAGAGGATCAGTAGGCCTGTAGCTCCCACTACTAGAAGTATTATTGAAAGGGATACATGAATTAAAAGAAATGTATTTCTCTGGCTCAGGGGATGGGAATAGTACTCAATTTTTCTTACCTCATCTCCATTTCCCCCTCACTCTGGCAACTATAAAATTCAGGATCAGACATTATAAGTGTTGGGGATTTCTTGAGATTGTATAGCTCACACTTTGGCCATTGCACAGATCTTACAACCATCTTTCAGAGAGGGGCATTCTCATTATGGAGAAAGGAATGGAGTTTCAGACCAAGGGGGCTTTAAGAAAGGATAGAGATTAAGAGGCATGTTCCAAATTAAAGGCAAAAATGTTAGATTAGGATGAGGGAAAATTCCCCTGAGTACTCTTTCTCTCAGATCAAAGAAAGGCCATGGGTGCCCAAAACCTTAATCTTTAACTTCCTACTAAAATTCCCTTCTAAAATCTCTCTAATCCTTCAGCAGAGAAATGTTTACATTACACGTGCAATGAAAGCACAGTGGCCAAATGCTGGATAGGCAAGGGTTAAATCTTTATTAAGCCAAAGCCAAGACTAAAGAAAATGTCACTATCATAGAATGAATATTTGAGGTACATGAATAAATCTAAAATGTAGCTGAACACTGTGAAAAAAGTGTTACAATTTTATTACAATTTTATTATTTTAAAGTGCTGTGGTGACATTTTAAAAGTTTGGTATTAAAGGCAAAAAGAAAAAGATTTCAGCATTCTCACTTGCAATTTCTTCGGCAGATGATATACTGAATTCTCACAATAAATGCCCACATTCAACTGAAGTTAATGGAAGCACAAGATCAATTTTTCCCAGAATAACCTCTATAGGTTCCTTGATTATGATGTTGCTGCCAAGTTTTCATGCTTTCTTTACATTCTAATGCAGGCGGCCAAGCCAAAGATCAAAGTACAGTGGTCTCCCCTTTAACTCCTGGACTTGCCTTGGGGGTGTAGCGCACACAATACAATATACAGATGATGTATTATAGAATTGTATACCTAAAAACTATATAATTTTATTAATCAATGTCACCCCAATGAATTAAATAAAAAAATAAATTGCATGTAAATTAGAATTTTACTTTTCCATTATTCTGATAAGTACCATCTTACTACTTAGAATAGTAATTGGATTAGGAGAAAGAAAACATGGGAGGGTAAAATAAGTAATAGACCTGAAAGAGATGAGAACATTAGGAATTAGTCCACTAAGGCCTCCCCCAGATATTCACTGTAGTGCTGGTTACAGTCTTTTCTACCCTCCTTCCTTCTTCACTTGGATATCTCCTTATACTTTAGGATGCAATGTTGATTCTTATTTCCTGTAGGAAGTTTTCTACAACATTTGAAATTGGGGTAGGATCTGCAATGATAAAACGCATAATGTCTTGTAGTTAAATACTCTATCTCATATGACCTGTCTATAAAGGTCAGCAATGCTTTTGGAGGATAAGGCATTTATGTGCTCTTATGGGTTTTTTATAAGACTGTGGGAATGTGTTACAGTACATGTAACAGCTCATATCCATGAGGTGGCTCTGTAAGTCACCTTGTTGCCATAACATTACCATTATCTACAAAAGTGAAATACAGGGTGTTTAAATCTATGGTATTTATGCATGAGGAAGCATGATTTTCAAAGTGATTTCGGAGCCTCCTTAAAGATGGATGAGCCATTCAATCATTTGTTTAACTGTGTGTGTTTAAAGCTGGGGAAATAAATGGGCCTGTAGAGTGGGCTCCAGGTCATGGAATCACATATGTCTGCACTCTGGATTTAAACAATGATCCAGATGTTGGATAGCACAGGAGCAAATTATTTCAGATATTGCTAGCCTTCCCTCCAAAAACTCTTAACAATAGGTGCTCAGGTCTGTTGCACTTTATCAAATGTATAAACAATAATTAAAGTGACCTATGTTCCAGGTTTTGTGATAAAATAACTTAGTTGCTTATTTTATATGCATTCAAATATTACTGTGTTTATTATATATGAATAAAGGATCATTAAACTATATTTGAAAATGTATACATATATAAAATAAAAAAGTGATGATATGCAACATTTTTAGAGTGTTGATATAAAATAAAAAACTTCCTTTCAAGATCTATAAATATGATATTGAACGTTCACTAAAGATATACCCTTTGGAACAGTAGATACTGAGTTGTTACAACAAAGAGTTCTCACAAGATAAGAATATAATGTATGTTACAATCAACCCAACTACTAGAAGAAAGCATATGGGGTAAGCTCCTTGACATCAGTTTTGACAATGATAAGTGGTTAATATCCAAAACATATAAAAAACTCACACAACTAAATATTTCTTTATTTAGGATATTTTTCCCCCATTGCTTTTTCAGAGAGAATGGAAGGAGGGAGGGGGGAAAGATATCTCTCTCTCTCTCTCTCTCTCTCTATATATATATATATATATATATATAGAGAGAGAGAGAGAGAGAGAGAGAATCATAGACTGATTGCCACACTTGCCCCAACTGGGGATGGGGAGCAAACCCACTTGGGGTGTAGCACACACAATACAATATATAGGTGATGTATTATAGAATTGTACACCTAAAACCTATATAATTTTCTTAATCACACATACACAACAACAATAACACATGCACACACAACAACAACAACAACCTCAAGTAATCCTATTTTTTAAATGGACACAGGAATTGAATAAATATTTTTTCACAGAAGACACACAAATGGCAATAGGTACATGAAAAGGTACACATCACTAATCATCAGGGAAATGTAAACCCAAACTACAATGAGATATGATCTCACAACTTTTAGAAGGGCCATTATTAAAAAGACAACAAATAATAAGTATTGGTAAGTATGTGGACAAAGGGGAACCTTTTTGTATTTTTGGTGGGAATGTAAATTGGTACAGCTCTCATGGAAAACAGTATGCATTTCCTTCAAAAAATTAAGAATGGGACTACCATATGATCAGCAATCCTACTTCTGGTTAAATATCCCAAGGAAATGAAAACAAGATATCACAGAAATATTGGCACTTGCATGTTGACTGCAGCATTAATTACTCACAATAGCCAAGATAGAAAAACAACCTAAGTTTCCATTAGCAGATGAATGGATAAAGAAAATATTATTCCATATATATATATATATATATATATATATATATATATATATATATATATATATATATATATATTAGAGGCCTGATGCATGAAATTTGTGCAAGAGTGGGCCTTCCTTCCCCTGGATGCCAGCACCAGCTTCCCTCTGGCACCCAGGACCCGGGTTTCCCTCTCAGCCCCAGCTTCGTTCAGAAGGATATCTGGTCTAATTAGCATATTATGCTTTTATTATTATTGATATACTAGAGACCCGGTGCACGAAATTCGTGCATGGGGGGGGCGGGGGTGAACCTCAGCCCACCTGCACCCTCTCCAATCTGGGAGCCCTAGAGGGATGTCCGACTGCCTGTTTAGGCCCGATCCTACTGGGATCGGGCCTAAACTGGCAGTCGGACATCCCTTTCACAATCCAGGACTGCTGGTTCCCAACTGCTCACCTGCCTGCCTTCCTGATTGTCCCTAACTGATTCTGTCTGCCAGCCTGATCACCCCCTAACCACTCCCCTGACAGCCTGATTGAGGCCTAACTGCTCTCCTGCCAGCCTATTTGTCCCTAACTGTCCTCCCCTTCAGGCCTGTTCACCCCTAACTGCCCTCCCCTACAGGCCTGGTCCCCCCCAACTGCTCTTCCCTGCAAGCCTGATTGCCCCCAACTGCCCTCCCTTGTAGGCCTGGTCCCTCCCAACTGCTGTTCCCTGCTGGCCTGATCGCCCACAACTGCCCTCCCTTGCAGGCTTGGTCCCTCCCAACTGCCCTCCCCTGCTGGCCATCTTGTGGTGGCCATCTTGTGTCCACATGGGGCAGCCATCTTGTGTGTTGGAGTGATGGTCAATCTGCATATTACTCTTTTATTAGATAGGATAGAGGCCTGGTGCATGGGTGGGGGCCAGCTGGTTTGCCCTGAAGGGTGTCCCAGATCAGGGTTGGGGTTCCCTTGGGGCATGGGGCAGCCTGGGTGAGGGGCCTGTAGTGGTTTGCAGGCCGGCCATGCCCCCCAGCAACCCAAGCAGAGGCCCTGGTATCTGGGATTTATTTATCTTCTACAATTGAAACTTTGTAGCCTGGAGCAGAGCCAAGCCTTCCGCTAGCTCTGTGGCCACAGCCATTTCTGTTGGGTTTTATTTACCTTCTATAATTGAAACTATAGCCTTAAGCAGAGGCCTGGGCTGTCAAGGGCAGGTGGAAAGCTTGGCTTCCTCCATTGCTGGAGAAACCCAAGCCTCCCTCCTGATCTTTCTGTGGCCTCAGCCATCTTGGTTGGGTTTATTTGCATATTCGCTCCTGATTGGATTGTGGGCATGGCTTGTGAGTGTAGCGGAGGTACGCTCAATTTGCATATTACTCTTATTAGATAGGATAACAAAATGGTATAACATTAAGTTATGAGAAAGAAAGAAATCTTACCCTGTGCAACAAAATAAGAGAGACCTTGAGGGCATCATGGTAAGTGAAATAAGTCAAATGGAGAAAGACAAATACTGTATGATATCACATATGTGGAATCTAAAAAAAAAAAAAAAAAAAGCAGCCCTGGCTGGCAAGCTCCGTGGTTAAAGCAACAACACTTGCATGAAAGGACCATGGGTCCCATTCCCAAACAAGGGCAAGTACCTGGGTTGTGGGTTTGCTCCCATCCCCAGTTGGGGCGAGTGTGGCTATCAGTCTATGATTCTCTCTCTCTCTCTCTCTCTCTCTTCCCCCCGCCCCTCCTTCCACTCTCTCTGAAAAAGCAATGGGGGAAAAATATCCTCAGGTGAGAATGAATAAACAAAACAAAACAGAAAAGGCAGAATTCATAGACACAGAGACAAGAATGGTAGTTGTAAGGGGCTAGAACAGGCATCCTCAAACTATGGCCCGCGGGCCACATGCGGGTGTTTTTGCCATTTTGTGTTTTTACTTAAAAATAAGATATGTGCAGCGTGCATAGGAATTTGTTCATAGTTTTTTTTTTTAAACTATAGTCCGGCCCTCCAACGGTCTGAGGGACAGTGAACTGGCCCCCTGTTTAAAAAGTTTGAGGACCCCTGGGCTAGAAGATCCAAAAAGAAATGTTGGTCAAAGAGTAAAACTTCCAGTTACAAGAGTAATATGTTCTGGGGATCTAATGTGCAGCACAGTGATTGTAGTTAATAATGCTGTGTTAAAAACTTGCAAGTCGCTGAGAGTAAATCCTAAGTGTTCTCACCATGAAGAAGAATGGTAAGTATGTAATTGTTAGTTAACACTTTGCTGAGATGTGGACAGCTAGGACAAGATTTACCATCTTTCTTCCTTCGGCTTAAATGATTTTGGAAGTTTGTGCAAAAATGGAGTGTCTGAGTAATAGATTAGCAGAACCGCCTAGGTGACGAATTTTCGACACAGAGCCTTAGTAAGAAATAAACTTATATTTAGAATTTAGAGGCATTAGTATTTGAAATAAACCTATCTCATGCTGATTAATATAGCTCCTACAGATAATCTGAATCATAAAATTAGACAGGTTTATATGTCTGAAAGGAACTATAACTAGTCAGTCATTGTGAGTCCTTTGTTATGAGCCAGTAAACCAAAAATTAAAATCATTGTCCATTTAATTTTAAATATAAATTTAAGGACAATTTTTACTCATTTCACCTGAAAAAATTGGTTAGATTTTATCTCCATTTTCTTTAAAATAATTGTACAGAAATCAAAACCAGTTTTTTTCATTCTGTTTCTAAAAGGACATAACTAATTTTAGAAATATCACTCACTTTGCTATCCTGTGCATACTTATTGCATTATCTATTACTCATCTATAAATGAGTTTATCTCTAATGAATTATCTATATATTATTTTAAAATTATAATCCACATTATAAGTATACTAGAGTTCCCGTTGCAGGAAAAATCCTGCAATAGGGTTTCCTGCTGCACTCTACCCCACCCTGCCTGCTCTCCTCCCTTGTCCCCCGCCCCGCGATCTCCGCCAGCCCCCCTGCTTTTCTAACTTCTCCGCCAGCCCGCTCTCCTTCCTTCTTCCCCGGCCCCACCTCCGCTCCTCCCTTCTCCCCCGGCCCGCCTTCTCTGCCAGCCCGCCTGCTTTTCCCTTCTCCCCCGGCCCCGCCTCCACTCTTCCCTTCTCCCCCGGCCCCGCCTCTGCTCCTCCCTTCTCCCCCGCCCCGCCTTCTCCGCCAGCCCCCCTGCTTTTCTAACTTCTCCGCCAGCCCGCTCTCCTTTCTTCTCCCCTGGCCCCGCCTCCGCTCCTCCCTTCTCCCCCGGCCCCGCCCCTTCTCCCCCGGCCCCGCCTGCTCAACTTCCTTCTCCCCCGGCCCCGCCTGCTCAACTTCCTTCTCCCCCGGCCCCACCTGCTCAACTTCCTTCTCCCCCAGCCCCGCCTCCGCTCCTCCCTTCTCCTCCCCCTGGCTTGCTTGCTTCTCTGCAGCTTTGCTCCCTTCTGCAGCTCTTGGCTTCTTTCTACGCTGTCACAATATGCAAATTAGCCGCCATCTTTGTTTGGATAATTTGCATATTCGTCCTGATTGGCTGGTGGGCGTGGCTTGGGCATAGCGAAGGTGCGGCCAATTTGCATATTTGTCTATTATTAGATTAGATTTTATGAAATTACAGCACTCTATTTTAATTTGTACTAAGAGTAAAATGACATTTTAAACTACCTTGGTTGTTATTAATAAAATGTTCATGCATTTACTTATTCACTTATTTAAGAAAAAATTTACTAGCCTTATGATCCATTATCTAATATTCAAATTCTTTATAGCAATCTACATTGCATCTGACCAGCATGATACAGTTAAACAGTTTAAATTTGTTTGCCTTGGTAACAGTTAATGAAAAAACTAATTAGAGGAAAGCATCATCTGTTGAATATAAAGAATATATTTGACCAGATGGAATGAGAGGGACTCAACATATGAGAAACAGATTCAAATATTTTACTGCGCTTACAGCTGTAACTCCGTTTTCCTATATCAGAGTCTTACACTTTGATTGCCATTTTTTGATGAATATGTATATGTGTTTTGCTGTTCTCATTTGTTTTCTAATTCATTTTTCTCTGTCTAAGGTTTGAGAGAATTTCACGTGGTTTTCATAGTCTAATATACTTTCTAATGTCCATTAGTATTTCTCATAGCTTTGCGAGATTTCTTATAGTTTTTATTTAGTATTTCTTAGAGTTTTCTTGGTTTTTAACCCATCATTTAAAAAATTCTTAAATTTTTAAACTTTGAATCAAGTGGAGAGTCAGAAGTACATAATATCTGTTTATAGTGAACATATTTATGGCTAATGCAAATTTAAGAAGTGACACATCTAACTTTCCATACGGTAATACTAACTTTTATCCAAAATGAATAATCACTAAGAAATGCACATAGTTTTGGTATTCAAACACTATTCACCTGCCACCTCTCAAGAGCAACTGCTGTGGTTTTCATGTGATTCCTGGATGAAATATATATATATATATATATATATATATATATATATATATATATATATATATAATATTTAATGTATAAAATTTTCAAACTTGAAATTACCCAGGTGTACATGTATTATCCCAAAAAAATCTGTAAGGTTTTCAAAGAAAAAAGAATCCCATATTCATTCTTGCATTCCTTTTATCAGGGGAAATATAGAGGTTTGTTAAATGTGTTTTTAATGCATTTTTGTTCCAATATCTCCCATTATACTTTGGTATAATAAAGCCCTATATCTGAATTTAATAGAGGTGTATTTTAACTCTTCATTTCCTGATGAGCTGTTTTCTTTTATTAAGAAATCTGTACATTTTTATTCGAGTTCATGCATATTGCACATCCTCATTAACCTTGCTCCTTCTCTCCTGCTTGTACGTTAGGCTGGATTACATATTCTTTCAGGCTGGCTTGGCTCTACCCACTCAAGGACAAAAGTGTAAATAACCTTGAATTTGAACAACATGCTGAAGAGGATGTAGAGCATCAGCTCATGTGGCTATTCCCCACTTTATGAGAACTTTTCAGTTACTTTGCAATTCTAAAAGCAGGTCATTAACTATTCTTTAGGTTTTTAAATTAGAATGCATGAATGGGTAAGAGTCACATATTCATTTAGTCAGTCCTCAAGTAGGTATTGAGTATTTACAATAAATAATTCAATATGTTCCTTAGAATGAGTAAGGCATGGATAGTCTCAGGAATTAGCTCATAATCTAGGAAGCAAAGTAAGACAAGTGAATATATAATGTAAAATTAAATACAATTTGAAAGATACTAATATGACTAAGACAGAACAAATGAGGAATCTAGTTAAAGAGCAATTAGGAGATAAAATATTTAGTATTTGAAATAGGCCCTGAGGTGGATATAACTTTCACAGGTAGAGATGAGAGAAGGGGTGAGATAAGTAAACTACAGCACAAAATAATAATAAAGTCAAAGATGCAGAGAGTTTCTAAGAGAGACATCAGAATATGAATGGAAATATGGATGCAGGTACTGAGCATAATAGTATTTAAAGTTAAGATCAGAGTCTGTGAGAAATGAATTTGGTTTAATTTTAAAGCCCTAATCAAGTTTCTTTAACTTTTCTAAGTAGCAGATTGCTTTAATCAAAGCCTATATAGGAATGAAGAAAGGGACATACATATTAAAAAGAAGCTATCTGAACATGCTCTGATTTGTTGAGAAATTTTCCTTTTTGAAGCAGTGGGTTCAGCAGTTTATATTTACTGTATTTTTATTTCACACAGCCCTACAAGGTATGAATTGTTATTCTTTCCACTTTTCTAGTGACAAAACTGAGGATTAGTGGGGCTGAGCAATGAACTCAATGTCATTTAGCTAGAAAAAAAGAAGAGCTGGGGATTTAACTCTGATCTCTCTGATACCAGAGCTAATACCATAGGCATTATCTTTTCATTCATTCATTCCATATTTATAAAGCATCTTCAATGTGACTGACACTTTTCTAAAATCTGGGGATTAAGTGATGAACAACAGAGACATGAATCTGATTACAAATATCATATCTGAGAAGTAGACTATATATATTGAGAAAAAAATAGAATAAGTTCTGTGTGGAGAATATGGTAGGATGATGTGATAAGAGGGAGTGGGGACCATTGCAATCAATGACTTAGGGAAGTCCTCTCTGTGAAGTGGGCGTTCTAAAAGTTATAAACTGACCATGTGAAAACCAGGTGTAAAGCACTTCAGTGTAAAGTATGAAGTTGGTCTGAATAAGAGAGCAAAAACAGGGTAGTATATCTGGAGCATAGCAGGGTGAGAAGGGAGAAGAAGGCAGAGGCTGGACCAAGAAATTTGGATTACTAGATGCAATTAAGAAATCTTGTATTAAGCAGGAAAGTGAAACTCTGGCTACTGTGTAGGAAATCACCTGTAGGGGAAAGAAGACAGAGTCAGAGCAAATAGGAAGCATTTAAAATAGTCCAGGGGAGAAATAATAGTAGCCGGACCAAAGTGTTAGGAGATGAGATAGAATAGTGTAGTTTGATTTGGTAGGATCAAATAGTTGATTTTACTGGTACCCTGTTGAATGAATATTCTACAAATCATTATAGGATGCCAATAAAAAACTTGTCATTCATGAAACACTTATATTTTAGTGATTTAACAAATATCTGTTGCTCTATTGTACTTATGTTTAACTTTGTATAAATTCCTCCTATATGTGTCATCATTATTAGAATGTTTATTAAAATTATCAATAATGCTAAGGCATTATAGTATAAATAATATCAAAGAAATCCTTATTAAAATCCTTATTATGGCTGAAGAAAAAGAATTTTTAACATTTATAAGATCCATCTTATTAAATATACTTCATAATGCCTCCCATATTTTGTAGTATTATTGTAATTTTAAGTATAGAATTTAAAAATCAAACAATTATTTAAAATTGAATGCAGAAGTCTATTTTGTATTATAGGAATTCCCTGTAAGTTCCCTAATATGATTTTTAAAAAAGAACTATTACAGAATATTTACTCCTTGTTGCTAATATTTAAAATACTTGTTTTCCTTTATAGTTTCTCAATGAGTTTTTATAACTTGATTGCCAAACAAAGATCTACATTTTCAGTACTACCATTTAAAACAGGGAATCTAATAGTTTCCTAAATATCAGAAAAAAATACATCTCAGTGCCTGGGGTTTGGTTTTACCTTACTTACGTGGTAATAAACTAGTTTATTGCAGTTTCAAGAAGGCTGTCAGAAGACATCAGTCTCTTGGGTAAGAGACCAAGGACTTTATTCCTCGTAGCACAGCAAGAAGAACAAGCATAATATTTGCATTGGTTTCCATAGATCTTCAAGTCCCTTAAGAATGATGCAGAGGGCTACACAGGTGGGTCGCACACATGCTGTGGTTTGCAAGTACCTCACTTTTGCATAGCTCACTCCTTTTCTTTGCTGAGTACTATTGATGGTATAGTTGTACCAAACCTGGGAAACACTAATATTTGGGAACTTGCCCCTTTTATAGTAAGTGTTAAGAAAGTTGGAGGAAGGCATGATCTCATCCCTCAAGGTTACTTGTTAAAAATAAAATCCTGAGAAATGACGTGGGTAAAAAGTCTACATTTTGTGCATCTTCCTCTCTTTGGAAGCCTCTTTTAGCTATTTTTTGGCTTCACTTCATGGTTTCTATTTTAAAGAGAGAAATGATGATATTCAAAATCTTTGTCGTAGATATTTTTATTTACCTATATTAACTATGATGAAACAACTAGAAAACACTAGAGGGCTTGGCCTAAAAAGTGACCATCAAATAAATTTGGCTTTAGGTCAAGGTCACGACATATTCTTCACTTGTTATTGGAATCTCACCCTTTCCTGTTTTCTTTCTGTCTGGCCTCCTCAGCCCTCTTTTATAACCCTAAGTGGTGATTTACTTTGAGCACATCGGGCAGAATCTAGGACACATTCTTAAATTATATTGAGGCCATGTGACTTTTAGAAGAATTTACTTGTGGTCTTAACCTACATGAACTTATTAAAAAAATAAGAGTATTTCTTAGTCTGTTAAAACTACCACAGTTGCATCTCAGAAACAAAGGCAGTTCTCAACCTCTAGCCTCTTTTAAGAGATAGGATGCTGCCTTCTTTTTTATGTAATAAAAATGTATCAGATGTTTGTCATGTGTGAGAATCACAGTTGTAAAATGCTATAAACGCAATGCATATATCCAATGATCATAAAAACACTGAAAAATAGGTTACCCTTGTTTTAGATTTTTTATTTCAATTGAAGATCAGACAACTTAAGCAATCTGACCATCAACACACAATATAGAAGACAAAACTAGGATCTGCAATCTCTATCTGTTTAGTGCATACCAAGCAATAACCATTGAGCTCTAACACATATATTGTGAGTTCGCTTTGTGTGAGACATTGTACTAGAACTAGAGAAGGCGATTCAGCCTCTGCTTACAAAGAATACGTTTTCCGGTAGAGCAGATAAAATACAAGTATTCTAAATTTGTTAATGACATGCTAAAGGCATAAAGACGGCGCAATGGAGCTTAAAGAACAAGGACAGAATGGAGACTGAAATTCAGACAAGGTCTATACTTTAGGGTGTTTAGCCTTCCCAGGTACAAGCTCAGCATCAAGACAGAGTGAAGAGGAGTAAATGTATCTGCCATGTGGCACACCTCTGGTTTCATTCCCCCCCCCCCCCCCCCCGCCTGAGAGGTTAAAAAAACAAACAGAAAAATGAACAGAAAACAAAAACAAAAAACTGCAGGTGATTGTTTCAATGCTGCATGCTAGACTGGTACTTGAATTTCAGAAAGAAAGACATTCATTTGGGATTTTTGACAAGTATTTCCAAGTGATCTAAAGAAATTCAATATGCCAAAAGAAATGTTCTGTGAAAAAGCCAAGGATAATAAACAATAAAGCAGATTTAAGTGAATAGTGACTCTCTGCCCCAGTAACTCAAGTGTGCAGACGAGATGAGAAAGTGAAAAGATAGGCCTTAAGAAACAGCTTGACATGAATGAGAATCAGCACACACTGTACATAATATTTGCCTTGGGGATCTCGCTAAAAGATCAATGAATTTTGATGTATACAGCTTTGCTTTATACCAAATTTTAAAACCCCAATTGCCAAGAAGTTTGTATTTTCATGCAGTTTGTTCCTGTGCTAATATCTAAGAGGTTACAAAAAAAGCCTAGAGGCAGGAAATCAGTCACTTGCCACTTACAATCAAGATAAAAAATTTTTTAAAGCACTATTTGTTTTTAGCTGCCACCAAAACGGATAAACTATTTACAGGTCACATAGATGACAAGTAAACACTTACATGGGCGAGGTATCCGTGCACTGCAGCCACATTGCCTGGCCATGGTCTAATGGATCACGTATCATATTACCAAGGGGCGGGAGATTACTTGTCATGTTTAGTTTCACAATCAAGAAAGGAAAATGAAAAGGAGATATCTTTATCTTATTTTTTTGGTAATCCTTACCAGAGGATATTTTTCCATTGATTTTCAGAGAGAATGGAAGGGAAGGGGAGAGACAGAGAGAAACATCCATCTGAGAGAGAAACACACCGACCAACACTCTTTCCATTGATATACATGATTCATCGTACAATGACCCTAAATATATTTTGTACATATAATATGGTTACCAGAATAAGAGTGAACAAGTCCTATAAAAAACTATTGGTAGGGAATAAACTAAGGAAGAAAGCTGTATGATGTAGGGGAGGAGTAGGTAGACATCTGAGTTAAAATTCCAGCCATCATTAGAATCTATATGTCCTGGGATAAGTTATTTAAACAGTTTCATCATTTGTAAAATGAAAATAATAACACTTACTTTGTTTGGAAGGTTTGGCATGGATTACAAGTATTACGTCCCAGTCACCTAGAACAATATTTAAGATCTTGTTAAAAACTCAGTAAGAAATAAAATATATAATGGATGCATTTTTGAGTTATGTTTACATTATATTAATAATATGTGCTTGAAAATTGTCCTAAATAATAATATTCTTTATTAAAAAATCTTTTGATAATACTGGCCTTCATTGTAATTGGAAACTTTTATTTAAAAACATGCCTTAAATATTTTTAAAGAGTGAAAACTTTTCCAAATCAAATATTTTAAGGAGAAAAAAAATATGAATTTTTTAAGTAAAATAAAAAATGTTCAAAGTTATAACAATCAATGCAAAGAAACTTGCATTGTTTTTATTCATGGCACAGTAGCTTAAGGGTCCAAAGTAACACACTCAGAATTTCAGTTCAGAGAATCCACTGAACTTAAATATCAATCATCTCATGACTTCAATACACTATACTACATGATTGGACAAAAATTTAATAGAACTATTTTCTATATGGTCAGTGCACTTTAAATTAAGCTATGATGATCCAATTTGATTTAGAAATAATCTTTGGTATTCTTTTTTGCCTTGCTATACTATAAGGTCCTCAATTTTTTCTTTCATAGCATAGATATGGTCCAGGTAATGTCAGTGGATTTTTCCAAATATAACTCCCTGATTCTTTTATCTGCAACTAAAGAGCGTGACAGGGTTGGTAATAATGAGGTTGGCTACTACAATTTGCCACAAAACTAAATAAAACTCATATCCTAAAGCAGTGGTCAGCAAACTCATTAGTCAACAGAGCCACATATCAACAGTACAACGATTGAAATTTCTTTTGAGAGCCAAATTTTTTAAACTTAAACTTCTTCTAATGCCACTTCTTCAAAATAGACTCGCCCAGGCCATGGTATTTTGTGGAAGAGCCACACCAAAGGGGCCAAAGAGCCACATGTGGCTGTGAGCTGCAGTTTGCCGACCATGGTCCTAAAGCAATTGTTCCTAGTCTTTTGGGAAGTTCTAGGATCATTTATAAAGCTAATAAAGCTTTCATCAAATCTATGTATAATATTTTAGGAGAGCTTTCTATGAGCCCCGAGGTAAGAACCTCTGCATTAAAAAACTATGCCTAGTAATGTTTTGTGAATTTCTGGTGCCTACCCATGTTTTCCTGAGATAAGATGCTAGGGAATTTAGCCACATACCTCTAACAACTAGCCCTGGTAGCTTACAAATTTTGAAATTTGCCTGAGGATATTTACTTCTTTATTTTATTCAAGCCTTTACCTGGTATTTGTTACCATTCTCTGATTTAAAATATTTCTTCTTAATTGAGAAGAAACAAGTCATAAACCTAAAATCTATCAAAATAGTTATCTGTGAAGAAAATAATTCTTGCATTTTTGAAACTCAGTTTCTCCTGTCTATAAATTAAGATAACACATGCTATGCCTAATCACAGATTGACTATGGAAAACAAATGAGATTATAAATATAATTATTACTATTAAAAGTTATTATTTTCTGATTTTTTTAATATATGCCAAACTCTTTGCTAAAAAACATGTAGGCATAAATTCATTTAATTCTTATACAAACCCAGTGGAAGTGGTACTATTGTTATTCGAAGTACATAGGAAGATATAGAGGCTCAGAGAGATTAAGAAACTTGTAGAAGGTCAAAGACTAGTAAGGCACTTAGCCAGGATTACACTAAGGCAGTCTGATGACAGAGGAAAGATTAAAGTGCCACAATCAACTTGCTACTTTAAGATCCATACTTGAAAGACCCTGTAAATAAAACCTAAAAAGTTATTCTTGGTGTTCACAGTCATGAAATATCTGTGATCCAGACAGAAGGGTAAAGACTTAGAAATTTGTTAAAAGTCTCCACACAGTTAAAAACTGGCATTTTTATAGTTATGGTGCAATGAAAGGTAATAGACATGGCAAGTCTGTTTGGCTTGGCTGTAGGTTATCTCTGTAGGCATGATAACAACTCTTGTTCAGATTTTTAGTATTAAACTATTGGGAAGTCTTCACTGTCACTGGGTATTGGTGTTATTCTATACTCCTGAATCAGTAGATAAAGATAAACAAAGTTCTCAATATCTTTAAAGTGAACCTAAATAGTCATGATGGGTACATGGTACCTGGTTTGGTATTGCACCAGGGTCATGTTGTAAGAATGCAACCAGTTCCCTCTAAGAAAGTCGGATTCCAAGACTCAAGCAGGGTTTCTGGGGGCAAGAAATCTCATGTATATCCCTACAGTTTACAGCTGGAGAGGAAAATGTGTTTGTGTGATCCTATGGAAAGAAGGAAAAAAAGACTGTTCACCTATGTTTTTCTTTTCCTGCTGTTGCTGGACTATATCCATTGCTACAATAAATCTTAGCCATAACTATAACTTTAAGTGTGAGTCCTTCTAATAAATTACCAAACTGATAGTTAGTTATGGGACTGCTGATGCTTATGGTAATGAGTAAACACTAGAAATGCTTTTAAACCTGTTTGATCAATATATTGCAGTTCTATAGCCAAGATGCATGTAAAGATCAAAATGTTTAAGCCTGACTGATCGATGACAATTAGCTTCAGTATACACAGCACGAGGATGTGGATTCCCTTCAGCAATCATTCTTCTAAGGCTGATGTCAATATACCCCTTCTCTGAAAACGACACAACACGTGTTTCTACAACTGGTGCCCATGCTCTCTTGTCTCTTTAACCAACACAATCCCCCAAACAACTCTTCCCAGAAAATCGTAACGTTAGCAATGTGCTTTGTTACACAAGACTATCCCAATAGCCTAAGTCTCCCTTCTTGGCCTAAACAATGAATTTGGATTTTTGCTCTCATGTATTGAGTGCATACCTCATCTTTCAATAGGTCATTTTTTCTATATATGAGAAACTGTATGTTTATATAGAACTATTAAGTCACCAAGTACTAAAGTCCTGGCAGAGCAGAATCTGACTCTCAGTTTAAGGCCAGTTCCCCCAGACTATGCAGTCCTCAGAGGTTTTCCCAGGATTCTAGACTTAGTATTTTGCTGGAGAAATTATTTATTTTAGAAAGAACACTCAGTTCATATTTTGATAGGTTTACCAAAACTGCCTGCTAAATTGGCTTCTTTATTTTTTTTTCAGCCTAAGCTGTAACTTAAGCTACAACTGATAGTGGGGGTTTTTTAATTAGTGAACTACTTTTACATAAGAATCTTAAAAGTTCCTAGAAACAAACATCGAAGCCTGCAAATAATATTTAGATACCAAATTAAAATATATATTAAAACATGTATTTACTTAGCAAACTAAGATTTGTTAGTATTCAACAAGCAAGAAAGAATGCATATGCTTTCCACTAATATGTGCTTGTCCATTAAAGCTTGAAGAAAGAGCAGGACTCTAACAAACTCCCAAAATGCTGTATAGGTTTAGCATTATTTACATACTTAACAGCATTAAGTAAAACACACACACACACACACACACACACACACACACACACACACACAAACACACACACAATCTAACTATAATTTTTTGGATGTCCTTAAGACTTTTTTTATCTAGGGAAAATATTTTCAAAGAGCCATATCCTCCAATGGTCTTCACTCAATGTACTTTCAAGGTAACAGCACATTTCAAGAGGGATTAGTGATAGGGTATATTCAAGCATCTTCCCTAAAAAGCAGCTAGGCCTTGAAAGAACAACAGAAGTAGGAAATTTTGATAAAACATTTCAACATTGACTTGAAGAAAGAAGGTGCAACAGAAATAGTACAGTCTTTGTAGTTATAAAGTCCAGGTTTCAAATTTTCCTAGCTATATTGCTTTAAGTCAGTCGCTTAACTTTTCTCTACCTCAGTGCCCTCATCTATAAATAAATAGGCATAGTGAGACCTGCTGGTTGAGCAATTAGGATTAAATGAGGTGATAAGTGAAATCATGTATCATTACTCAAAATGTAACAACTCTTTATTATGGAGGTAGTTATTGTTGATAACAATAGTGATGTTAATAGTGATGCAAGTATGACCATGATGATGTAGATGATGATGATGACGGTTATTCATTGCTTTACCACAGAGGCACACAAATATTTAATTTCCTCAAAGTGAACAGTGCATATGGGTAGACTCAAAATAAGAGGTCATTACTTACAGACTCTTGGATTAACCCTTCTATTGCCACGCTGTCCATAAAGAGCAAGAGCCACCATCATGTTAGGATGATGTTGGAAGTCAGCAGATACTGATTGTAAGCTTAAGATCCCAGCTTCAGCACTCTAAATAATTTCCTTTAAGAATGTTGCTCACACTTGCATCTGGAACTGGCCAGAGCCTTCAACAAAGTCTGAGTTGATTTTTCTGAAGGTAGAAAGGACTCTGTTCAAAGTGTTCACCAAGAGCCAGAGATCCACCCATGTTAAATAAGACTTAAAATTAAAACTGTTGATAGAATGGAGTAGGAGGCAGGGAGATACTTCACAATAAATGGCAAAAAAGGACTCTCTTCTCCTCCTCTTTTATCCTTTCCAGATTTAGTCTTAAAAGAGTAGAGAATTGTAATGCTGATTTGTATACCTCTTTTCCCCCTCTTCCTCTTCAGAATTCCTTGATTTTATAGGCAAAAGTCCCCAGAATAAGAATCTAAATATAGGCATGTATATAATTCATAACCTGTTTACTTCTCAAAAGGTAATATGAAAATGCCCACTTGCACAGTGATTTGCACATAGAATGTGCTTAATAAATGTTTATAACAATAATTCCTGTTATTATTATTACAACCCACCAAAAACACTGTTTTGATGATGAAAAAAGATGATTTTTTTAAAGTAGCTAGCCATGCTGGTCACAAGGACACAGAATTACTTATCTGCTTGCTAAGTTAAAAAAAGTTGAAGCAATATCTCTTGGATCAGTGTCATAACCAATTTGGCTGACTACGATCTTTAAAAACTCCCTCCAAGAAAAATGGAAATCAAGTACGTGATACTTGAGTGAAGTCTTATAAACTGATTTTACATTTGACCAACTTACTATAGAGTCAGTGTGGAATATGTCAATGTAAGTAGCTTTCATACAGAGCTCTTTGTAAAAACTGGGATTCATAAATATGAATTTTATTGCAGTTGAAAGCAAATGCTTTCTTTTTGCTCTCCCAGGCATAGAATTTCATAAGCCATGATTTTATCATTCTGGTCAATGGAGGAATAATTCAATACCCCAAAATTTTAATAAAATTTTCTGACTTAGAATAAATTTTCCTTTTAAAATCACTACGAAATAAAGATTCTTGTATGTATGAGAGGACCTTTATTATATTTTCTACTTCCTTCTAAAAAGAAACAAAAAAAACAATGATGACTTTTTTATTATCTTTGGGCTCTTCTGGCTTCTTAAACTGCATTTTGTGGAATTGTGGTTAATTTGAGAAGAGGGAAAGATGCAGGATGACCCAGGAAAGAAAAGAATTGTACCACTGCAGTCAGAGTCCATCACGCTGGGGTCAGCAGAGTCTCCTAGTCTGTTATATTGTCAGGTAGTTTCCTTAACCCTCCTGCAAGCTGCCTGTGCTGATTACTCCAATAATGAGGATGCCCATCTTCCTTTGTTTCATTTATGAACTAAATGGATAGTTTTCAGTTGCTGATCGGACTGGGAAAAGTCTATAGAAAAGTGCTTTGAGAATTTCACAGCAGTTAAGATTGGTAATTGGTACAGACACAGTTTTGCCCACTTCATTCCACACTTCAAGAAACTGGGGTGATTGCCCTGTCTCGGTCTTCTGCAAAGTTTTCGATGAAGGATAGCAATAGACCAGGGACTCTCTCCATTTCAACAGAAGTGTTCTCAGTTATGATCCTGCTTTCGGGGTATGAGAGGAGGTTATGGGGGGATAAAAGTTGATGGACAGAGACTTGACTTGGTGTTATTGAACACACAATAAAATGTATAGATGATGTGCTGTAGAGTTGTGCACTTGAATCCTGTATAATTTTGTTAGTGTCACCCCAATAAATTCAATAAAAATAAAATAATGTTTCTTCAAAATGAATTTTTCTCTTCTTACTAATTCCTAATTTTGAAAACTTTATAAACTTAAATGAACCTGTTTTATTTAAATCTCCCACTCCAGTAAAGATTTACCAACTTATTTTAAACATTGGTTAACAATAAAAATAATGGACAATTAATATCCCAACAATATTCTCAGACAATATTTCCAACATGTGATTCCTCAAACGTTCCACTAGAAGAAGTGATCCAAGAGTCGAGTCAAAATTCGAGAAGAGTTCCACATCCTTAGCTGTGGCAATGTAACTGCACAGGAACTTGATTTCTTTAATATAACTTTTTCCTTTATTCAAGCTGGCTTTATCCAGTCTAATAGCAGCAAGACTCACTTGCGCCCTTTCAGCCAGATCCCTCCACCTTTGCACATACTGAACAACCACTCCTTTAATCATTAAGCCCCTAGGACATCAGGTTCTGGTCAGCAAGGAACTGGCATAAGAATAAAGCCTCAGGCTAGAGATCAAGAGCACAGTTTCAGTTCAACTAAAGAAAACATCTTGACCTCAGTTGTGTTTCAGGCCCTCGGCCCATGAAAATAGAAACCAGGGTTCTTAAAAAGTGAAATCTCCAAATTCAAATGTGAGCTCAAATATTTCAAGGTTAATTTCAAATGAAATGAAGTCCATCTATAACAGCCTAGGTACATAAAGCATTGCTCTGTAAGCAGGAAAATATATGAGAGTCACCTAATTTTCATGGCTTATCTGTGAATGTTTATGTTCTGCTAAAGCATATCAAGAAACATCTTGTTCAAGTCACAAAAGACTTTCTATCAATCCATCTTTCTTTCTTAATTTAAAGTTTTGATAACAAGACATGCATTTGAGGACTTGGACTTGCAAGTGTTGGGAACTGCATGGTTATACAAGGAGAGTAATAGAAAACTAAAAGTTTAAATTTGATATTCTACCCACTTGTTTTCTACTCTTTTGAAGCATTTTCAGCATTTGAGTTTGCACTGACCATCTTGCTTCAGCCTCTGTGTAATGATCCCCCTTAATCATCACCAAGTCTGAAGTAAAACCCTGCATGCATGCACACTGTCCACCTGTTGGTTCCCTCAGATTATCATTATAGAACAGGTGTTTTTCAAATATATCCAACAGCACCATTCAGCTAATCCCCACTCCCCAACACCCACAAATTTTATAGATTATTATTTGAGTCAATGATAAGCTATAAGTCTCCCATTATTTTCCCATGCAATATTCATGGAGACATATTTTTCTTGGTATTGAATCAGAAAATAAGATCTATGAGGGTAGAGACTAAGCCTACCTTGTTTACTGCTGTATCCTCGAGACCTAGAACAGTTTCTGGCACTTGGGATACCCTCAAAAATACCTGTTAAATGTTCAGTGAATGAACAAACATGCAAAAACTGGACTAGGGCAAATGTTCATTTGATTGGGTTTGAACAAGAAATAGCATTAAAAACGTTATTCCTAGGAGAGTGAGGGAACTTTAACCTCTCCTAGTCCCACTCATCTGCCATGTTCTATGCTGGTTTATTTGGAGTCATTAGCTCACAGCAACATCACACCAAGTAGGTGCTCTTACCCCCATTTCACAGATGAAAAATCTAATGTCCAGGAAGGTTATGTAATCAGCCCATTTCACATAGTTCCAGGTGAGCTAGAATTCCTACGTGATTCTGCCCAGATCCAAAAAATATACTGAGCTTAATGCTATCTTTATGTTAAATTAAACTGAATTTCCTTTAGATGAGACTATCTTGGAGATGGGGCACGTGTTTTCCCTTGCCATACAACCTAGCTGTATTTCATTTCCTAATATAATGTTTCATGTCTCCTCTTTCACCAGTTTGCTCTTAATTCTGCCTTTCCTCTGTCCAAACTGCCACCCTAGACCATCTACCCAGTTTATCACTCAAGCAATAAACCCCAGAGGCTTTATTAACTCATCTTTCTGACTCACACCTCATCAACTCATGTTGAATCTATCTCCCTAATGAATCTGAAAACTACTCCATCTCCACTGCAGTATCTCTGATATGGATCTTAATCAATTCTGTCTTGGATTCTTTTGAGACAAACTTTTTTTTCATAAATCTTGTATCTTTTCCCTTCAATTAATTCTCCACTCTGACACCAAGTAAATGCACGAAAATGAATCTATTACCATAAAGGTAGGTGCTTTAAAACCTTTCATACATCCTCATTGTCAAAAGGATAATGCTAGACTCCTTAGAAAGGAATAAAAAGCCCTTCAGAATTATACCCAGCCTTTGTTTATAGCATTATTACAGCCACTCCCCATTTTGCACACCCTCTACTCTGGCCACCTGAAATTCCTGATTAAATGAATGTGCCAAACTCTACTATGCATTACTTCCTTTGCTGATGCTTTTTTTCTCCCTAAAATATCCTTCTTCTTCCCACTGCCCACTTCTCTCCCTTGCCTTGTTGATCAAATCCTTCTTAAATTTCAAAGCTTAAATCAAATACTGCCTCTTCTTTGTAGCTTTCTGTGATTTTAACACTTCAGTCAAAATCCTGTGCTCTAACTGGTTTCCCCAGGCCATTTTGAGTAATTTTTTTTTTGAGGTAGAATTTTCATAAAAAAATCAGATATTAATGCTGAAGAGTAAATTGGACAAATTAATTTTCTTATAAAAGAAGAAAAAGAAAAGATTTGGGTATTCAAACAGATAAAATGGCAAATGGAAAATTAAGCTGACTCCTTTGAATCAGTTGCAGGACGCTCCATAGATAAATTATTTGTGAAGAGCTATTACGAATTATATATAAACTAGAGGCCCGATGCACGAAGATTCGTGCAAGAATGGGCCTTCCTTACCCTGGCTGCCGGCACTGCCTTCACTTCAGCCGGAGCCACCTTTCCGCCTTCCCATGCTGCCCAGAGTTCTGGGGCAGCTGGGGCAGTGTGGAACACCTGCGTCCCACCCCGCCCCTGGCCGCTTGGCGCCTGCATAAGCAAATTAACCCACCATCTTTGTTGGGATAATTTGCATACTCACTCCTGATTGGCTGGTGGACGTCACGGAGGTATGGTCAATTTGCATCTTACTCTTTTATTAGTGTAGATAAAGACTGATTTCTGCATTTTGAGGAATTTTTTTTTTCATTTTGAGGAATTTTATTGGAGATCTGCCACATGACATTATTAACCCTTTGCACTCGCTTGCTTTTTTCTCGATTCCTTTATTCTAATGCTAACCATGTCGAGTCACACTCGACATCCAAGTGCAAAAGGTTAACTCCCCAGCCATGCAGTGAGATTGATAGGGGGGACCTATAACCTGATAGATAGAACACCTGAAAAGTAATCTGAAAAGTAATCATATTATTTTAAATCTTAGAACACATATACTTACATAAAAAGGGGGTTAAGTTTTTCTTCAGTTTCCTTTTCAAGGGCTGTGTGAAGCCATTGAGGATGTGACTCAGCTGTGAATCCAGCAAGCAGAACCCATAAGCAGGGTCAGACCGTCCCACCAGGAGTCAAAACATCATCTCATCAACATCATCTCATCGCCTGATGATTAATTACAATAGCTGACGTCTGTGGACCCCCAGGCCTGCACATAGCTGCATTCCTCACCCCAGCCCCTTTCCCTTTAAACCTTGTTCCCTGAACCTTGCTGGCAGATAGGATTTGATGCTTATAAGCACCCTGTCTTCTTGGTTGGCTAGTTTTCTCAATAAACGCCTAATATGATTCACCCCTGCCTTTGTTATTGGACACAGTGACAGGCAACCTGAGCCCAACCAGGGGTTTCCCAGTAACAAGATCTCAAGGATGGAACCAGATCCTGGAACAGCATCTGGCACTGAGGAGAAATTCCTCAATGTTAAAATAATGAAGTGAAGAGCCTCCAAACTCCGGAATAACATGAACGGTGACATGCAATGCAATTTTCAAGATTTTAAAAGGTTCTTATATAAGTCCAAAATAAACACATATAAAATATTTTATGTAACTTATTAATGAGGGAACAAGTAAGCTGTCAACATTGGTTAAAGTGCATTTGCAGTTAGGTAATATAGGCAATTTAATAAAATAATGTAAAGATTTTTGGGCTACAATAAAAAGTGGAATGATCTATTTTACTGGACAGATATGATTTGCATTCTACTGAATGCAATTCTACAAGTTCACATGTAACTTCTAAGTTTGGGAACTTTAATCTACATACTTAACAGTGGAATGGATTTTATTTTCACTGATAACTGTCTGTTATAATGATTCGGGGCACTAGATAGCAAATTATACCAGAAAAGTTAGACTTTATGACTCAGAAATTGTGCATAGCACATTTTACACCATTCTCAAAATATGGAAAACCTCGTGTTTTTTTGCTATTTCCTCTCACCTCTCATTTAAATGACATTAAAGCTCCCAATTAATAACTTTAACTATGTATCTACAGAATGCAGAATAGTTTAGTAATGCTCCCAAGAGACGCTGCTTGTGTTCCTCTCTATGCTGTGTCCCAGAAATTGCCCTCATGCCTTAAGCTGAAGCAAGCACAAACCTCACCTAGTTTTCTTTTACTTCACTCAAGGATTGCAGTCCTGCACTTTCCATTCTTCCATGTCTGAAAACTAGTGCTTCACATATTTTATCCAGTTTTCTATTTGTATAAGGTGGGACTGTAAATCTGGTCCCTGTGTTCGAATAAGAGCCAAAACATTTGCAAACAAGATTTGATAGAGAGCGCCTGGCCGGTTTGGCTTAGTGGCTGAGCATCAACCCATGACCTAGGAGGTCATGGTTCAATTCCCAGTTAGGGCAATGCCCAGGTTGGGGACTGGCTCCCCAGGAGAGGGTATGCAGGAGGCAGCTGATCAATGTTTCTATTTCTCGCTCCTTCTCCCTTCCTCTCTGAAATCAATAAAAAAATGTATTTTAAAAATTGATAGAAATGTAAATTATTTGCAAGCTTTCAGCTTTCCCCAGATGTTTCTCCACACATATTCCATTCCTATGGTCAATTTAAATTAAAGAGATAAGCTGCCACAGCCTATGGGAAAAGGAAAGTTTCAGTCAGGCAAGACAAATAAACCCTAGAGATCTGCTGTGCAACAGTGTACTGATAGTCAATAATGCTGTACACTTAAAAAATTAAGAGGGTAGATCTCATATTAAATATTATTATGACAATAATTTTTAGAGTAAACTAAAGACATAAAGGCATCTTCATCTTTTAAAATCTTCCATACACCATTCCTTGTGGCCCCTGCTTTATCAGAGCTCCCCTCCCCATAGGACATCCGCCTCCTCACTTGGCCTCTCCAGTTTGGTATTTTGTAAGGAGTTTCACTCTCTCTGTACATTGTCGCTTTCCATTTTGTGAGTGTGAATCACAATTACCCCCTGGACAACCTCTGAGACAGTTACTCCAAGTTTAATTTCAACTTACCTCCCGTGCCCTTTTCTTGTCCATGACACTTACACTGACAGTTTCACAAAAACAGTTTTTGTGCAAAGTTATTTCTACTTAGAATAAAAATATCCTTAGTTCTTCACTAAAATTGTATTACATTCTCAGGTAATAAAAAAAAAGGTCTCTGCCCTTAGCAAAAAAAGTAGACCAGAAGCTCAATTGTTCAGGTTCTGCAGTCCTTTAGCATCCAGTTCTGCTGAGAGAAGCTGGCCTCATTTTTTATGTGCATACAGACATTCACCTCTTAGTTACTGACTCTTCTGTTTGAGAGAAAACACATGAGCTGTGCTCTGTATCTGTCCAACTAATTCTCTTCGATATCTGATTTTATTCCTTAAATTGTCATTTTCAAATAGATGTCGACCATAAAAAGTATGAATATAAGACTATTGCTATTTTAAACCCACTCAGCTAATATCTTGATCCAATAAAGAAGCCAAAGATCTGGGCCTTTATCTTTCTTACATGTTCTGGTAGGATTTATGAATAATATTTGTTTACCTATAAAAGCAAGGGTGTGATTATGCAGAAATGACAGAACATGTCTTAATGCATCACGTGCATTGAGCTCCTTCCTCAAAGACAAAGATTATTTTATCCAATTCTGCATATCCACTGCCAGGAACACCGTTGGCCCTCAGTAAATCTATGAAATTGCTTTTGTTAAATGATGCGCTAAATCAGGGTTTCACAACATTGGCACTATTGATGTTTGGAACTAGATAATGTATTGTTGTAAGAGGCTGCCCTGTGCATTGCAGGATGTTGAGTAGCATCCATAGCCTCTACGTATTAGAAACTAGTGGTGTATTACCTCTATCCACCCCCCAATCTTTTTTGTTTCTTTGAATTCTCACCCACAGATATAATTTGACAGAGAGAGAGAGAGAGAGAGGAAGAGAGAGAGAGAGAGAGAGAGAGGAAGAGCGCGAGAGAGAGAGAGAGAGAGAGAGAGATCAATTGGTTGCCTCCCATACTCACTCCCCGACCCAGAATCGAACCTGCAACCTTTTGGTGCATGGTATGTATGTACGAGCCACCCTGCCACAGCCCCACCCCCAATCTTGACAATAAAAAAATGTCTCTAGACACTGCCAAATATCTCTTGTGGGGAAAAAGTCCCCATTTGACAACTACTATCTAGTTTGATTAATTTATGTTCTTGTACCCTATTCACTTCAGGACATTGTAATGTATAGTTTTTAACATTTAAAGTCAGTAAGGCATATAGGAGTTTATTTTAGACTCAATATATTAATTATTTTAGAATCATCAACTTTTATAGCTGTAAAAAAAGAGCATTTTGGAGAATGAGAGATTCTTTAGCCTATCTCTGTATAATACAAGCAAAACAAAACAATGCCAGGAAAAACAAAAAACAAAAAAACCAAAAAAATTTACCCTCAGCTCAAAGAAGTTAAATTTGCTATCAGCTGCTCAGTTATCCAGTCATAGTAAAAGGTTTAGAATCCTGACTTGCTCATTTGCAATCTGGTACTGTTCCTACCACCACATTGCTTTGCATATTTCCTGTCATTATAATTTGTAACAACAATAATAAAGTCTAATGTTTATCAAATTCTTACAATCTTACATAATTCGCACATATTTTCTCATTTAATTGCCATAGCAACTGTAAGAGATAGCTGAAATTAACATCTGCATTATATAAATTTAAGAGATTAAATAAATGGTGGGTCCTACATCATAAATCTAGTAAGTGTTAGTCAATTTACACTTACAGGTCTTCAGAGGTGCTCCCTACACCTATGTCTATTGTGTAAGATTGTCATGCTTCCCCCAATACATGTATTCATACCCAAATCAACTTTAGTATGGAATCTAGAACATATGCCTATCAGAGCATATCCTTAATTCTTCTCCGAAGAGCTTTGCTTCCACCAGTAAGTAACAGCATTGTGACTTTTGATTCCTTTAAGGCCCTCCCAAATGTAAACATGAAGACTAATGGAAACAATTGTTAAATGACCTTTAATGAACCCATTGATCCACATTCTCACAGCCAGCCACGACCTGTTTCAAAAAGCAGGAGTTCACATTCAATTTTCCTTAATTCTGCAGCACAAAATAAGTCCTGGAAAAGTCATAATAATGAACACAACCAACATCCCGTAATGCGGTGTTTATTTTCTTGGGGATGTCATTTCACATTCATTTAAAACTCCAAACAGGCCCTAGAAGGATCAGATTAGAGAGGGTGCAATAACGCTTCTGTGTTATGACAGTGGGGGACATGATGCCGGATCACAGCAGTGATGCTGGAGGTGATTCACAGGGAGTCTCCTGTGAATATTAAGAAACATGGCCTGGTGGCCTAGACATAAAAATTAGGAAAACGTGAAAGGCAAAATATGAAAATGCTGGCAAAAGAGCAGCTCATGAGCTACAGCTGCCTTTTTTTTCTTGTTAAAAAAGCCACGTAATGTGGAGATCTTAAATTCCGCTCGCAAGAGGAGTCGTGAGCGCTATCAGTCCCCAGGGTTCAAGAAATTTGAGGCATCACCCCGCAGAGCCTTGTGAGATGTGGAGGAGGCTGAGGTGCCAGGATGCAAACATTTTGAGTTGGGTTTGTTTGTCTGCTTGTTTTTGAAGTCCTGTATATGTATGTGGTAGTTTAGGTGTGTATATACTACTATATTAGCACTTCGAAATGGATATACTGATTTAACCTCTATGTTTGGAAAACAGATGGCACTCCATCTTGTTACACGTATGTTAGAGAAGTAGCGAGCTGCTCTGCTATATGACTTAAACCAATATTTACTCAGCAGGTCATTATTTGTTACAATGGCCATGGAATAAATCCTTTTTACAAAAATAAAAGCAAACAAAAAAGTGAGGTTTTTTGGTATACTACCTTTTCAGGTGTGTGTATACGTGGATGCATGATGGGGTGGGGCAGGGGACGCGTATCAGGGTCTTCTGTGATTTCACAGAATTGTCAAAACTGTACAGTTTTCCAACTTGCCATATAAAAATGATGGGTTTGCATTTTAGTTGCAAAAATTAGAAAAAGATGGTGTTTTGATCTTTGGTGTTGGTACTGACTCCATTACCTTAATAAAAGTTGCTTATCAGCCCTAACTGGTTTGGCTCAGGGGATAGAGCATCAGCCTGTACTAAAAGGTCCTGGGTTCGATTCCAGTCAAGGGCATGTACCTTGGTTGCGGGCACATCCCCAGTAGGAGGTGTGCAGGAGGCAGCTGATCGATGTTTCTCTCTCATCGATGTCTCTAACTCTCTATCCCTCTCCCTTCCTCTCTGTAAAAAATCAATAATAAAATATATATTTTTAAAAAGTTGTTTATCATGTTCTACCTGGTAATCTCATGAATAACTCAATTACATGCCACCGTTTCATATATCAATCATGGGAACATTTGTGGCCTTTATAATTTGAATTTTCACAGATGCTAAAAGGGCAAGCTAAAAGTTTTGTCATATGCAATGTTTTAGAATTTAACATAAAATTATTTTAATGAATGACATAAAAATGCTATAGCAATGTTAGTAATAGCCCATTATAGAATGTAACTAGGAAAGGGCTTGATAAAAATGAGGCAGAAGTAACCACAGACTCATAATAAGTGTATGGACCTTAGAAGCCATTTTCCTCCTCCTTGCTAGAATTGCCTACATAAGTCCTGTTTTAGATGTTCCAGTCACCTCCAGCTCATTTAATTTCTTAAAATTTTTTTATTGATTTCAGAGAGGATGGGAGAGAGATAGAAACATCAGTGATGAGAAAGAATCATTGATCAGCTGCCTTCTGCATGCTCCCATTTGCAACCTGGGCATGCCCCTGACCCGGGAATCAAACGTGACCTCATGGTTCATAGGTCAACTCTCAACCATTGAGCCATGCCAGCTGCGCACAGCTCATTTAATTGTTGAAAGACTCTTAATTGTTTGTGAACTGTTCCTGTAACCTTTAACAAGACTAACAAAATTCCAAGTGCCTGTTTCCAGAGGAGAGAGTGCACATGTGGCCTAAAAAGAGAAAGAAGAGCATCTGTAAATCCCCTGAATGATGCTCCATTGTTTACAAATCACATGTGCTCTATTTTATGTTCCTGGAGAAGGAAGGCATTCATATTTCAACTAGTGCCCTGGTGCATGGACTCATGCACATTGAAAGGAAATTAATTAGAAGGGGCAGGACTGGGCGAGATGGGCTGGACAGGCCCTGGAGCCAACCTCCTGTGGTACCTCCCTGGCGAGCCACACCTGGGACAGCATCATGGCTCGAAGGGCGTCTGCAGAGTGAGCGGGGTCCCTCCGGCAGGTGGGGTACCTCGGCCTGGCCTGCAAGGATTCGTCTAAAACCGGCTCTCTGACATCCCCTGAGGAGTCCTGGAGCTGCGAGAGGGTGGTTCTTGGGTGATGCACCCCGGAATCGGGCTCCCTCTTGTCTGGTTCTGAGGTACATCACTGCCAAGTCTTGGGCAGCTCCTGCATTGACCATCTGCCCCCTGGTGGTCAGTGCACATCATACCTACCAGCCGGTCAGCCCGTCGGACAGGCGTTTAGCCATATATATATATATATATATATATATATATATATATATATATATATATATATATGTCCCAAGCAGACTAGATCTTAGAGCCTCTTGTAGCTCTTGGATTGTATTGAATCTCTGAATTTTATTATTAAATCACCACTGTGGAGTCAAGAAGGTAACTCCAAGTGAGGCAAGAAAAATACCATGCTTAAGGTTGGTAGGAAAAACTATCCTGTTTTCCATTTTTAATTTTTTTCTTCCCTTAAAGTTCTCCCAGAAATGCTAGCCCAAAGAAAACTTCCCATCTCTTTCTATAGAAGCTCATTGGAAACAGTTGGCACATTTTGTCTAAATGTAATGACAAGGACTATAATGACTTCCAACTGCTATAATATAGTAAAAGGATAAAAGGAAACTTTGGTTTTTATCTTCATGTTCCTCTTGTTATAACAAGAGACTTCCATTTCCGTGAACATTTTGAAGAGCAAATAATCCTTGCTGGAAGATTTCAAAGGGAAGGAGTCAATTATTTCTCTTGTCATCCTCTGAGGGCTAAATAAGGCATGGATTTCTATTCTCCAAAGGTACAATCTGATGTCTCTTTATTTAGAAACCAGGGCAGCATTAAGCCCAACATTTACTTCCTTGATATTAATGACAACTGCATTAAATTGCTTGTGCAAGAATTAAACTTACTCTCCCTGCAGCTACTGCTGATATGACAAAACAGTGCTAGTTTAATAAAGTGAGCTCTGCTTTTAACCAAAAAATAAAAAATAATGTCTCAGAAAAGTAAGTGTTTTCTGTCTAATAAAACTACCCTGATACCTAAGAGTCCCCCATCACTCACCACTATGGAAATGATTAGACACTTGGCATTTTGGAATTCCCCTGTTTCCCAGTGAGGGTAATTGGAAAAACTGATTTTTTTTTTCATTATTGGCAAGTACATCAAATCTTAATTTAATAAAGCATTTAATATGTCCAAACTATAAAATTCAACTCTTATAAATGTACTTCTTCATCTGAAATTTTTACTAGTAAAGGAATATCCAAAGAATATTAAGTATGACAGCCCAGAAACTATCTGCTTAGGAACTGTCAGTATTCTTCAAGGCAAAGATGTCCTGGATCTAAGGTCCATTTCAAAATGACACTTTAGATTAATATCCATTTAAAGATAGACTATTTTGTACTTTGAAGGGAAAAATGTATTTTATCATAAGGAGAAAACAATGTCATTTTTCTTGTTTGAAAAAAAATCACAATGTTTTTGGATCATGAATGGGAAAAAAAAAACACAGGTACTGACTTTGCTTCAGCGGACAGTGATGTCAGAGTTCTGGTCAGTTGCCAGGTTTTTACATGTTCCTGAAATCCCTTCTCTCTGTATTTAGAGACACTGACAGAAACAGTGTCTCCTTTCATTATTCTTTTTCTCATTCATTTTTCATAGTGCCATGCTCTATGTCGAGAGCAGAAATGAGAATAGAATTAGAAGATCCAGCGTAATGTTCTCTGTTTTACCTGGGGTGAGGTGGAGGAAAAAGCTAAGTGGCTAAGCATTCGTTATGCCAGTACTGCTGCACTCATGCCTATAAGTCATTTAGTCCGACTATCAAGGAGACAGACTCAGACATGTTATTTTTAAGAGAAGAACTGAGATGGCAAGTTACAGATGGGAAAAATAACTGCTTGTTTGTAGCCTGGATATTCAGCGGAACTGAGATCCTCTGATACAGGAGGCATCATTGCAGGTCAGGATAGTCTCCAATATCCTTTGAGGGGAAAAAATACAATGTGTCTCTTTTAAATTAAAGTCATCCCTGGTCCTTTATGGCAAGAGTGAATTTCCTGGGACATCCCATATAGTCTGTTATCAAAATGGTTTGAAGTTTCTACTCACAAACATGCCCAAAGACGTGTTATTTACTGATCTGAGACAAGAATATTACTGTTATAAAAATGTTTGCTTTAATAAAACCTCATTGTTTTCTTCTAATAATTAATAGCTTTGGCCACCAAAGACAAGCAACAAGCTATTGAAACTCTCTTATCTGTAATCAGCTCTTGCAATTTTGTTTTGAAGTTGACCCTGATTTGGAATTGACATATGACTGTTAACAATGCTCAGTGGGGAGAATCCAAAATCAGACACTGCTCCCTAGGCCAACTTCTTGTAACAGAATACAGAATAAGGTAAAATATAGATGAGTCACATTCCCAGCAGCAAAGAATGAGAAGTAAAAGATAAGAGTTATTGAAGGCCATCACTTCAAATCAATAGTCATGTAATGTGCTTTTGGAATGAACAATCAAGTCAGAAATAGCAAAGTGTATATATTAAAATAAGATGATGTGGCATGAGCACAAACACCACTCATAGCCATCCATAATACAGCATAAAAATGAAGAATATTTCCAAACCACTTAAGCTGCTTTATTAAATGACAAACAATTGCATAAATAATTACCAAATTACCGCAGAGTTATAGGACATACTTAGTGTTAAAATTGAAGAATTAAATTTAAAACCACATGAAACCTCCCTGCTTCCCATATTTTCTTACTCCAAAGCACTGTAGAATCTACTGTAGAAAAACAAAGACCTCATAAGTTAGCCTGCTTTCAATATACCAGTGATACATTTAAAAAAGCAAATAAATCCAAATAAAAGTAGAAAAAAGCAAATTTTAAATACTTTAATAAACATTTTTAAGAAGCTAAATGCCTCTGCCTCTAATAATCAATAAATGCCTCTGTCTCTAATAATCAATAATCTTTGATACTTCACTGAGAACAATATCTTCCTCTTTCAACTTGGCCATTTTCCTTCCCAGTAACTGGCCTGAAATCATTCAACTAGTAAGTAGCCAACTGATGATTTGACTCAGGTTTGTTGGAGTTCAAATCTGTGCCCTTAGCCAGCCTTTCTGTATAAATAAAAGAGAAGTAGAACTTATAAATATTCCTGAACGACAAGACAATATATATGTTGTCCAAATAGCATGCAGATAGCAGTAGTTCTGTGCAATCCAATTAGTTTTTTAGAGAAATAGAGCTTTCTACATTCTCTTTTTCAATACTAATAAATTTCAAAGGTAGGGTGTTAAATATTTAATTTAGGCCTGTAGTAACAAGGATAAAGTATATCTTGAGGAAAAATACACACTTTTTCTTAACTATATATTTTTAAATTTTCTGAGCATTTTATTAAAAAACCTCTAAATATTAGGAGAGCTGTTAATTCGTTTCCTGGGGGTAAATTACTGACTGCAAAGTGTTGCTCTGTGGATCCTGGCTTGCTAACAAGATTCTTACTGGAACATCCTTTCAGGTTTCTTACTACTATGGCCATTTATTTTAGTTGGATTCTCAGTGTTTTCAGTAGATTTTAGTTGGATTCTCATGTTTCCATCACAAATGTGTTCGAGCGGTGATCCCTGGCTCCATAGACAGAAGAGTCCAAGTCTGAGCTATGAAGACCACCTCCTGAGAGTACACAGGTCAGCTCACAAGACCAGCAAGAAGGTTTTCTACAGGACATACTATGTAAGACCTTGTCCAAATCCTGTAATTTTGATACAAAAATGTACTTGACCTGATCTATAAGAATATTTCTTTATCACTTTGCTCATAATAAGTTTTCCATAAAGTTCCCTATTTTGCGTTGGCTTCATCAAATTGTAGTCATCAAATGAATAATGGCTCCCAGGCTTAAGCAAAATAACTTGAAAATTTAAGAAGAAACATACATTTTAAAATTAGAAATGCCAATATCTATAGGATATTTGAGTTTAAAGAGGCCATGAGAATATTTAGTCCAACCCATTCATTTTATACAGTTATAGACAAAATGAAGGCTAGACCTATTTAAACTCTGTGTCTTAAATCTGCATTTAAACAATTTATTTGCATATATATATACATATATATATATGCTGTAAATGCTGAGGTATAATGAAATGAACAATCCGACATTATAACACAAAATAATTTATAATAATAAAAAACTCATTATAAAATATTTGCCTCATCAACTTCAGCCTTTAGCATAACAAGTTATTTCTTGTGGTTATTAAAAGCACAAAAGTAGAATTAGGTGATCTTTATTGATTGTTTTGTCAAGAAATGCAATATTGCAAGCCTAATTCCTGCTCAGTTAGAAACAATTTTATTTTGATAACTCATTTGGAAAGGCTATCAAGGGGCTGATCCAAATAGGTGATTTAAAATTTTTAAAATATAACTGATAATTATTGTTATTTATTAAAATTTATTTTTAAACTTTAATAACTGAAACATTTTTATGTGTGGAAATTATTTATCAAATAATAAATATCTCTCTCTCATTTCTCTCTCTCTCTGTCAGGGGGAAGTAAAAAGAAAGAAAAGCTAAAAGCTTAATGTTATGCAATCTTCTTCATAACATTTCATAACAGTGAGAAAATTAGTTCCAATGAGTTATCCATGCATAACATACAACACATTTGCTGTCACTGAATTAGTGCATGGGTATTAAGCCTGTCAGGCAGATGTTGCTTATTGTTTAACATTGCATTCTAAGTAGCTTTCTTTTCCCCTTATTTACTTACTTATTAATTTATTATATATTCATTGAACTTGAATGTTAAAATTTTATTCAGTGTGTTGCATTATAATGTTGTCATCATTTGTTTTGATGCTCAAATTGTACTAGATTTGGCCAATGTAAACCATTTCAAGATGGCTTCTCTATGTCTTTCTGATACATTCCTATCATTTTTTGAGCATGTTCTTAATTTCTACCACACTTTTCATATCAATAGAAAAAAAGTTTAAAGTTTGACTACAAGCATGAACATTTTATTTACCGACTGTAGAATAATATCTCACTTTTAAGTGACTAGGATTCAATAGAGCAGAGGAAGAAATAGCCCACAAGAGAGAATTTTAAAAGTCTCAAAAAAATAAATAAATTGCTTTGTAAGTCTAGCCCTTGATGCATCATGCTTGTCCAAAGATGCAGTTATATACCTGCTAAAGGAGTTTTAGCCTTTTTTCCCCCCTCACTTTTCCCCTGAGGGCAGTGCCTCGCCCATGGAAAGGGCTCATTTCATTAACTTGTTCAAACATTTACTGAGCAGCTCCTATGTGCCAGTCTGTATCATATCGTATTGTATGACAATAATATGATCCCCATCCTCAAAAAACATAAAATCTTAATGGTTTAGGTATCAAGAAAACTGAGGACAATTTAAGCATGAAGTACTTCATGCAGTACGATATCTGCAAAGTGCCACTGGACACAGAGAAGACGGGGGAGCATCAGAGGAAAGAGTCAACTGAGATGATCAGGATCAATTTTCACTTTATACGATCAAACTTACTAAATGGGTGCTACCTTATGAAAGTACCTGAATTCAGAGATGTAAGCATTTTGGATAACCTTCACTCTGCAGGTCAAGAAAACCCCATGAACAAACCAGTACTGCTTCCAACTCTCAGGAGTCCAGTGAGCTTGTGGAAGACAGCTGTTGGGCTCAACAGGGGACGTAGCGTTACCACCAGGAGACTGTCCATGGTGTCGCATGTTACCAGTGCCTAGGTCAGGCCTCTCTTCATGTTTACTAAAATCCCTCCCACCTACTTCACAGTTGTCTGAAACATCATATGGAGCATTTTACTTCTTCATCCATCCTAAGTTTCTCCTCAATTAACATGAAAGTATCTTTGGAAGGGAAGTAGGTTGTTATTACTCTAGCATGGAGTTACTTTACTATGTCCTGAAGACAAGCTTAAATGGGAAAATAGAAGGAAAGTCATGACTTCCTTAGGTACCAAGGGAATTAAAAGGGCAGCACTGAGTCTGATAGAAAACAGAGAGGAGATAGGAAACACTGGCTGAACACAAATGCTCCTGCATCATTATTTTACCCGGTTCTACTAACGTCTTCCTTTACTCCTTTGAACTCCCTTCAACACTAACCCTCTGCCCTTCTTTCCTCCCCGTTTCTGAACTCAAGCCTCCCCTCAAGAAAAACAAATAAAAAATTCTGTTTAAGATCAAAGAAGCTCATCTAATGACCTCAGTTTTTCTGTTGAGCTTGATCACTGGGAGGTTAAAACAAAATGATTCACAGGCACTACAGATCAAAGCAAACACACTGTGTATTGGTCCCTCTGCTCAGAAGTACACTTCTGAGCACTAGACTGCACTACACCAGTGAACGTTTGGGCCTCAAAGAAGACACTTCATGTACAACACAAGTTATATTACCAGCATGCGTTGGAAGCAATTATATCTGGTCCAGTAGATCCCTGGGCTTTGCTAAGAGGCCAAAAATTATCTTTTTACATTATACTATCAAACTTATTAAATTGGTACTAATAGAATTCTCTAGTGTCAGAAAATTTGGAGCAATCTTCCTAGACCCACATCTAAGAAGTTGATAGTCAAAGCCCCCTTTTCAGGAAAATAATTCATGAACACATTCTTTTACTAATAAACAAAGAAAAATCAACCAACCAACCAAACAAAAACCCATTTCTCTGGTGACAGAAAATGCAGTTGGCAATGGGGATAAAATGATGAATGAAACACAATCTTGCCCTAGCTGGCTTGACTCAGTGGATAGAGTGTCGTCCTGCAGACTGAAGGGTCCCAGGTTTGATTTGGGCCAAGGGCACATGCCTGGGTTGTGGGCTCGATCCCCATTGGGGGGCGTGCAGGAGGCAGCTGATCGATGATTCTCTCTCATCATTGATGTTTCTTATCTCTCTTTCCTTCTCCCCTCCTTTCTGAAATCAATAAAGAAATATATTTAAAAAAGAAAGAAAGAAACATAATCCCAGCATTTGGGGATCTCAAAATAGTCTAATTTAAAAGGAATGAAAAAATAATAATAAAAGGAATGGATAGCCCAATCCAGTGTGGCTCAGTGATTGAGTGTCGAACTATGAACCAGGAAGTCACAATTTGATTCTCTGTCAGGAGACATGCCCAGGTTGTGGGCTCAATTCCCAGTGTGGGGCATGCAGGAGGTAGCTGATCAATGATTATCTCTCATCATTGATGTTTCTATCTCTCTCTCCCTCCCTTTCTGAAATTAATAAAAATATATTTTTAAAAAAATAATAAAATGAAGGAATGGATAAGATTTCTCTGTTTTCAAACAGGGCAGTATTGACTTACTGGAAAGGAAATAAATTACCTAGCCAGGCAATCTGTTCTTCCAAAAAATGTGAAATATCCCAACAGAAGAAATTATTAACAATGTGATTCTTCTTAGGCCTCTATGTAAAATCTCTGGTAGCAGATGATTTTGTGACTCCTAAGATGGGCTCTCTGTTTTCCATTATTCCAACTACAGGTACAGGTTAAATTGTATCTTAAAAGCAGGCCCTGGTATCCAAGGCTGAGGAGGACTCTTAGACACATTTTAAACTTAAACACCAAGAGTTGATCAACTTGATGAGGGATACAGCCATGGCACAGCTATGGCTCCCATGAAATGTCTAATCAGAATGTGTACTTGCTCCCATTCCAATTCCTCAAGCAGGAATTAATCAATATCTTCAAATAAATTTTTAAAATGTAGATGCCAGAAAATTTTGTCTTACACTGCCCAAATAACCCAAGCTGAAAAATTAAATTCCCTCATTCTACACCTTAAGGAGAATTGCTTAACTATATTTTTTAGTTGTGTGATAAATAAATTGTTGAGTAACCTTTATTACTTGAGCCAAACTAGGCATGTACGGGAATCAAGACTGCTAATTTAGATGTAGGCAGATCAAGAAAGACCTTGGAAGTTGAATGACAGGTTTGTCATTGATCATCTAGGCAGAGGGAAGTCAAAGAAGCCTTCTGAGCAAACAAGATACTTGGTAAAACTGGAATTTTGGAACATGTAAACTGTGGACTATAGAATGAATTAGAGGCTGGACAAGGCGTCTAGATTGGGGTTATTTTTAACATAAGTAGTAGGTGGCATTTAAAAGGGAAAAGAAAACAAAGGTAAAATGTAAGATTCCTTTCAAAGAGAAAAATACAAGGTATTTGTATTTATTATACACTTTTGAAACTTAAATCTAAGTGCATAATGTTTAATTCCAGCTGGGTTATGTTTAGAACATGATTTATCTGTAAACTCTGGTTGATAATGCACCTATCTCATAGAATTATTATAATCATTGAATGATATATTGCATTGGTAAATATAGTATTAGAATAATGCTGCTACATAACAAGTAGTCTATCAAAACAGTTTTTCCCCAATATTACTATATTATTAAAAACAAAAAATTAAACAATATCTTCCTTTTGAACAGTGTTCTTTTCTTTGTATTCACCATGTTCTTTTAAAGCTCTAAATGAAAAATTTAATACATGTATTTTAGCATAAAATATCACTGGATGAAATAGCAATTGGTGCACTGTGGGGATAAAAAAAAAACCCTTACTTTTCACCATACGTTCCTTAGTGTTTTAATTTTTAATGTATTGCCTATTTAAGAAAACATACATTAAAAATGAAACAGAAGCAAACATGTGTGGTCATATAGGAAAGCAATTAACAAATGATAAATATACATTTATTCAAAAGTGAGGATAATCCTAACAATGAGTTAATATTCATTAAGGGCCTACTATATGCTTACCACTGCTTTAATTTATTTCACATATATGATTAAATAATGAGGTTAGCACCATAACTCTCCTGAAGTACAAGGGAAGTATTATTAACACCCCCAAGTTATTGGTAAAGTACAGAGAGGATTACTTGCTTGTCTCCAAGATTATCATGCTTATTAGTAGCAGAACCAGGAAATGAACCCATACAATGCAGCTACATATATGTACATACTTACTTAAAAGTAGAACAATTAAGAAAATAAAATCAGAAGTAAGTCTCTGTGTCATCAGTTAGCTCTGCCAGCCATAATATCTGGGACAGATATTTCTGCAAGGGATTAATCTATGTCTTTAAACATGGTTCTATGTTTAACGAGGCTACTGCTATAGTCTAATAACCAGCCACATCTGAACAACCTATTGATATCCTAGGATAGACCACAGGAATGGAGCCATTCCTTCCTCCCCACTCCGCCCCTCAAAACAAAAGAAGAAGAAAAATGAAACAATAAAAATTTTGTAGTGTAATCAGTTTGGAACTAGTAAATCCTCTTCAATCTCCAAATTAAATGTCACCATCCAGAAGCCAATAAACAATCAGTGAATTTTTTAATTCTTCCAAAATTCTGGGATTTCTTAAATATCTGTGTTCTTTGCACCTGCCATATGAATTATTAAACGTATGAGAGTGGTGAAGCTAATTTAAAATGACTGATCAGTGAAATTGTAGCCACTGGGTAGAAGAGCTGCCAATGGCAACCAATGGCAACATCACTCAGAGTGTGCAGCATCTTGCTGTGAAATTACCATTATGTGGCCTGCACTTGAATGCCTAGCTCAGGTGAGACTTTATTACAGGAACCTGGTGAAACTTCTGAATGACACTGGCCCGTGGCTTCCTGGTTTCAAAAGATTAGAGTTTGGAAGGAGAGTGGCTTGAACTGGCCTTTGTCAAGATGTTTCATCAAAACCCACTTTATAGAAAACAATCACTTCAATTGTTTTAGTTGCCCTTTGACAACTCCGTAATCTCCCAATTTTACATTTATCTGGTATCGTAAGCAAAGTCTAAGGCAAAGTAAATGTCATATTTGTGTGAAACTGCCTAACCTCAAAATGACAAATAACTCAGTGATCTTTGGCAGGAGTTGCTGAAGCATTAAATTCATTGAGTTTATCTTCAGCTGGATGTAGTCTAGGGCACTCTGTAGCAATCATATGTCCCTAGAAAGCCTTTATGATTCATTTTCAAATCAATGGAGTTAAAGACACATCTTGGTGAAAAGGGTCAGGTGATCTGTGAGTTCATGTGAACCATGAGTTTTCATTTATAAGTGGAACTGAAAGTTACTTATTTGTGAACTGCTAAATATGTTATGAATAGTTACAAAAAGTTGCATGTTACTAGAGTTTACTGAAGAAACGGTTTCATTAATCTACTGCTACATCATGGCAACATTAAAACAACATAGCACAGTTCCTATACTCTAACTTGTTCTCCATTACTTCATACCATTTTAGCAAAAGTGGTATTCTGAATATCCAAAGATACAGGTTCAAATTTATCAAATTATCATGAATTTGAAAATAATAGGGCATTACAGCTTAACTTAAAATTCTGACTTTTGAATTGCTCTCTCTTGCAAGCAATATAATTAGCCAAAACTTGCAGGGTGTACATGTGTTTTACCCACACTTAAAGATTTATAAGTATAAAACAAAAGTGTATTGGCTTTACAGAAGAAATAATCTGTGGTCATAACCATTTGGGATATCACTCTCTAGAAAGCAAAAAAAAAAAGTACCATATGCAACTGGATGTATTTCTAGGAAATTAATCACAGGGTAATGCAAAGGCCAGTTATAAAAATAATTAATACATAGAAAAAGCTACATCTTACTTTGTTGGAAGCTACCCATTGTCTTCACTATCAGAAAAGGGTAAACAAGGAGCCCGGAACGCTGGTGAACCTTGAGCTCTGGCAAGAGCCAAAGCTATGCACCGATTGTTTAGTTGAGACAATGGTGGCTCAAGCAATTTCCTGACCAAATAGTCTCAAAGTAAATCTTTACTAATATTTACTGACACTTAAGATAGTCTGTCTGTTACCAGAATTGCCTGCCTAAGGGCCATATGTGTATCCAAAACTGAATAAAAGGTTGGCAAGGCCTGGGCACCAGGGAAGTCCTTCCCCTTGTGTTGGACTCTCCGCCTGGCCCCCAATTTCCAATCACATTACTTAATCTGGAAAAAAGGCAACAATGCAGTATATTTTATTAGAATGAAATTCTGATGTAATAAATTCAACATTAAGTATTAATTAATGTATTAATAATAAAACTCTGAAGTAAATATAAAAAGAGAAAATCTTAACCTGTTAAAAGCTGTATCAGGAAATTTACCTCAAATAAACATTGAATAGTAAAATATTGAAGGCATTTCCTTTAGAATCAGTAGGAAGACATTATCAATGACTATGCAATTTTGGACTGAAGCTCTTAGCTGATGAATCAAGACAAGACAAATAATTTTTTTTTAATTTTATGATTTGGGGAGAAAAGACAGAATGTGAAGATGATATGATTATCTATACAGAAAAGCAAAGAGATTGAGCAAATGATTGGATATAAATAGAGGGCTCTGCAAGGTTGCTGTAACCAAAATTAATAACATCTCTAAAAACAGACTAAAACATACCATCTATATATATATATATATATAACCCTAATATGCAAATAGACCGAATGGCAAAACAACCAAACAACCGGTTGCTATGATGTGTGCTGACCACCAGGGGGCATGCACAGAACATGGCAGGTGTTGGCAACAGGCGACAGAGTGCAGAACATGGCTGGCATTGGCTGTGGCGGGATGCTAGAGCAGGTGAGTGGGGGGCACCAGACCAAGGCAGGGCACTGGTTGCTGTCATCGGGGCAAGCCTCTGGTGGTTACTGAAAATTCTTTGCTCCCATGCACCATGGTCCCTCCCCGCACTTGCACCTGCTGCTGGCGCCAGCCCCGCTTGCACCTGCTGCCAGTGCCAAGCAATTGAGACCGGCGCCGGGTGCTGGCAGTGGGTGCGAGCAGTGGCTGAAAGCCCTAGTCACCCCTGAGAGCTCCTCCACCTCCCCCTGCTCCTGAGGGGCAATCATGGCAGCAGCCACCACTCACATCCGCTGACAGCGCCAGCTCCACTCGCACCCGCTGCTGGCGCTGGTCCCAATCGCTCCACGCCATCAGCAGGTGTGAGCAGGGCTGGAGCCATCAGTGCATGGGAGTGGCGGCAGTGGGAGCAAGGCTGTTGGCAGACATGGGACCAGGGCCGTAGTGGGAGGGGCTGGGTGAAGGCACAGAGGATGGGCCGAGATCCACCCCTGTGCCCACCACAGCCTCGTGGCCCACAGTTCCTTTCAAGATGCACAAATCCATGCACTGGGCCCCTAGTCCTATATAATAAAGAGCTAATCTGATAATTAGACCAAACAACCAAACGACCTTCTGGATGAAACCAGGGCTGTGAGGGCCAGCCGAGGCTGCAAGGGGCTGTGAGGGCCGGCTGAGGCTACAAGGGCCGAGCCCCTTGCACAGATTTCGTGCATTGGGCCTCTAGTCTAGCCTATCTAATAAAAGAGTAATATGCAAATTGACCATCACTCCAACACACAAGATGGCTGCCCCCATGTGGTCAAAGATGGCTACCCCCATGTGGACACAAGATGGCCACCACAAGATGGCCAGCAGGGGAGGGCAGTTGGGAGGGACCAGGCCTGCAAGGGAGGGCAGTTGTGGGCGATCAGGCCAGGAGGGGAGAGCAGTTGGGGGGGACCAGGCCTGCAAGGGAGGGCAGTTGGGGGCAATCAAGCCTGCAGGGGAGGGCAGTTAGGGGTGACCAAACCTGCAGGGGAGGGCAGTTAGGGGTGACCAGGCCTGCAGGGGAGGGCAGTTAGGGGCAATCAGGCTGGCAGAGGAGCAGTTAGGCATCAATCAGGCTGGCAGGGGAGTGGTTAGGGGGTTATCAGGCTGGCAGGCATAAGTGGTTAGGGGCAATCAGGAAGGCAGGCAGGAGAGCAGTTGGGATCCAGCAGTCCTGGATTGTAGAGGGATGTCTGACTGCCCGTTTAGGCCCGATCCTACTGGGCCTGCAGGGAGGGTCCTAAACGGGCAGTTGGACATCCCTCAAGGGGTCTTAGATTGGAGAGGGTGCAGGCTGGGCTGAGGGACCCCCCCACCCCCCGTGCACAAATTTCGTGCACTAGGCCTCTAGTATATATATAAAAGCCTAAGTGACTGGCAGACCAGCCGGTAGCTATGACGCTCAATGACCACCAGGGGCAGACACTCAATGCAGAAGCTGCCAAGCTTCAGTGACTTGGCAGCTGCGGTTCTTGGGTGACGCACCCAGAACCAGAGAGGAGGGAGCATCATTCTGGGTTGCATCACCCAAGAACCGCCCTCTCACAATCTGGGATGCCTAGGGGGATGTTGGAGAGTCGGTTTCGGCCTGATCCCCACAGGCCAGGCTGAGGGACCCCACCAGTGCACAAATCCGTGCACTGGGCTTCTAGTTTATTATAGAAATAGTGAAAAAAAAGGAAGGGAAAAAAGAAGACGAAAGAAAAAGTATCTATAAATACAGTGCAAGCTATGACAACTATTAAAGAAAACCTAGCCCTAGATGGTTTGGCTCAGTGGACAGAGCATCAGCCTGTGGACCAAAGGGTCCCAGGTTTGATTCCAGTAAAGGACACGTACCTTGGTTGCAGGCTGCTCCCCAGCCTGGGCCCTGGTCAGGGCACTGCAAGAGGCAACCAATTAATATGTTTCTCTCACATAGATGTTTCTCTCTATCTTTCTCTCTCTCTCTTCCAGTCTCCCTAAAAATCAATGGAAAAATATCCTCAGGTAAGGATTAACAAAAAATAAAATTTAAAAAAATAAAGAAAACCTATATAAATAAAGAGATACACATGTTCATGTATTGTGGGGCCCAAAACCTTAAAGATGTAATTTACCCCCAAATGAATCTACATAGTTAATGCAATTTAGTCAACATCTCAACATAATCTTTTTTGGAACTTGATATACTGCTTAGAAAACTTATATGTTAGTAAGACCTAATTGCCCAGTGTGAAAAATCACAAATGAGAATCCTGTATAGCTATTAACTAAATCCACTGTTAAAATAAAAGTGTTTCTCCTGTCTGGGCCACAGACAATTCTTACCATAGTCTATTTATAGTCATTAATTGTCAAGTCACTTTCTACCTGCTAAGCGAGATATCTACAAAATCCTCATGATGTCTGTTGTGTGTTCTGTCTTCAGTTTTTGTGCCTGAATATTGACATTCTTTCGGAGCCAAAGCCAAGCAAAGAATTTGCAGGCAGCCCCCACTACCGTGATCTACATGGTTGTCTGCAGAAAGCAGAAACCAAAATCATGAGTAGAGTCTTTGCTGCAGCAATAACATCTGGCCTAGACCCGTAGCAACGTGGACGCCCTAGGAAAGTAAGGAAATGAGACCTAAGAGTGGCCGAACACGAGTCCAAGCACATTCACAGGGAGACATCAACTTGTAGCCCAGGTGCCTCCTAATTACGCTGCATTAGGAGGACCCGGTGTTCCCAGCTCCCAAGGACGCTCATGCCAGTGCATGTGCCTGGAATTCAGTGAGGCCCTTTCCTTGCCCGCTATTAGGCCTCTGATGCTGGTCGACATGACCCAGGGCTTCTGGGATGGTTCCCCTTCCAATCCCTTTCATTTCCTATTCATCTCCAGTGGGTTCATTTGTCTGACTCTCCGTTTGGCTCATTCTGGAAACAGTCCCCATAGGGGGAAATTATCTGTTTGGGAGTGAAGTGCTACAGAGGAGCAGCTGCACAGAACAACACGCTGGGAAGACAAACATCCCTACCTCGATCTATTCATTATACACACTTCACCTGCAGTGAAGGCTCTGAATGCAATGCTGAGGAGACCGGGCACAGATTTTGAATTCATCAAATTTTGGTGCTAAGAAAACCAAATACAGGAAGCAAAGGCATGCTAATAAAAAAGAATTACTATAAGGTTTTCATATTGGAGCTAATTCCAGAATTGATTTCAAACAGGGATAAAATTTGCAAAGAGCTAAAGACTATTCTAAAATGTCATATCTGTATGTATATACAAAATATCTATTAGATATGTCACATATCCCTGATTAGATTTTGAGTTCTGTAAAAGGTAAACCTTATACATTTTTATGCATCCCCTGCATTGTTTATTATAGGTATTTACATGTACTAGCACTCAATAAATTAGAGAGAAGGAAATTAATATTTGTTGAGTACCTTGTGTATGGCCCCTTTCATGAATTATAGTGCTTAGTTTATTTCTCAATGAAAACCAGATATCATATTCTGTATTTTGCAGATGCGGAAACGTGCTCAGAGTGTTTCAGTGACATGCCCAAGGTCTCAGAGCTAATAACTGTCTGTGTTTGCATTCAGATGCATGTTCTCTCAGCTGTCCCACGTGGAGTTTCAAATTCTGATCTACTTACTTTCTTTTCTACTTTTAAGGATTCATGTGACTACAGTAGACCCTCCCAGGTAGTCCAGAATAATATCCCTATCTTAAATTCAACCCATTAGTAACCCTAATTCTATCCCAAGTCCCTTTTGTCCTGTAAGACAATCTTTTCAAGATGGTGGTATTTCATTATATTCACATCACAAGGATTAGGGTGTGTATGATCTGGGAGGTTATAATTTTGCCTACTGTACCATCTCTGAGAAATATGAGCCCCCTAAGTCACCACAATATTCTCAAACTGACTCCTATATTTGTCCATTTATCATCAACAAAGTACCAAGAAGCATTCTAGTCCATCCCCTGTGTGCCAATCATGTGTTTTCCTATCCGTATTGTGCAAAGCATCGGAAAATGAACAGGGCCAATAACCCCTGGCAGGACTGTGACGCATTTCGGCATCTGCTGGTCTCTTGGCACAAATACTTTAAAGTGACTGGAGACAGCCTGAGTATAAAGTTCAATGAAACACTGGCGATGTCTCCTTGTGGAAGAATTCCCACTCTGGGAACTAGGATACCTAGATAGGCACAGTCCAGTGTTGCAGATTTTGGAGGCACAAATTCCTCGGTGGGCCACTGGAAGCGATGGTAGGCAAGGCCACTCCTCTTTTCACCCTTAGCTTCCGGGCCCAGGTATTCTACCTGCTGTAGTACGACATATGTTTTAAGTCTATGAGGATGTGTACTAAGTCTTAGAAAATGATGTCCCGTCCCTGGATAAAGTCATTTCCAAATTGTCACCTCAGCTAAACCTTCCTAAAGCCATTCCATTACTATATCAAGTGAGCAGCTTCTGGAAGGTGTGGTATCTAGTAATGCACCCAGCTGCATTTCCATTTCTTTAAAATAGGTTCCTTATAAGATATTGAGGAAGATATAGATAAGTGGAAGTATCTACCATGTTCATGGATTGGAAGAATTAACATCAATAAAATGTCCATATTACCCAAAGAAATCTATAGATTCAACACAATTCTAATTGCAATACCAATGGCATAGAACAAGTATTCCAAAATTTTATATGGAACCAAAAAAGGCCCTGAATAGCCTCAGAAATCTTGAGAAAGATCAAAGTTGGAGGGATCACAATACCTAATATCAAGCTATACTACAAAGCCATTATAATCCAAACAGCCTGCTATTAGATAAGAACAGGCACATAGATCAATGGAACAGAACAGAGCCCAGAAATCACCCCACACCTTTAAGGTCAAGTAATATTTGACAAAGGAGGCAAGAGCATACAATGGAGTAAAGACAGTTTCTTCAATAAACGGTGTTGAGAAAATTAGACAGGTACATGCAAAAAAAAAAAAGTGAAACTAGACCAACTTACACCATACACAATAATACACTCAAAATGGATAAAAGATTTAAATGTAAGTCACGAAGCCATAACAATCTTAGAAGAAAACACAGGCAATAAAATCTCAGACATCTCTTGTAACAATATTTTTGCTGATCTAACTCCTTGGGCAAAGGAAACAAAAGAAAAGAATAAATAAATGGGACTACATCAAACTCAAAAGATTTTTCACAGCAAAAGAAACTGAATGGGAGGACATATTTGCCAATAATACAACTGATAAGGGATTAATTTCCAAAATATATAAGGAACTTATAGAACTCAACACCAGGAAGACAAACCATCCAGTTAAAAAAAAAATGGGCAAAGAACCTGAATAGACACTTCTCCAAAGAGGACATACATCTGTTCAATAGACATATGAAAAAATGCTCAAGGTTACTAATCAATCATCAGAGAGGTGCAAATTAAAACAACAATAAGGTATCACCTCACACCTGTCAGAATGTCTATCATCAATAAATTAACTAACGACACGTGCTGGCAAGGATGTGGAGAAAAGGGAACCTTCATGCATCATTGGTGGGAATGCAGACTGGGGCAGCCACTGTGAAAAACAGTATGAAGTTTCCCCCAAAAATTAAAAAATAGAACTTCCTTTTGACCCAGCAATCCCACTTCTGGGTATATATTCTAAGAATTCCAAAGCACAAATTCAAAGAATAGACGCACCCTTGCAGCATTATTTACAATAGCCAAGATCTGGAAACAGCCCGAGTACACATCAGTAGATGAGTGGATAAAACAGCAGTGGTACATTTACACAATGGAAAACTAACTACGTAGCTGCAAAAAAGAAGGAAATCTTACCTTTTGCGACAACATGGATGGACCTGGAGATTATTGTGCTAAGTGAATTAAGAGAAAGAATAATACTACATGATCTCACTTACGTGTGAAATCTAATGAACAAAATAAACTGACGAACAAGACAGAAACAGAGGCATGGGTACATGGAATAGTCACAGAGGATGGGGGAGAGGGGACTGAATGATAGAAGGTGAGGGGATTAGCCAAAATACATTCATACATAATACATAGACACATAAAATAGCGTGGTGACAGCCAGAGGAAAAAGTGGCTGGGGGCTGGGTGGATTTGGGCCTTTAAAGGGTGGGAAATGGGGACAGAAAGATACTTTGCCTGGGGTGATGGGCACATGCTGCAGTGCGCAGATGATGTTTTATTGAGTTGTATACTTGAAATCTGTATGGTTTTGTAAGCCAATGTCACACCAGTAAGTTGAATTTTTTTAAAAAATGGGTTCCTATCTAATATAGTCGCATGTTAAATAAAAACACTATAAACACTGAGAGTCTGAAGACAAAAGGAAAACTCATACTCAGAATGTGAGTTAATTCCAGTCAAGATAAATGGCTGATCTTTCCAGGGCAGAACATTTCTGAGGTAATTAACTTGCCTACAAGTAACTGATTGACTGCCCAAGGGAGGCATCCTGCTGGAATTTAGTGCTTATCTCTGTCACTGTCATTTGGACATTCAGCAGATGTAGGCAGATTAGCACTGGAGATGACAACCTACATTCTTAGGCCCACGTACGGCCTTGATTTTCCCAACCCTTTCAAACATCTGTGATATTGTATCAACCAACGCATTTCCTTACACAGCTATTCTACCCTAGTTCAACCCCAGAAAAATGTCACTAGTTGCACCACTACAGCAAACCAAGAATTACATCCACTATCACTATTATAATCCTCATGGACAGCTGTGGGGTATGTAACCTAGCTCCAAAATCCCAATTCAGAGTCTGATTCCTTGGAATACTATTGACACCCACCATCTTACGTGGGTTTCCCAGGAAACAGGTGATCTTTCCAAGTAGGATTTTTTTAGGTAGAGGGCTCTCAGAAACAAAACTTGTGGGAAGTGGAGCAAAACAGACTGAGCCAAGGGAAAGAATGAAATGTGATACTGCAGCAATAAAATTCTCAAGGAGAAATCGAACTCAGAGTACTCTTTAGAGTTTCCGTGATCAGGATAGGGTATCAAGCTTAGTTCCCATAGTTACCAACCATTAGATTCTGATTACTCCTGGGAAGGGGCTTTACCTTGAGTGAGGCTGCTACCTTAGCTGAGAGCAGTTGCTAGAAAGGAATCCAACCCCGAGACATCAGCAGCTGATTCTTTAATCGGGAATGGGAATGTGGGCAGCAAACAACAATATACACTGAGTGGCCAGATTATTATGATCTCTGAATGCATAATAATCTGGCCACTCAGTGTATATAGATTAGAGGCCCGGTGCATGAATTCGTGCATGGGTGGGGTCCAGCCAGCCTGGCCAGGGGGAGGGGACATGGGCAGTTGGCTGGCCTGCCTGCTGGTCAAACTCCTGGTGGAGGGGACAATTTGCATATTAGCCTTTTATTATATAGGATATACACTGAGTGGCCAGATTATTATGTGTTCAGAGATCATAATAATCTGGCCACTCAGTGTATATTACACCTCTAAGTCAGAGAAAAGAAGAATTTTGGAGGTATGGGGATTTTGAAAATGTTTATACTTATTTTGTGTAATTATTTAACTTTCCCCCAATCACTTTGGTTACACATAGATACATCTCTAATAGGGTTTGGCAAACATTTGTAAAGGACCAGATAGTAAACATTTTAGGCTTTATTGGCCATATACATTTCCTATTGCATAGTTTTCTTTTTTCTTCTTTGTTACAACCATTGGAAATATCAGAACCACAATTTTCTCTTTAAATCCAGTTCAAGACATTTTATGCAGGATGGCTGAAGACTGAAATTTCCTTAAGCTATTTTGCTCATAACTCTGACTTTGAAGGCTAATAAAATGATTCATGCAGGCTGCCATACAAACTGAATAACTGCTCAGTGTGCTAGGATTAACAGGTGACACAATATCCTGTGTCAGGGCATAGATCTTGGGCAGGAGATGAAGAGAATCTGCGCTTTGATGTTGCTGCTAAGAGGCTCAGATTTATTATGAAGCCCTCCTTGGATAGAAAGACCAATAGTGAATTTATCAAGAAGCCTGCAAGCATTCTTAAAGTGATTTCTCTGCATCTCAAACAAGAGTCTCATACAGGTGTCAAAGTTAACCGAGACAAAATGTCAAAAATCTGAACATGAGGAATTTTTGTGTGCAAGTAGGTGATGTCATTAGCCTGAAAATGTGTCCTTCTACTTAAGATGACCTTCCAACCAGATGATTTTTCTGACCTAGATTTTTCACCTTAATAGTCCCATTTGTTTTCTACCTAAGTGCTGGTTTGGTTTTCATTATATGTGCCAAAAAATAAATATGAAAACAATATTTCCTACCTTTTAGACATCATCAACAAAGTTATGAGAAACTTCTGCTTATGCTGGTGAAAAGCTTTGATTAACTCTTCTTGGAAAACAAGTAGGACATTACACATGACAGGTAAATGTCCAAACAACACTGAACAGGCAAGAGTCTTGCCAAGTAACTAGTTCTAGAATTTGGGTTGCAGGACTGAGCTAAGACTAGTTACTCCACCTGAGGCACCTAGAAAAGGAGCATATTCTAGAAGAGTGCTGAGGATCTGGCCAAGGAGACTGAGATCAGCCTGCTGGTTAACTGCAGTGATATTAATATGACAAATGTAAGGGCCAGAATTCATATAAAAGGAAAACACAACATGAATAGAATTGGGAACAAAGCAAGGTCATAGGCAATCATTTTTAATGAACATAAATGGAACTGAGATCAGAAAATGGATTGAGCTGGCTTAAAGGTATCAGAAAGGAAGGCAAAACCCCCAAAAATATTATTCATGTTTTTCTTAGGATACACACTGACATATATAAAATAATGTGTACAATTTAAGGGCTATCAAATCACTAATCTTCTTAAAAGCACCTACTTCTTTGCCAGTTATATTCCTAATACTTCTACATGGTCTTGTTATATTATACAGAAAGAGACAGGGTAACATAACCACAGGATCTCATGCCCTAGACATGTCTGATTGGTCCCATAGGACTTGACCCCAAACCAGGCAAACATTGTCTAGCCAGCAACCATAAAAATTTCTTTCTTAAGAAATACATCGTATATATCTCAACTGTACTCAGAGATTGGAAGGTTCTAGAGCTGAAAGGCTATGCAGACTCTAAGTCACCATGTATCTGGTACATTTAGAAAAGTAAAAGAAGTCCATTTTCACATAAAGAAAATGGAGAAGAGACTGGAGTTCTAGAAAGAGTGTGAGAAACAGGAAGGCTATCTGATTTAGTAACCAATAGTTTAACAAATCTCTACCTACATATACTTTGTGACTGAAGTCTCCATTTTACATCAAATGCATTCCTCCTCATTGGGGCCAGACAAAAATAAACTTCAATCTTTTGCACCCAAAAGGCTTTGGTTAGAGGGCATCATTATTATTGGAATTCTTACACATTATCTCCATATTTTCAGAAGGCCGTGGTGGACAAAGGAGATAGCTAAAAAGAATGATAACTCCAAGGCAAGAGCAGAAGGTATTAAAGAAGATATGAATGATAAGCTTTGCCAACATTCAAATTAACATGGGAATTCTGCCTTTATAATCTGAAATGTCTGTACCTGTGCATATGCACATTTGCATATAAAATGTGTAACATTTAATATATTCATCATGTGATTACAATAACTGCAGCTTTTGGATTTATTATTTTTTTAATTTTTGTTGAGTTTATTGGGGTAACATTGGTTAATAAAATTATATAGGGGTGGCCATCGAAGAAGCACCAGTGGTCAAAATGAAGTTCAATTCCTTTGTGACTTCTGACCGGAGCAAGAACCATAAAAGGCATTTCAATGCACCTTTCCACATTTGCAGGAAGATTATGTCTTCTCTTTCCAAAGAGCTGGGACAGAAGTATAATGTTCAATCCATGACCACCCGAAAGGATGATGAAACTCAGGTTGTTTGAGGATATTTGAAAGGGCAGCAAATTGGCAAAGTAGTCCAGGTTTATAGGAAGAAATGTGTCATTTACATTGAACGAGTGCAATGGGAGAAAGCTAATGGCACAACTGTTTATGTGGGCATTCACCCTAGTAAGTTGGTTATCACTAGATTAAAGCTGGACAAAATCCGCAAAAAGATCCTTGAACGTAAAGCCAAATCTTACCAAGTTGGAAAGAAAAAGGGAAAATACAAGGAAGAAACAATTAAGAAGATGCAGGAATAAAGTAATATAATATACAACTTTCATTAAAAACATAAAATGAAAAAAAAATTATATAGGTTTCAGATGTACAATTCTATAATACATTGTCTGTATATTATATTGTACTAGAGGCCCGGTGCACGAAATTTGTGCACGGGGATCCCTCAGCCCAACCTGCACCCTCTACAATCCAGGAGCTCTCAGAGGATATCCTACTGATGGCTTAGGCCCACACCCCATGGTTCTCTGATCTCTGCAGGGCCTGGAGGTTTCCCTGCAGCCATGGAGATGAAGCCCCCATGCCCTGCTGTAGCTCTCTGCCTGCTGCCGCCATGTGCCATGTGAAGGAAGCCCCAATGCCCTGCAGTGTGCTCTGTCTGCTGGGCCTAGGGGCTTCCCAGACACGGACACACTAAAGAAGCCCCCATGCCCTGCTGTCTGGGCTCTGTCTGCGGGGCCTGGGGGTGTTCCCACCCCCACTGCCCACTAAGGAAGCCCCCAAGCCCTGCTGTCTGGGCTCTGTCTGCCATGTCTGGGGACTTCCCTGCCACTGCCCCACTAAGGAAGCCGCCATGCCCAGCTTTGCAGGGCCTGGTGGCTTCCCGGCTGCCAAGATCAGGAAGCCGCCATGCCCTGCTCTGCTGGCACTGGAGTCTTCCCGATCGCCTCGGCGACCATCGGGAAGACGCTATGCCCTGCTCCTCCGCCGGCTCCATGTGCGCAGGGCCTGGCGTCTTCCCGATCGCCACGGCGACCATCGGGAAGATGCCATGCCCTGCTCCTCCGCCAGCTCCGTGTGTGCAGGGCCTGGCGTCTTCCCAATCGCCACGGCAACCATCGGGAAGATGCCATGCCCTGCTCCTCCGCCGGCTCCGTGTGTGCAGGGCCTGGCGGCTTCCCGATCGACGCAGTGACCATTGGGAAGACTCCAGGCCCTGCTCCTCCGCCGGCTCCGTGTGTGCAGGGCCTGGCGGCTTCCCGCTGCCGCAGCACTAAGGAAGCCGCCATGCCCTGCTCTCAGTGCTCTGTTTGCTGGTGGGACAGGCCAGACACTCCAGCAGTGGGGCTGAGGGGACTGGGCGCCGCCATCTTGTGGGCATGGGGGCTGTCATTTTGTCGTGGAGTGATGCCTAATTTGCATATTACTCTATTATTAGATAGGATGTTCACAACCCAAGTCAGTCTCCTTCCATCACCATAATTTTTGATAGGCTTAGAGTTAACTTCACTCATAGTTTGTAATTATTCAAAATCATTTAATATATGTGTTCTTTTTATCTTTATTTCTTCTTCTTCAAATTAATAATGATTATTCTCTATTGTACTCAAGGGGAAAGCTAGAATATATATTTTTATGCAATACAATGATTTTTAGCTGAGTTATCAGAAAAGTTAAATAGGTAAAGTTTAAAAAAAAAAAAAGGACAATTTCATTATTTTCATGATGAAACAGAGAAAATTAGATAATTTCTCTAGGAGAAAAAAAGTCCAAAGGGGAAAATATGCTGTCTGAAGAAAAATCCAAGTTTGTTGGCTACAACATGAAAAATCTCAAATAAGAAAGAATAATTCTAGTTGAAAAGTAGGCATTTCCAAGTTTGTTATAAAGGCCCAAAGACTGCCATTTACTTATCGTGATACCTATTGTTATTCCTTTTTTTCTTCCCTTTCAGACTTTGTACTCTTTATACCCTTGGATAGCTTAGTCAGTGATATGCATACTTTGGTGGTTTATTAAAAATATTAGGTCTCATACTAAGGCCCGGTGCACAAAATTCATGCACGGGGCAGGGGGGGGTGTCCCCTCAGCCCAGCCTGAACCCTCTCCAATCCAGGACATCCCTCTCACAATCCTATACCACTGGCTCCTAATTGCTCACCTGCCTGCCTGCCTGGTCGCACCTAATTGCACCCCCCGCCAGCCTGATCGCCCCTCACTGCCTCTGCGTGCTGGCCTGATTGCCCCTAACTTCTTCCTGCTGCCGACAATGTCGCCCCCACCTGCCCCCTCCCTGCTGTCCTGGTCGCTCCTAACTGCCTCCCCCACCACCCAGCCTGGTCACTCCTTACTGCCACCCCTGCCAGCCTGGTTCCCCCCAACTGCCCCCCCACCAGCCTAGTTGCCCCTCACTGTCTCCCCCCCCCCAGCCAGCCTAATTGCCCCCAACTGCCCCCCTGCTGGCCTGGTTGCCTCCAACTGCACCCCCTGCTAGCCTGGTCGCCCCTAACTCCTCCCCCTTGCTGGCCTGGTCACCTCTTACTGCCCGCCCCCCTTGCTGGCCTGGTCACCCCCAACTGCCCCCTGCAAGCCTGGTTGCCCCTCACGGCTCCCCCACTGGCCTGGTCACCCCACGCAGCCTGCTGTTCAGTCATTTGGTTGTCCCTCACTAACCCCCCTGCCGGCCTGGTCACCCCACACAGCCTGCTTGTTCAGTTGTTTGGTCGTCCATCACTAACACCCCTGCCGGCCTGGTCACCCCACACAGCCTGCTTGTTCAGTTGTTTGGTCGTCCATCACTAACCCCCCTGCTGGCCTGGTTGCCCCATGCAGCCTGCTTGTTCAGTTGTTGGGTCGTTACTCACTAACCCCACTGCCATCTTGGTTGTAGGCAGCCATCTTGTGAGGATGTGATGGTCAATTTGCATATTACCTCTTTATTACATAGGATATCCGTTTTTTTCTGTTTTCTTGTTTTAAATTGAAGTAAAATTGGCATATAACATGTTAATATCCAAAGTGTACCACACAATAATTCTATAATTGTACACATTACAAAGTGATCACCACAATAAGTTTAGTTATTATCAGTCACTGTACAACTTATTCCCTTCACCCATTTCACCTACATCTCAACCCCAATTTCCTTTGGTAACAACCAATCTATCCTGTGTATCTATGAGTTTGGTATTATTTGGTTTGTTCAGTTTTGTTTGTTTTTTAGATTCCACATATAAGTAAAATCATAGGGTATTTGATTTTCTCTGACTTAACTCACTTAGCATAATGCCCTCAAGGTCCATCGATGTTGTTGCAAATAGTAAGATTTCATTCTTGTTATGGCTGAGTAGTATTCCTATCTACGTATATAAAAGCCAAGCGACTGGAATGGTGGAACAACTGGTCACTATGATGTGCACTGCAGCAGCCAACTGGCCCAATAGGGGCCCCAATTGACCCCCCAACCTCCTTTGGCCCCTTCCCCCGGCCATCCCTGCCCCCAATCAGCTCCCTGCACCTTGATCGGGGTTGGGGCCGGCCGACCAACTGCCCGTGGCCCCTCCTAGCTGGACCTGCCCCCAACTGACCCCCCCATCAGGGGTGGGGCCAGCTGACCTCCCGCAGCCCCTAACCCCTGCTGGCCCCCACCCATGCACAAATTCATGCACCAGGCCTCTAGTGTATATATATGATATCTTCTTTATCCATTCATCCATCAATGGACATTTTGTTAGCTATTGTAAATAATGCTTCAAAAAACATAGGGTTGCATATATCTTTCAAAATTAGTGTTTTCATTTTCTTTGCATAAATAGCCAGAAGTGGAATAGCTGGAGCATATGGTAATTCTGTTTTTAAATTTTGAAGAAACATCTTACTATTTTACATAATGGCTATACCAATTTATATTCCTACTAGTAGTGTACAAAGATTGCCTCTTCTACACATCCTTGTCAACACTTGTTATTTCTTGTCTTTTTATTAATAGCCATTCTAACAGATGAGAAGAGCATTTCCCTAATAATGAGTAATGCTGAACATCTTTTTATGTCCCTGCTAGCCATCTATCTGTCTTCTTTGAAAAATGTCTATTTAAATCCTCTACCCATTTTGTGATTGGATTGTTTGGTGTGTTGTTGTTTGTTGTTATTGAGTTTAGTTTCTTTATATATTGTAGATATTAATCTCTTAATGGCTATATAATTTGCAAATATTTTCTGCCATTCATAACAGTGCATTTTAATTCTCTTTATTTTCTTGGCTAGTGTGATGTACTCTCACTTGTTTATTTTTGCTCTTAGAATCAGACCCAAAAATTCAATGCCAAGACTGATAACAGGGAGCTTACTATCTATGTTTTCCTCTGGAAGTTTTGCAGTTTCAGGTCTTAAATTCAAGTCTGTGATCCATTTTCAATTAATATATGCATAAGGTTCTGTGGGTTTTTTTCTGGGCTCTCTATTCTGATCCATTGATCCAATACCATGAAGTTTTTATTATTATAGCTTTTTAGCATACTTTGAAATCAAGGAGCATGATACCTCCATCTTTGTTCTTTTTCAAGATTGTTTTGGCTATTCAGGATCGTTTGTGATTAATTTTAGTTATTTGTTCTAATTCTGTGACCATTGTCATTGGAATTTTAATATGGATTGAATTAAATTTGTAGATTGCTTTGGGTAGTATGAATATTTTAACAATATTAAATCTTGCAATCAATGAGCATGAAATATCTTTCAATTTTTTGTGTGTGTCTTCAATTTCTTTCAACAATCTCTTATAGTTTTCAGTATAGAAGTCTAATCTGCTTGGTTAAATTTTTCTCTTAGGTTTTTTATTCTTTTTGATGCAATTATAAATTGGATTGTTTTCTTAATTCATCTTTCTGATAAGTTTGGGATTAGTGTATAAAAATGCAACAGATTTCTGTATATTGATTTTTGTATTCTTCAACTTTACTAAATTCATTTATTAGTTCTAATACTTTTGGTGGAGTCTTAAGATCCCATTGACACTGGGGGAGGGAGGAATGATGGGAGTGGGCTAGAAGAGGTTAATGGGGAAAAAAGGAGTATCTATATAATACTTTCAACAATAAAGACTTAAAAAAAAAAGATCCCATTGACAGTATGACATTAGAAATGTTGTGTAACCTACTGTGTGCCATGTCTTCATTTGTAAACTGAGAATAATAATATAAACTAACTCACATAGAGATTGTGAGAATTAAATGAGAAAATTCTCTGTATTAGGAAAACATATAATCATCAAAAGTATTAGACTATTAATGTTTGTTTTTAAGGCGGTAGAAATTATCTGTTAAAACACATGACAGGAAATATTTTAGTTTTCATTAATACATTTAAATTTGGAATACCTTTTCTGGCTAATTAAAGGTCAGAAAAGGTTAATAAGATATTCAATCTTAAGGTATTCCTAATAGTTTTTGCTGTATGATAATAAATGGTATTTAGTGGCCTGGAGAAGAGTAAATGCTTTCTAAATAAATAAATGTTTCAAAAGAAGTATTTTTCTAGGTAAACATATTTCTTTTCTTCACATAAAAAAACAAAATTTTCAATTCAAAAAACTTAATAAAACTATGATTTGGAGGAATAAACAATTATTTTCTTTAACTTGAGATGGGTAATACTCTAGATAATACACAAGATCTCATATGAAAGCCAATAAAAAGAATTGCATGTCAAACCTGCATTCAGAATATTCTTTCACAGGTCTAAGGGAGGACCTATAATGTGTAGATGGTTGATCTTTCCCTATAAAGTTAGGAAAAACAATCCTCTGAGGGATCCAGGTGAACCTTTGCTTCAAAATCCTCAGACACTTAACTCACTCACATGGAGTTCAACTTTTCATTCATTTCTAGTTCTAACAGACAAACTCAAAATTTACTTTTTACTTAAGAGTTTATTACATTTAACAAATTTTGGTAGAATGAGAAATTTTCTTGTTTTACATTACGTTTGCTATTTCATAGATGTAGTTTTGAAATATTTTTATGTCTGTATAAAATTTTATTTTATTTATATTTTTATTTTTTTAAATATATTTTATTGATTTTTTACAGAAAGTAAGAGAGAGGGATAGAGAGTTAGAAACATCTACGAGAGAGAAACATTGATCAGCTACCTCCTGCACACCCCCTATTGGGGATGTGCCCGCAACCAAGGTACATGCCCTTGACCAGAATAGAACCTGGGACCCTTCAGTCCAGAGGCCTACAATCTATCCACTGAGCCAAACTGGTTAGGTCTATATTTTTCTTGATGATCTCTATTTTCTAATTGTTCACAGAAAATACAATATACTAAATTGTTATTTTTTCACAAAATATAAGTTAAATTTTGATCAACCAGAAGAAATACCTCTGCCAAGTCCCTGGTTTATCTGATAGTATTCCTAGCACCATTGAAAAATTGACTTTTATTAAAGTTATTTCCCCAAAAAAATAAGCAAGTTAAATTTCTAAGTCAAAGATACTTACTTAAAAGGAATTTTCAAGATTTTTTTTTTTGTTATTGTTGTTTCTTTGTTTAATTTTAAAGCTATCTAACAGTCTACTAGACCACAAATCACCATCTGAGGAAATGATCATTTAGTTAATCACTATAATAGTTCTCAGCTCTGGGCCCAAATTGGCTTTTATTTTCACTCATTCATTTTTCCCCACTGACAGTCTGTGATAGAACAACTTCAACAAGCAATAAGGAAGGTGATCTATTTTTTCTTTTGTGCATACCTACCCACTTTTTTTTTTTCTTTACACTCATCAGGAGCTTGCCTTACATTGCTGGTCTTTACATATCTATATACTTATCTAGTCCTTTTCAATGTATTGAAAGAACCCTAGGAATCCTGTTAATCACAGCTTCCTTTTGTGTATGAGAACAGGGACCAGAGAGGCAGAATGCTAGTTAGAGTCTACTGGCTAATGTCTTCCTCAAAGGTTTATTACAATCACCAGTTCCTGGCAGCAGAAAAAAAAAATAATCGTTTTGAAATCCACAGACACTAGTAAAGTAAGTGAAAAGCTTTTATCTTTTCAAGATGATGCTGGCAATGTCACCTCTGCATGGTGTCCTTGCAATCGTGAGAGCAGAGATACTCCAATGACTCAGCAAGCAGCTGGACGTCTCCTGGAGTGTGATGCGCTTTGACATTAAACTATAGCTCTAACCATGGTATCCCCGGACAATTAGCACTTTGCAGTTGAAGGGATGCTTCCAAATCTATCCACTCATCCATTCATGTTCATGGAGTCCCTCTCTGTGTGAGGTAACGCATGAGGCCCTATGGAACTGTCAGAGGGTGAACCAGACAGAAAGGTCCCTGCTGGCATGGAGTTTATATTCTGATTGCAGAGAAACAGCAGCAAATAAACTAGGAAACAAATGCATAGATAATTAGGCTATATGATTAGCACTATGAAGAAAATGGGCATTGTACGTTTTGATGAAAGGGCAAAGGAGGGCCTCTCTGAGGAAGGAAGATTGAAGCAGAGGACTTTTGCAGGAAAGGTTAAAATAAAGCTAATATATTTTTCCAACAATAGTTTTAAAAATTGCCATCCGTAAATACATTTCAAACTGAAAGCTCAAGAAGTCAAGTTTATCGTCATGCTCATTTTGTTTTCTACCAGAGAAATGCTTGTTGAAATTTACCAACTAATTTTCAACAGTCCCCATGACTCAAGTAGCTTTTCATCTCCAATTGATGCATACAGACAGAGAATTATCATAAAGACGGAATTGTTTGGTGAAGATTAAACATGTTTTCTCTTTGAAATCTTTTCCCAAGAAGTTTCACCAGAAAAACACTTATTTTAAGAGTGATGTGAATATTAACATTCAGATGATAAATAATTCTCTGCTACTTTTGTGGTTCTATGTTACCCATGAAAGAAGATTGCCCCCATTACCCCACTCAAAATAAAAATTAAAAAAATGAAGTAGAAAGATAATTCATTTTATTAGGAGTCTCAAGAAAGTGACTTTAGCTCCCTCAAGGCTATTGCTTATCTCCTGAAAAAATGGAATAAATGAAAATTTCAAATATGACATTTATCAATTTATCAGTAATTCTCAATCTGTTACCCATTTTTGACCATTTAAAAAACCCTTTAGTTAGTCCACTAAAATAAATACTAAATAGCATTAATAAATGTCATTCACAAGAAGGATGTACAATTGCATTTAAACCCTGATCCCAATAACATTGACAGAACCCCAGCCTAAAGCACAATCCTATTTACAGCAGATAAAGCAGAATTTTACAGTAAATAATATTGCTGGTTTCATATGGAGGCTCACTGACTAACTTACTAATGAATGACATCTCCATTTCTAATCATCTGTGTGATAACTGAAATGCTTGCCTTACCTCCTGAGCCCCAAACTCTATCAATAGGCACAACCTCATTTAGCATGTTCCTTGCTACTATTATTAATTAGAGGAGCTACCATTTCTTAGGGGAATAACTAGAAAGCAGTAGGCATTCTTCACTCAAAATGTAATGTGGTAATAAATCCCTTAGGATGAAAACAATTAGTAAGAGTGTAACTTCCCCCCAAAGTGGTAACCTAAATAAATTTTCAACAAAAAGAGTATATACCTCTGTTTCCACTGGCAAGACATTGGAATAAAATAAAACTCATAGTTTATTTATCTATATTTTTAAAATCTAAGGATAAATTCAGAGAAGCAAAAAGATAAAACCACAGATGGCCTAGATGCTAAGTAGAACATTCCACTGAGATTTGGATTATGCCTTTGCATCTTGCCTTCATCAAAAATATCAGAGGCTCCTTCAGTGAGGAGCAAGCCATTAAAAACTTTGATGCATGGCCTCCATTAAAATGGGATTAGTGTCTATTTGAGAAAAATTCATAGAATTGTAGGAGTGGAGCAGATGGCAAGGAAGAGAAGCAATCCAATATTTAATCTCATGCAACTATGAAGATGACATCAGAAAACATGCATAGAGATGATACGGAATTACTTTCCCAGTATATGAACCTCATGACCACAGCTACTCTGTCATATAAAGGAATCTTTGATGCAGAAACTTTAGATTTCAGCTTTTGGCTGATAATGGGCCTTCAACGTATCATCATGAATTAAACATGGAAGGGTCACACAACTGAATACTGCAAGGGATGTTGAAGAGGTTTATTTTCATATGTGCAGCTGGAAAAAAAAACACATTAGAAAATACTTTTAGGGACAAAGAAAGTAGACTTAGAGAGGAACAACAAAAATGTGATGAAATAAATAATTGATAAATGCATTTTCTCAATAGATTTTTCTAAGTTATATAATAGAAAAACAGCTCCGGAGACAGCACCTTAATCATTATTCAGTGAATATGTGTGGCCCGCTGTTAAAAAAGAAACAAAGGGCCCAAAATGGAATCACCAAGCCTCTCTTCAGCAAACCAAGACCTAACACCTAACCTGATTCCAGTTTCAGCTTCTCCCAGGAAGGTCATTTTAACTGGCCAATCTGGACTTTCCTGGTCAGCATCAGTGAGGTAATCTGCCTAATAGGCCCTATTAAATCCCCCCAAATGATGACCTTTCCAGAAATAACCAATTTATTTCATTTATGACTTCCTTGTCCCAGCCCCTCTAAGCCTTTAAAACCTTTTTCTTTTAGAAAAAAAAAATAGGTTGTTTTCTGAAATATGGAAATAAAAATGCTCAGAGTTGGAGAAATAAGCTATATTATGACAGTGAGTAAGGTTCCGGACTGAGCTCTCCCATGGGAAAAGAAAAAGCTCAGGATTTCCCCCAAGGGAAAGCACTGGACTAGCAGTAATTTATGGACTTGAGAACTTTATTATCCAGTGGAGGAATTAGAAAGCCTGTGGCTTCTGTCTGCCTCCCTTATCTCCTCCTGTTTTGAAAAAAAATTGAGGTGTGCTGCTATGAATTGTTTGGGTTACTGGACAATAGTCTCAGTTGGTGGATTTTTCTTTTATGATTAAGTTAAAGAAGAGCTATGGGCATGGTCTCTTTTCAAATATACTTTCTTTCTAAAAGCTAATTAAATGAGAACAACTCTGGAGTTTTCTACCTTCTGGAAATCCTTCTCAATTCTTTTACCTCAGAGTAGTCAAGTGTGGCCTCATCTATCAGATTATTAGACTTCAGAAATCCAGGGAAATACTAAGAACAATGTTCCAACTGGAGGAAATGAGCAAACAATGTGGATTGTTTAGTATAAGGTATTTTATTGGAATAAGTAATTAATAGATATAAGTAATTTCAGAGAGGAAATTGGTATTAAGAAATACTTTGAATCGTACTGGAACAGAAAATTTCAATTATGGCCATAAATTTATTCTAGAGTTATGCCAACTACAAATGTAGAGAAGTTATTACAAGAAAAAGTGGTATTCCCAAACATGGCCCCCAATTAATTCAACACTAAAGTGTCAGGGATTTAGAGGGGAAAAGAAGGAAAATGGAGGTTTTATATAAGAATAGTGATAGAAAGACAGAGTTCTCAGGAAAATGTAATGATTGACAGAACCACTATAGCAAACTTTATAATTTTTCAAAATTACAGTTTTATTTGCCACTTATGAAAAGGGGACAACTTGTATTAATCATGGATTTCTCTCCCCGCCGGCCCCCCGCCTCCTTAGAGGATATGAGAGTGATTTTTTTGCAACTAAACTCGTGATGAGAGATTAATACCATGTGAGTTTAAGTTCACAGGTCCTATGCTTTGGAAAACTGGCATAGATTGAACCAAACCTTGACAAAGCTGTTCCTTGTTGTTTGTTCTACCGTATTTCCCTCTATATTTCATTTTCTCCCAGATAAATCTCTGTTCTGATCTATGGTTCATAGCAATAATGTTGCCCAAGATTAAATGTTCGTCATATTATGAGATGAATGCTTTTGTTGGATAAACACTACTCTGTTAGGAAACTGGTACTGAGATTGGTGGTTTTGGAGCAAGAGTAATTGGTGCTACAAGTCTTATGTACCCTATTTATCCTCTGGGGAAAAACAAGACAGAAGAGATGTTAGAATTGAGTGAATCCAATTTGAAAGGTGTTTGATGGTGCTAAAGGAACTTTAACTCATGGGATGACAGCTCAGGCTACAGCTAGTAAAGAATCAGAAATCTAACCAGCCACTGATGTCTAGAATCATGTCAACTAAGAATAAATGGAGAAAGGGTGTTGGTTTTGTGCTTATTTTGAGATATTAAATTTCCCATTCTAACAAAAGGATAGAAGATTCTTTACATTATTACTTAAATTTCTGTGAGGAAATTGTTATTGCCTTAAAAAACAGTTATACTGTGCAAATGTGGGTATATTTATCATGTCATAAATTATGTATCATAAAATCTTTATTTAGAATACATAAATTATATATCATGATATGGCTATTAAGAATGGGGGCTCCATGGTTCTCAAAACTGCCTGGTACTGGCACAAGAACAGACATATAGACCAATGGAACAGAACAGAGAACCCAGAAATCGACCCAAGCCCTTATGCTCAATTAATATTTGACAAAGGAGTCAAGAGCATACAATGGAGTCAAAATAGTCTCTTTAATAAATGGTGCTGGGAAATTTGGACAGATACATGCAAAAAAAAAAAAAAGAAACTAGATCATCAACTTACACCATAAATAAAAACAAACTCAAAATGGCTAAAGGACTTGAATGTAAGACGGGAAACCATAAAAATCCTACAAGACTCCATAGCCAGCAAAATAGCAGATATATGTCGCAGCAATATCTTTACAGACACAGCTCCTAGGGCAATGGAGACTAAGGAGAAAATAAACAAATGGGATTACATAAAAATAAAAAGCTTCTGCACAGTAAAAGAAACCATCAATAAAACAACAAGAGAGCCCACTGCATGGGAGAGCATGTTTGTCAATGATATTTATGATAAGGGCTTAATCTCCAAAATTTACAAAGAACTCATACAACTTAACAAAAGAAAGATAAACGATCCAATAAAAAAATGGGCAAGTGATCTAAATAGATACTTTTCGAAAGAGAACATATAGAAGGCCGAGAGACCTATAAAAACATGCTCAAAGTCGCTAATCAACCAAGAGATGCAAATCAAAACAACAATGAGATACCATCTCACACCTGTCAGAATGGCTATCATCAACAAATCAACAAATGGCAAGTGCTGGAGAGGATGCAGAGAAAAAGGAACCCTCTTGCACTGCTGGTGGGAATGCAGACTGGTGCAGCCACTGTGGAAGACAGTATGGAGTTCCCTCAAAAAGTTAAAAATGGAACTCCAATTTGACCCCGTGATCCCATTCCTAGGACTATATCCCAAGAAACCAGAAACACCAATCAAAAAGGACATATGCACCCCTATGTTCATAGCAGAACAATTCACCATAGCTAAGATTTGGAAACAGCCTAAGTGCCCATCAGGAGATGAGTGGATTAAAAAACTGTGGTACATCTACACAATGGAATACTATGGCAGTATAAAAAAGAAGGAACTTTTAACATTTACAACAACATGGATGAAACTGGAGAACATTATGCTAAGCGAAATAAGCCAGTCGGAGAAAGATAAATATCACATGATCTCACTCATATGTGGAATATAATGAACAACATAATTTTATGAACAAGAATAGATCGATCTAGAGACAAATGGTAGGGGAGGGGGGTCAGAGAGCAACCAAAGGACTTGTATGCATGCATATTAGCATCACCAATGGACACAGACACTGGGGTGGTGGAGGCTTGCTCAGGGTGGGAATGGCTCGGGGGAGGCAGTCAATTGGGGAAAAAGGAGACATGTGTAAAACTTTAGACAATTAAAAAAAAAAAAAAAGATGAAGAAAAAAAAATGGGGGCTCCAAAAAAAGAACAGATCTAGATTGAAATCATGGATTCAACATTTTTCTATCAGCTTACTAACTGAGAACTTACACATTCTCAGTCTTAATTTCCCTATTTTAATATTGGAATAATTAAACCACATACCCCACAACGTATGATGATTAATTATGTGTCAACTTGGCTAGGCCATGGTACCCAGATATTTGGTCAAACATTATTTTAGATGTTTCTGTAAAGGCATTTTTAGATGAGATTAACATTTAAAACTGTAGACTTTGAACAAAACAGATTACTTCATAATGTGTGTGGGCCTTATCGAATCAACTGAAGGCCTAAACAGAAAAAGACTGATCTCCCAGGAAGATTAGGGAATTCTTCCAGAAGACCACCTTAGAACTCAACTGCAACTCTTCCTTGGGTCTCCAGTCTACCACTTTACCTTGCAGATTTTGGACTTGCCAAGCCTCCAAGATCCTGTGAACCAATTCCTTAAAAGAAAACTCTCAATCTCCCATCCTCTTTCTCTCCCTCTTCTTCCTCTCTCTCTCTCTCTCTCTCTCTCTCTCTCTCTCTCTCTCTCTCTCTCCTTCATTCTGTTTCTCTGGAGAATTCTGACTAATATATAGTGTTACTGTTAGTATTCACAAAATAATGCACGAAAAGTGGCTAGCATGTAGTAAGTAAGCAAGAAGTGCTATCTACTGTTTTCGTTCTGATTAATATTTAGACTTTACTATTTACTGCTACAAATATCACAGTATAATTTGGCGAGATGGTTTGGAGAAGGGATTAGGGAGTAAAGAAACTTTAGCATTGACTCAGTTCTTACTCTGTGCCACATTCTGTACTGAGCACTATCATTCAGATTATGTCTTAGAGTCCTATCAAACCCCTATTGCAGACACTGTTATTTTACAGAGAATGAAGCTGAGGTCCAAAAAGATTGAGTATCACTTTCGAGGTAAATACTAGTATATCTAGACCACTTTAATATATAATCAATCTGATCCCAGAGTCTATGCTCTTAAATTGTATACTACATTTCTTCAAAATAAAACATAGTTGAAAAAAATTCAATCAAAAAAATTTTTAAAAAGGATTCACTTCTGTCATACTGTATAATAAATATGGTCTTGAGGTTAGCCTCAAAAAGACTTCAAGGAAAACATTACAGCCATTCACAAAAGCCCCAGGGGACTAAAATGCCAATCCTTAAAGGCTCAAGTGGAAAGAGGAGTTAAGCCAGTCACCTGATGAAGATGGTGTTAGGACTGATCTCACTCTCTCACCTCACCCTCATACAGTAGTTCTCTAATGGATTGGACCACTGTCCTTGGATTTGGATTTGTTCAGAGAAGTTAAATATCATGTCTATAAATACCCTCTTTTTTGTTTATTTTTGGTTACAAAAAAATAAATGGAAATGATTCTCAGTCTTAGTCCAAGAGGCCCAGGGAAGGGAAGTAGAATAAATAATTAAAAACTGGAAAAATCATCCCATGTCTAAATCTGGCAGCTGCTACTCAGCTTCAATCAATTGTTTTTATGCTGACAAGAAGGGCCAGTTTCCCAAATCTTCTAATTTTTCAGAGAAGCCAGAAATATAAATTTTGATAAGAAATACTTGAACTTGTATGTACTGGGAATGAGTAGTAATTTTAAAAAATACATTGAGCAGGTCAACAGAATTGAACAGATTACATCTGTAGGAGGGTTTTGACATAGGGAATGCCAATTTACAAATGGTAAATGTAATTATGAAACAAAATAATTAAAATTATAAGAAACATGCACCCTAGTTTCATTAAAAAAATGAATCAAATTAATTCTCAGAACATATTTTTATTGTGATTTACTGGAGATGGAAGAGAAAGTGATCTATTCACTATTTGTCATCAACTTTTCTAGTTCCTAGTCTAAAGTGGCCTGATCCCTATAGCTCAAAAAAGATAAACAATTAATGCAATTACCTGCATAATAAGCAGGGCATTCACATAGCATTTGGGCATTCCATTGGCATTTTTATTTCAAAGTAGGAAATTAATGTATTGGTAAACCAGATAAAGATTGTTCACACTTATCAGGAAGAACCATGCAGGCAATATGCAAATACCTCAACTTTTTAAAAACTCAAATGTAGCATTCCAGTTAATCTTTGAAAGCACCTTTCAGTTATCAGAGGACTGTGAAGGTTCAAAGCAAAGCAAAACTCTTTACCAATTAATTATTATGTAATCCCCACATTATCTTATCTACTGATGAGTAGTCACTGAAAATCAAAAACAGTAGAAATCTGATTTTTAGTAAAGGTTTGATTTTAAATTTATATATATATGTTACATAATTATATATAAGTAGTTTACATAGTACTTGCATGCTACTTCATTAACCAATGACTGCTGAGTGCTGAGCACGTGATGATTTTAGGTTTTCAGTTAAGTTCCACCAGCAAGCATAGAGTTGATCTCATTCTGATTAAAAGAGGGCAGTCCTTAAAATCAGCACATTTTGTGATTCCTGTGCCACCCAGTGAGCATTTGAGTTAACATCTCTTCCCAATGAGAATAGGAGGAATCCAGAATCTTATCTCTTGTGAGTATCCTCTCTAATAAAAGGATAATATGCAAATTAACCTTCACTCCACTACATAAGCCACACCCACCAGCCAAGCCAAGTCATGCCCACCAGCCAATCAGGACGAGTATGCAAATTAACCCCAGCTAAGATGGCTACTATTGGGTTTCCCCGGCAACAGAAGAAGCTAAGCCTTCCACACACTCTGGCGGGCCCAGGCCTCCACTCAAGGATACAAAGTTTCAATTGTAGAAGGTAAACAAATCCAAGCGGCAGCCACGGATCAAGCAGGAGGCTTGGCTCTGCTCCAGGCTACAAAGTTTCAATTGTAGAAGGTAAATAAATTCCAGATACCAAGGCCTCTGCTTGGGTCACCAGCAGCTTGGCTGCCCTGCAAACCACCACAGGCCCCTTGCTCAGGCCTCTCCACGCCCCAAGGGAACCCCACCCTGATCCAGGATACCCTTCAGGGCAAACCAGCTGGCCCCCACCCGCGCACCAGGCCTCTATCCTCCTATCTAATAAAAGAGTAATATGCAGATTGACCATCAATCCAACACACAATATGGCTGCCCCCATGTGGTCAAATATCCTGCCCTTATGTGGACACAAGATGGCCACCACAAGATGGCCAGCAGGGGAGGGCAGTTAGAGGCAATCAACCCTGCAGGGGATGGCAGTTAGGGGTGACCAGGCTGGCAGAGGAGGGAAGTTGGGGGCAAACAGGCTGGCAGGGGAGCAGTTAGACATCAATCAGGCTGGCATGGGAGTGGTTAGGGGGTGATCAGGCTGGCAGGCAGAAGCGATTTAGGGGCAATCAGGAAGGCAGGCAGGCGAGCAATTGGGAGCCAGCAGTCCTGGATTGTGAGAGGGATGTCTGACTGCCCGTTTAGGCCCGATCCCAGTGGGATCGGGCCTAAACGGGCAGTCAGACATCTGTTGAGGGGTCCCAGATTGGAGAGGGTGTAGGCTGGGCTGAGGGACACCCCCCCCCTCCGTGCACGAATTTCATGCACCGGGCCTCTAGTAAGAAATAAAAGCATTCAATGTAAATATAAAATATATATGTGGGTATATATACATGTTGCCAAAACTCTATCTCTGAGCTAAACCTCAAGGGAATATTTTGGCCTCATGGAATACTTATGACATTTTTGCCCTGAAGGGTAATTGCATGTTCAATAAACCTCTGTACTAAAAAGTCTAATTTGGTAAACATAAGGGTTTTTTAATTTTTTTTCTGATTTCGCATAACTTTCAAATGCTAGAACATCAATTAAAGATGCAAGAGCTCTGAGAGTTATTCTCTCAGACATGTATCCTGCACAAATATACTATGCAAAACTTAAAGGATCTGGCTGCCCTAAACACATGTTGATCTGCCTTGGGTGAAAACATTACCCATACATCTTATTCTTACTTTTAATGTAATGCTAAAATGTAAATCATTCATTAGGAACGAGATGGAGGTCATGGTAAACATCAGAAATAAAAAAATGGCTGATTGTGCTAAGCGAAATAAGCCAGTTAGAGAAGACAAATATCACATTATCTCATTTATATGTAGAATCTAATGAACCAAGTAAACTGAGGAACATGATAGGTCCAGAGGCATGGATGCATGGAACAGACTGACAGATCTCAGAGGGGTGAGGGAGGGGGAAATTGGGAGAGATTAACCAAAGAATTTATATGCATATATGTATAGCCCAAGGACACAGACAATAGTGTGGTGAAGGCCTGGGGCGGGGTGAGGGCTGAGTGGAATGGGGAAGTGGTGGTGGTGGGGGGGAGATAACAGACATCTATGATGATGTCAACAATAAAAAATAAACTTTAAAAAAGGCTGTTTTTCAAATGATGTGTTTTTGAGATTGATTACCCAGATGAACAACCAGAGAATACCAAATGTGGCACGTAAAGTGATTCTGGTTAGTGGTTTCCTGAGATTTATTACCAGAGATTTTTATAGAGAGAGGTTCTAGTGAAATTTAATGAAAAGGCAGAGGGCAGGTAGCTAATTCAGAGCTAATAGAAAAAAGTTTTCCTTAAAATGGGAAAATTTGCTCTTTCTGGGGTATTTTTCAATAGGTTAGGCCAGCAAGTTCTAGCGGGCTATGAAATGACAATGCATGTAATTATAGCTATGTTTAATTGGAGAGCTTTTGTGCTTCCCATCACCAAATGACAAGTTCAATTTAATTTTTTAATTGAACTGACTAATTGCTGGACACAATTGTCTTAAATTGACAGGTAATTCAACCTATGCCTACATAACACTAAAATAACAGATCAACCCAGAAGAAAAAAAAAATAACAAGCTGATTAGGGTCACACAAAATTAGCTAATTAATAGAATTTTCCACCTTTTCACCATTTCTGTGTTAGAGATAAACAGCTTCAGCTCAGCAGCCATTCTGTCAAAACCAAAACTTATGCACTGAGACCACCTGACCCCATACTCCATCACTAAGTTTTAGCCTTTCCAGTGTTGCTTTTGGGGAATTAATATTATTACATTTGACTCCTCCAGACTAAGCAGTGAGCTTGGCCAGCCCAAGGCAAAATAACTACAGTCTACTTTGGGGATAATCCAAATCCCCTAATCAAAGATTTTTGGCTTCTTGAAATATCTACCATTCTCTTAGTCTCTGTTGATTTTCTGGATAACTTGTGGATGTCCCTGCCACACCATACTCAGGCCAGTCTCTCCCAAGAGCGCTTAACTTCCCAATCAGCTTTGATCCTTGTACCTTCCTGATGGATTTTGATAATGTAGTAAATTACTTGATGATTATTAAGCTACAGGCTCTTAATGAATTATATTCCGTGTAACTATTGCAAAGTTGAGGAGACTTTGGCACAGAAGAGTGGGTAAGGAGACTCTCAGATCTCCCCTTAATGGGAAGAGGGCAAAGGATTTGGAAACCCTGGGCACTCTTAGTGCTCCTGAAATGGCAGGCTGTAAGGTGTTTGTACATGAGGCTGATCCTGAAGACCTTGCTTGCTTTATTCTTAAGAGTTACAACTGTCACCCCAGGATAGAATTCTGCAGCTTTTCAAATGTAAGAGGCTCGTGGCTATTCCCCCCACTTCCAGGGATTCTGACTCACTGTTCTAGGCCAGATCCAGGAGCTTTTGTTTCTTGGAATTCACACAGGTAAGTATGACGCACAGCCAATGTTTAATGCATAGGACTATATTCTGGTCATTAGATTATTATCCAGAACCTCAAAAAGTGGAAGAAGCCAGTTACTAAAGAACACATATTATAGGATTCCATTTATATGAAATGTCTAAAATAAGAAAATCTATACAGATGAACAGATTAGTGGTTTTTAGGGATGGATTGGGAGCAGAGAAGGGAAATAGGGTGGTGAGCTAAATGGTACAGAATTTCTTTTTGAGGTGATGAAAATACATCCTAAAATTGATGTTGGTGATGTTTGTACCAATTTCTTTTTGAGGTGATGAAAATATATCCTAAAATTGACGTTGGTGATGTTTGTACCAACATCACATTTAATATATGTGAACATATTAAAAACAATTGATTGGTGCACATTAATGGGTGAATTTTATGGTATGTTAGCTATATCTCAAAAAATGGTTATATACAATTATTATGATATGCAGTAAAACACCTATTCACAACTGTAACAGAATATTACATCACTCTGTGTCACTCTTTTGGGGGTCTGAAAACAAAAAGTTACAGTAGCAAAAATGTTGTTAGGATTTTAAATCCAGATTTTATTTTTCTTCTAACCCTCAGCATTGGTAACTTGGTGATGGAAACTCTACTCTGCTACTGACATAAAGTGACAGTCCTCAAAAAACATCTGGGTCAAGCCATCAATAATGTAAAAGCAAGTTCCTTGTGGATGGCGGAGTCAATATCATTTTTATGACAATATGCTGTCTGGTTTTTATGTGTGTGGATGATTATTCAATTAAGAGAGCACATTATTTCTGTCAGAGCAAAGTCGCTCCCCTTGCCACCCACCAAATCTTAACAAGAGCACTCTGTCATCCACTGCTCAAAGCCAGCACACACAATAAATCTATCAGCCTTGAGAAGGAAGTGGCTAGTGTCGCTCAGGCAGAATTAAGTTTTTACTGTCTATAGCCATGGTCCAGTCAACAATGATTAAAGCAATCAAGAAACCAATGATAAAATGTATAATCCTCTAAATATATATTTTTAAAAGTTTTAATAAATGTTTTTGAATGAATAAATAAGATAAGTAAATGAGGGGTTCTTTGACTAAATAATTACTATAAATAAAGAAAAGGACATACAAAACCTTTAGTTTGGAAATTATTACTCATTCAAATTAGGTGAGGTCATTTCTGGATAATTTTGGGGGTACTACTAATAATTCCTGATTTTAATACTATTGAGATGGATGGTGTACATGGATAACTGTTAAATATACAAGTGCCACAACTTTTATGTATATATTTATTGAGATTTAAGGTTGTGCCATATGCAGTACATCTTTAGGCACTAAACCTGAACATATTTTAAATACTTTGTCAACACTAAGTTTCCCTTTTACTAAGCTTAGATTCTATATCCTTATTTTTCTTGGAAGGAAACTTAATCAAATCCCCCATTTTCTAGATAAGAAAATGAAGGCCAGAGACATGAACTTACTTGCTCAGTGTCTCATAGCCAGGAAGGGGTAATGCTGGGATCAGATCTGGAAACCTCACCTAGAGATAGAGTCCAATTGAGATCCTCAGGCATCACTCAGAGTTGATCTGGCTTCCAAGTACATTGCATTATTCAGCTTGGGCTGCCTAACAAAACTCCACAGTCTGTGTGGCCTAAACAACAGATATTTATTTCTCACATTTCTTAAGGCTGGAAAGCCCAAGGTCAAGGTGTTAACTGATTTGGTTCCTGGTGAGAACTCTTTTCTTGAATTACAGACTGCTGCCTTTCACTATATTCTCTCATGGGAAAGTGGAGGGAGAGAGAGAAGAGAGAGATGGAGGGAGAGGGTCTTTCTTTCTGTCCTTATAAGGCCACCTATTCTATTAAATTGGGACTCCATTGTTATGATTTCATTTAACCTTAATTCCCTCCTAAAAGCTCTAACTCCAAATACAATCATATCACAGGTTAGGACTTTAATGTATAAATTTGAGAGAACATAGGGTACAGCAAACTCAAACATCATGATTCAAGGAAACAGATAACAATGGCCAGACTGCCATGTTGCCTATGATTCTTTCAGGCCTGATAAGCAAAGAATACTTCTTCCTTTTCTACCCATCCTCAAGTGTCAATAATTCACTCATTTAAAAAGTATTTATTACCTACTATGGACCAAGCACTGTGTGGGACATTAGAGATATAAAATGTGTAAGCATACATGTTGTGATCAGACTATTTTAGGTTCAGCCTCATCAGTTATCAATAAATGTATCAATGATTGCAATTACTTAGCTATCAAATGGACACAAATTTGTAAAACAAACTATTCTGAACATAGTGAACCAAACACACGTCATAAACTCTTAGTTGTTTATAAATGAGCATAACCTGTCAACACTTATTTATCAATCACTATATGAAGGATATTTTAAAACTTTTAACATATATGATTCATTCAATACTCATAACACTATGAGAAAATATTTTTATTCCTTAACTGAGGGGAACAAAACAGAGATGAGACAGGACCTGTCTAAGGATGCACAGTGGTCACTGTGCTGCCTCTCACAATTTTATGGCCTGCCCCTCTTGTCTGTTTGCTAATTTTTAGCCCAATCCATATATATAAAAGCCTAATATGCAAAGTGTCCCCTCAGGAGTTCAACTGACCGGGAAGTTCACTATGACGTGCGCTGACCACCAGGGGGCGGTGTGGAATGAAAGGAGGCCCGGGCTGGCAGCTGGCAGCCACTAGGGACCCTACCTGTGCACAAATTTCGTGCACTGGTCCTCTAATAGGAACTATAACAACAAAAGCCTTAATGTCATAACATTTAAAATTGCAGCAAGAATGAAGGATTAGTCCTTCCTGTACCATTAAATGAGCAGGTTGTGGTGCTCCAGGTGGTGGTTGGGGAAGTGTCTGCTCTGCAGAGCCAGTTGCACAATCCAATTTGGCTTCGTGTGCAACAACGCAAATTCGGCATTGTGATTTCTACCTGTCTGCTAGGTCTTTGGGGCTAGGTCTCTTAACTCTCACATGCTTTGCTTTCTTTGTGTGTTTCTCCACCCTTTCCATTACCTCCTTTGGTAATGCCCACATACACACACACACACACACACACACGCACATTCTATCCTATAGAACAAGAAAAACAAAACCAACGTTTTCAAGCATTTTGTGGTGATTTAAGAAACAAACATTATTGTCTCATTATGTATTCTGTCCTTTTCTTTAAAAAATACATATATTTTATTGACTTCGAGCAGAAGGGAGAGGGAGAGAGAGGTAGAAACATCAATGATGAGAGAGAATCATTGATTAGTTGCCTCCTGCATGCCCCACAATGGGGATCAGGCCCACAACCTAGACATATGCCCTGACCAGTAATCAAACCTCGACCTCCTGGTTCATAGGTTTATGCTCAACCACTGAGCCATGCCAACTGGGCTATTCTGTCCTTTTTAGTAGAAGATGAGAAAATACAGACACACCATCAAAATAATTTCTGCAGCCATGGTGATGTGCTCTCTTCCATTCCTATTCTCACTGAAGGCAGGGCTATTGGAAAGGGTATATGATTCTGACACAGAGAAAACCAACTGACCTGCATGGACATTGTCTGGGACTAGTGAAGGTTAATACACAGTCCTACACAGTTTTAAAATCTGTGTAATTTCTCTTCTTAAAATGTTCATTTACTCACAATTAATGTGACAGTAATATTCTTAAACTTGTGTTTTCATGTACAGGTTACCAACCATTCCTATATATTCATTAATACAAGCCTTATAGGAAAGTTTGAATATATGTAGGCATAAGAAAGAAATATACAAAATCCAATTTTTCCTCAAATATTCTCTTATTCAAGGTTTTCTTCTAATTTGCATTGTTTTAATTAATCTTAATTAGTGACATAGGACAATGGCTCTGAGTTTTGTATCTGTGTTACCTGCTGACCCTCTATAAAATGCTTTGGAAACATGAGATATATTTACTAGGTTCTTCCACATTTCTTATGACTAGAGATTATTTTATGTTCTTCACTCTTACCTAATATTGTAAAATAATTTTTATCCTAAAAGATAATACCCCCAAATACATATATATGTGTACATATGATACATATGTTATTATGAATGATATCTATTTAGCATCACAAAAAAGTGTGATCTTGTCATTTTTCTGTATACCTTCCACTTAAATTATTGATATTCTTAGCAAAGCATATTTCATGCAAGGAATTTTTTCATGTGTATCTGGAAATATTCATTTTACATATGGGTGAGGGGCAGAAAACACATTAACTGGAAAACAAAATGCATTGTCCCCTGCAAGAACATTGATTTGACCACATAGATGGGACATCACTTCTATAGTTTACTAGCAGGCGTCTCTGGTTATTCCCCCTGGGCTCAATTTTCCACTATAATTTCAAAATTTGAAAGTCATATTCTTTCATCACGTTTCAAAATTATTCTTTTCTTGCATCAAAAATTGATTTTTTCTGAGTGTTTTCCATTTCAGCAAAAGTAATGTATTGCTAGATGCCTTTATGAGACCACAGGAAATATGCTTACCTCTTCAATATCCTTTTAATAAAAAACAGACTGGAATCCACCAGGAATATTTAGTCACATCAGGAGGGAGGGAATTTGACTAATTTGTTATATTCTTATGAAAGTGTTGAGAAGGAGAATTTTCTAAATAAGTTCTGATCTTTGTCAAATCTCTCTCCCTAGGGAGAATGCAAATATTTGATTGCAGTGACAAGGAAAATGTATCTTCTATTTATACTTCCTCTGCATGATTTGTATAGAAAAGTGTATAGGGTAAAGGGAAAACTCATATTCTATAAGTCCTAGAAACTTGATTGTGACCAATGCTACAGTGTCACGTGCAAAAGGACTCTCTACTTTATTATCACTAATGATCTTCCATTCTATCCTTGATATAGGATGCTTTTAAAGCAACAGTTAAAGAATTGAGAAACCTTTGCTCTCTTTAATTACAAGGTATTTTCTAAATTATTTATTTCAGATGATCCTTAAATGTGACCTTTCTGTCCATTGATTCCATCATTATACAGATGAAGAAACAAGATCCAGGGAGGGTGTGTCAGTCAGGGTTCAGCCTGAGACACAGGACTAGTAAGATATGCATATCAAGGGATGTTATGGGTTAAATTGTGTCCCCCCCCAAAAGATAATGAGGTCCTAACCCCCAGCACCTGTAAATGAGACCTTATTTGGAGGGCCTTTGTAGGTGTAATTAATTTAAGAACCTGGAAATGATATTATCCAGGTACAGCCTAAATCCAATGACAAATGTTCACATAAGAGACACACAAAGACATACAGAGAGAAGAGCAAGCCATGCAAAGATGGAGGCAGAAATTAGTTATTCAGCCTCATTCCAAAAAATAATTAGAGTCATCAGAAGCTAGAAAAGTCAAGGAAGCTGTCTGCCCTAGCCGTTGGAGGGTGCATGCCCCTATCAAAATCTTTATTTCAGATTTCTGGTCCCCAGAATTGAGGGAATAACTTTTTGTCTTAAGCCAGTGAATTTGCAATAATGTTTTTACAGCAGCCCCAGAAAACAAATGCAGTGTAGGCTGGAGCTCTTGGGCATGAGTTAAGGCTGCAGCCTACTCGTAGAATTTCTTCTTCCAGGAAATCTCAGTTCTGCTTTTAAAGTCTTTTAACTGATTGAATTAGGCCCGTGAGATTATCTAGGATAAACTCTTTTACTCAAAGTCAAATGATTATTAACATTAACCCCATCTATAATACTTGCCCAGCAACACCTAGATTATGTTTTGATTGAATTGTTGGGGACTATAGCCTAGCCAAGTTGACACATAAAACTGACCATTACAGAGAATAAGTGGCTTGTTCAAAGTCACAAAATTATTTACAGTATTCTGACTTTCAACCTAGTCAAATATTTTAAAAAAAAACTTAGATCAGCTAGCTGACATAGACAGAAGTTGGATACCACCTAACATTTATTTATATGTACAAGGGCAAAGAAAATAATACTATATATAGTCTTAGCCAAGTCAACCTTAGATACATGGCACTAAGAATGAAAGAAAGCCAGAAATGTCATCTGTAGATGAACTGGAGTGAAAAAAAGTTCCACAAGGTGCATGTTTTTATAGTAATAGATGGTGAGTCTCCAGCTAACTAAAAGGACTTCTGTGTTGTTGAAGGGGTTATTCCTATGGGGAAGGAAAAGTGAATTGTCTCAGACAACTCAGGAGCTTCTGGTGACTTCTGAGGTTTAGTGAAAAAAGAAGATTAGAGCACAAGAAACAAGTCAAAGACAGAGACTGAAGTGGCAAATTACATAAAGTGGCTGTTGTGCTTATACCATGTTCAGATGGTACCTGACTTATGATGATTTGACTTACAATTTTTCAACTTTATAATGGTACAAAGATGATATGTATTCATAGAAACTGTACTTTGAATTTTTAATTGTGATCTTTTCCTGGGCTAGGTATATGCAGTATGATACTCTTGGGTGATATTGAGCAGTGGCAAGAAACAAAAGTTCCCAGTCAGCCATGTGGTCACAAGGGCAAACAAGCAACACGCTATACAGGGTAGTATTAAATGAATTTCAACTTACAACATTTCCAAATTGTGATGGGTTTATCAGGATTTAACCCCATTATAAGTCAAGGAACATCCATAAATCTTTGTCCACATATCAGCAGTAAATTATCTGCTTCTTGTTAATTTGTAAGAGTAATTTAATTCCATTTGAGATTTGTATCAAGCAGGGTCCTGCTTCAAGGTGAGCCCAAGAGCAAGAACACAGTCTGCCCATAGAAGCTCTGTGCTACCCTGTGTTTTGACCATGATGACCTTAACTAACATTTGCCTCACTTGATAAACTTCAGATGAGTTTTTCCTGGCTATAGTCCCATGATCTTCCTTTTCTTAGGGCTTTTACTTTAGAAAAAGTGCCATTGTAAATTCATTTTCTGTCCCTTTTCAGATATTGGTCTTCTCCCAATCTCCTTCCAGTTTTACAACCCAGAAATGTCTTCCTCAAGGACTTAGGAGCCATCCCTTTGATATATGAGAGGGTAAAAACTTTTATAAGCACCAATTAGCAAACATAAATGGTGTAACTACATTGACTAACCTCCTCCCTCCCCAATATTCTTCAGTACTTTTCACTTGCTCACCATATGCTTAGGAACTTTTCCATCTTCTGTTTCAGTGGAGTCAAATTTAATATTTCTCTCCTACTGCAATAGTCTTGAAAAAAAAGTCTCCCTTGCTTGTTCAACTCTGTCCAGTGCAATTTTTCTTCTGTCCAGAGGTTCCCAACCATGTGCAGAGGCATGGAGTCAATATATGAGTCAGAAAAGATTTGCTAAAATATTTATACCCTTGCACTCAGGGAAAGTAGATGGAGCCAATGTACCAAGAGCCCTAAACCAGGATTCTCTGGGTGCAAGGAACCTCTTTCATTTACGTATATTCAGTTACATCTACATCATTCTCTATGCGAGTTCTTCCAAGAAAGAGATGGGATATCACTGACATGGATGTGAAAAAGCATCAAATTCCTTAGGTAATATATATTTATAAAATGTTTATTATGCATAAATATTTCATTCAAATTTAAAGGAATGTTTAAAAAGCAGGGGAGGAGGAGTAAAACTAAAGTGCTCATAAGGAACTTGAAATATAACACCAAGTAGTAAAAATACCAAATAGGAAACTTGAAAGAACATATGAGCAAGTTACATGACAATACAAATAAAGATTTTTTTTCAAACCTGAATAAATGGAATTGGTGGATATTAATAGGACGTCAGATTAAGAAGAGGCAATATTATATGGAGAGAGTGAGGGTCAGATTTAGTAAAGAAGAAAAGTTGGGTGAGTAGTGAGCATTATTGTTCTTGGAAAGCTTTGTAAATAGTATGTGTTCTCCAAATATGATCTAATGTTGTGGGGTGAAAAATAAACCAACCAACTTTCATTGGGGCCTGAGAGACAAGCAGGACAGGCTCCTGAGTGCTTCTGTGGTGACTCAGAAGAGAAGCTGTGGGGTCTTTAAAGGACTTTCTCATCCATGAAGCCTGGTCCTACCTGTAGAAGTGTGTGCCTGGCATGTGATCCTTCTTGATTTGCCCATCCCTGAAAGCTTTCTGTGAAATAATTTCTCCCTGCTCTGCTCTGTGGTCTGCAGGCTGAGCTCTTCTAAACATTTCCTGTGTCTCAGCTTGTGAGAAATTGGGGTTAACCTGTTATTTCCAAACTTCTGACCGTTGTTATTCATCTCCTGGCCTGAATTCTGAAGACCCCAATGACAATTTCTAGATGATAAATGAAATCTGCCACTTCCCCTCACCTTTAGGCCATTCATCACAATTCCAGTTATTTGTGGGCTGAATACTTCTTCTGGACCCTCGTTCCACAATCAAGCTGATTCTTTGAATCTGCAGGCTTCACAAAAGACCCCAGAAGTACAGGACCTGAGAGATATCTTGCACATCCTGCCCTTCTGATTTATTCATTCAGCAATTGAGCCCCTCATGTGAGCTAGTGAAACTTGGGGTTCCAGGTTGCAGATCCTTCTTGTGGGTCCTTGTCTGACAAAGATGAAGAATAAATTCATGGACTAACAGATTCCTTTAATAAAAATGTAGAAGTTTATTGGAAGCATATACAAACTCCATCTGAGCTGGGGTGTCCCCAAAGGGGACCCCCTGGAGAGAGGCCCCCAAATGGGGAAAGACTGCTCTCTCTCTCTCTCTAATGGGAAAAAATCTAAATCCAAAACTCTAAAGTCTGAAATCTCTCATGACCCTTTATCTCCAGTTTATATATGCTGTAATTCTTTGTCTGACCCTGACCCTTTCTAATTGCTCTCTTTTCTTAATTTGGGGCCTCCGTGCTTTCCTCATTGGTCATTCTCCTACATAGTATCAGTTTCAAAGCTCAAAACCCACGTGGTGCCCCTCTTCTGCTCTCCCCACTTATCTTGCAATATTCCTCTATCCTCTGTGAAAGTATGTTTCCTTCTTCCTGATATCCTGTGACTTGTCTTTATCCTCTGTGAATGTAGATCTTCCTCCCCCCTTATCCTGTGGCATTTCTCTATCCTCTCTAAGATAAGCATTTTGGCGTCTTGGCATCTCCAAGCCCTCTTCTATGTATTCTTCCCCCATGGACCCTCTTTATTCCATAAACCTGTCTCTTTTGTCTCTAAAATTCCTTTCACTAGGAACAGTGCTCAGCCTGGGGTATAGTTATGAAAATGTTTGCTTTCCTAGAGTTGAAAATCAATTGGGGATACCAAAAACACACAAGGAAGTGATTTGAGGAGAAGCATAAGCAGCTGTGGAAAGGAGAAGGTGGCCAAACCTGGTCTGAAGGACATAAAGGCTTCTCAGAAGAAGTTACATGTCAGCAGTTGGGGTTTGAAGGATGAGCAGGAATTGGCCAGGTGACTATCTCCTTACCTCCAAGTTTCCAGTCCCTGCATTTGCCAGGTTCCAAACACAGCCCTATTTTGGTGCCTGAGCCTATCTTTCCTTTCCCAGGAAATATTGCATTTCTCCTACTCACTCCAAGCCCACACCCCACAGTGAGATAGTAAGTCCCTGATTCACATTGTCTTGGGACCTCTGTAAATAGCACTCATACTCATGTGATCTGAGACCAACATTTTAACTCCACCACTAACAATGTTTGTGAGCAATGGAAGTCATATTTTTCTTTTGTTAGATCCATATTCTTCATCTATGAATGGGATAATGTATGACTGACAACTTCACACAGAGAAAAGTGAATAAAATAGTATTCTTATAGTTGTTGCATTTTAAAGGAGAACTAAAGAGGAATATGATCAATTTCTGTTAGATAATTAGCTTTCAAAAATACCCATTCCGTCCCTGTTTGCATTTAATTATAATTTTCACCATTATCACTATCATCATCAAAGCTAATATGTGTTGATTGCTAACACAGTAAATGCACATAGAGACACTACACAAACACTGATGAGTGTCATAATCCTCCCAACAATTCTATGATATTGGTATTATCATATTCAATTTTACATATGAAGAAATTTAGGCAGAAAGAGATTAAACACCTTGTCAAAGGTCAAGAATAGTTGCACCTGTTAGCATATCATGACTGACCTCCCTTTATCTCCCAACTACCTACTACCTGAGTCTAGACCCCTGCCCTCACTGTGGCCTTGGCCTTGTTTCGGATGGTCCGCATTAAAACCCAGCAACAGCCTGGCCCATCCTTATCTTTATGGCACGGCAGAGGAGCCGTCTTTTACACGCCACGATCACAGACAAGTTCAAGCCACTTCTTAAGCCGGCAGACACACAGTGTTACAGAATGTGACAGTGCTCCACAGGACAGTCACCACTGGGAAATTTATTTCATCGAGTGGTAGCGAAGAAGCAGGTGAAATGAAAGCCTCCTGCCCAAAGTGCTAGCTGTCCTTTTAAACAACAGCATCCACCTCTATTTGCAGAGAACAGCAAGAGCATCCATCAGGACACCTGACTCATTGCTTCTATTCTGGTCTCTGGATTAGTCAGAGAAGTAAACGAAGGGAATATGATGCTATCAGACCCTGAGTCTTTGTTACCCTGGGGTGTTCTGGCTACTGATTATCTCCATTGATGCTCAGGATAATAATGAGGTACTTGCTCATTTCCTCAGTTGAAATTCATGGGAGGCTTTCTTTAGAGCAGAAAGGAATTTGAGAGTCACAGATAGTATATTCTCAAGGCAATCTCCCATAGGCCATTAAAAAAAAATAAAGCTGAATCTGTTACCTTTGGGGGCATACTTAACGATATTCTATGTAGTGAGGTATTAGAAAAAGTAAGACTTGAAAGAATAAGCCAAAACCCAAAAACATAATTATCAAATAATGTAGTCACCTCAGGAAGCTATATACTGATTGAGAAAAAGTCGAATCATTTATTTGCTGAATGACCCTGGCACTCACCCATTATGTGGTCCAGCAAATAGTTCAGTAGGAAGGAGCTGAATGTGCTGAAGGGCCACAAAGTCACTAGCCCATACAAGGCTAGTAGAGAAACTCCCTAGGTTATTGACACCTGAACTCCATTTCCCCAAAAAGGTTATCTTACATAATAAAAAGGTAATATTTAAATTACCATCACTCCGCTACGCCCATGATTGGGCCAGCGGGTGACACAGGGGGTGGGACTCGGGGTGGCTGGGGTGGTGATTGGGCCGGCAGGACGCTGAGCTCACGTTGCCAGCGGCGATGCGAGCTCAGTGTCTGCGCCATGGCTGTGCTGCGGCACAGAAGGGCCTCTGGGGCAGCGAGCTGAGCCGGCGTTTTGGAGGTTTGGAGGCGGCGGGCGGTGGGCGGGCGGCGCGGCTCCCCGGGGAGGAGTCTGGCGGCAGTTGGGCCGCAGGAGCACGTGGTGGTGGCCCCAGCCTGGCCTGGGCTCAGCAGGAGGACCATGCCCCCGCCCCACCTCGCCCTAGGGGCCCAGGGACTTCGGAACTGCCGACCAGCGGACAGACAGCTTACACGTGCATGATTAAATCATGCACTGGGCTTCTAGTTTCTTATAAATAGAAAGCTTCTGTTGCCACAGGCTTAGCCAAATGTCTTCCACTCCTTCCATAATCTCAATAAATATTCAGGAGGCACCAGAGTGAGGTGTTCTCTCTGGGAGAACATTTTATGGTACATCCAGTTATGCCTAAGCACCTATCTTTATTGGACATTAAGAGTCCTAGGAGTACTCAGTATCCAAGGGTAGAAATTATACTGTTTTCTGTACAGGAAATAAGGATGTATGTACTAGTAGCAGTGAGTTCAGTTTAGCAGTGAGTTGAATGAATGGGTGCATTTTGCTGACTCTTTGCTTGGAAATCTTCTCTAATAAACCTTGATGTATGCTTAGCCATTTGACTTGACCCTTTTATGACATGGCTTATTGATTTGATATGCCTCAAGCAATTTATTAATTTCTCAGGTATAAATCGGAATAATAATGCCTTTCAAGTTCATACAAGATTTAAATAAGGAAATTCACGTACAGAACTTGGCACCAGGACTAGGCCAAAGCATGTACTCAACTAATATTACTGGTTTTGTATGTAGTATTTGACAAAAGGCTTAGTGGATAGTAGGCACTTTTTAAAAAAATGTTATTCCCTCTCACTTTCACAACTACTACCCCATAATCTTGAACTTCTTTCGTTAATTAGCAGACCTAACTCTGGCTATTTGCAAAATTTATATCATGTTTCATAGAGCAAAATTTTATCAGTTAAAGGTATAATACCAAAATGGCACTGACTCTGAAGACAATTTCAAACAACAGTTCTCAAAATGTACTGAGCAATGGAAGCATCATTTATTGAGAAAAATGTGAAGACAACAGGCATTGTGTTGTGTGAGTTTTGGCTTGCTTGGATTAAATTAATGAAATATCAGATAATAGTAGTCAATAGTATCTGGTATTTTACCTCAATTTAATTCTGCAAACACTTGATAAACAACTGCTGGCATCAGAATACAGTGCTGGGCTCTGTAGGAAGTGCAAAACTTAATAAGATTGACCCATCCGAATACAAATCCATGGGGCTGTTATAAAATTTAAAATAAAAAAATACATGCTACAACTTTTGTGGATGTCTAAATAAATAAGGTAACTATTACTTGGGAATTTCCTAATTGCAAATGACAAATCCACTAGCTTAAACATGGGAGAGGGTATAGAATAGGAAAATACACGATGATTAAAGGAATTGAAGTCAAGGAGTATTTAGTCTCAGGCTTGGCTGGACTTGAGATCCGAGGCTTATGGTATAGCCTGTTTTTCTGTATGTACTTTCTCTGTTTTAGCTGGGTTTCCTCTGTGTTGACTTCATTATCATTCCGATTTCCCCTTGCTGTGCTATTCAATGTTAAGTAGGTCTAGACACATTCTCATTGTTGAGCAATTATGAAGGAAGAGAGTCCTTTTTCCCAAAAGGTTTTATAAAAGATCCAGGAATCTGAACCATTATTCTTATTTAGATTTTGTAACCATCCATAAAGCTATCACTCTGGCCCAAGCGATAGAATGCTCTCATTGATCCAGCCAGGGTCATGTACTACTCCTAGAATGTCAAGACTAGAGTCGGCCTTATACAAGGCATTTATATTAAAAATAGTATAATTAGAGTAGCATTTTCTGAAGAATAGAAATTTTATGCTGAGCAATTAAAAAAAAACACTATAGGATGCATTAGTTAGGATTATGTTAGAAAGTGGCAACAGAATAACTGAAAGTAACAATGCTTTAAACAACACATGAGTTTGATTTTTTACAGTCAAATCTCAGAGTTAGTCAGCCTTCAATTGATAAGCAAACTATAGTATAAGAAATCTAGGCTCATGTCTCTGTTGCTCCAACATGGGTTTTACTTCAGAGTATAACATGGTCCACGATAGTTGGTAGATTACATTACATTCTAACAGGTAGTAGGTTGTATGAATTTATAGATGCTCCCCTCTTTTAAGGATGTGTCTTGGAAGTTACACATACAACTTCCAATTGCATCCTATTGGCCATAACTGAGTATCATGGCCACATCGAGCTGCAAAATAGGCTGAGACAGTAGTCTTTATTCTGCCCAGCTAAAACTTGGGTTTGTATTTTTGGGGAAAAGTGAATAATGGGATTTGGTGGCAATAAGAAGCATTTATCAAACACACGGAAATAAATATAACACATGCTAAGGGCTATACAGACACAATAAGGAAATAATGAGTTTGGGTTTTGTGTTTCTGGAAAGCTATGACACCCTAAAATCAAACCAGCTTCTTGATAACACGGCCAAATTTGGGAAATGCTGATGCTTCTATACACTGAGATAATGCTCAATAATAAGAAAAGTGAAATTGTGGCAGCCAGATGCTTCAGGCACATCTATAACATATCCTTGAAGATCCATCAGAGGCAATCCTCTGAGATTGTAATGATATAATTTCTTAGCCTTGAGATTTCATCGTTTTAGATCTCCCAACCATGTAACAAATAGTAGCAAGCAGTTAACATGACAATTTAAGAATAAAATTAAGAAAATGATGCCCCCATTTGATCATCAAGAAATGAAAGTTAAGAGGCCAAGATGATTTAGTGTAGGCGATAGGAAAAATAGGACAAAACCAAGGAAGTGGTCTTTGATGATTTAAGTCTAACACAGGGGCAGCATTTTTTTTTTTTTCTGTAAGAGCCAGGCTGTCCCTGAAGGCCTCCTCCTTCTTAAATCTGCACTTCATTTCTCCCTTCAAGGTGTGGGTGCGTGGCTCAGAATCCATCCGGGTACAGCGAGAGGGACCAGAGGACCCAGGTGGAGACTTAGACACACACGCCTCCAGTGGCAACACAGCCTCCAGGGAAAGCACGTGGTGGGGACACACTTCCTGCTGGAAGCCTGGGGGTTCTAGGTGGACTCCGCAGGTGGGTAGGTGATGAGGTCATCGGAATTATTAGGGCTGCCATCGGGATCACTGGGGCATCGGAGGAAAGCAGCATCTTAGGCCCAAGGGATCGCATCCTTATAAACCCCAAGGACGAACCCCAGTGGTGCCCTTGGCAAAGTGGGCGGAGAAAGTCTCCCTTGGAAGGTGGACCCTGCACTCAACTGCACATTCCACCTGCACATTCCACCTGCCGAAACCATGTGCACACAGAGCCTGAGCCCTTGAGCAACTTTCCCAAAGGAGGGACGGGGGATGCTCCCAAGGGCCACAAGGCTCCTGGGAGATTTCCTAGCCTGCAGTACAGGGTGGGACAAAAGTAGGTTTACAGTTGCTCCTATGGAAAAGATTGCATTAATAAACAATGATACAGGAATAAACTCTGTGTTTCGGGTACTCACAACTGTAACCCTACTTTTGTCCCATCCTGTAGTGCCCTCCCTCCCCTCCCCCCCCCCCCCCCAAAGTAGCTCTAACTCCCTCTGCTGTCCCCACCATGGGCCAGGACTGCGAGCGCCCTGCAGCTGTCTGGAGGGAGCACCTAAGGGGGGCTTGATCACTGTCTCCCTCCCAGGCAGAGGCCGGTGCGCAGCTGGAGCCGGCGGGGGACCAGGACTGTGAAGGAGGCAAATAAGCTACTCCAGCGGACTGAGTGAGCTGGCCCTGGGCAACTGGGCCCTTCCCCTGGAGAGCAAGCCAGCAAGCGGTTAGGAAGGGCGGCCAAGAGCGGGACAAGGGCGACCCCCGCGCTGCCAGGGCACGCGGGGAACTGCAGCCTGGCCCTGGCTCACCAGGAGAGCCGCATTGGTTGGGTCTGTGGCTCACCTTCATTCCCCGCCAGGGTGAAGCAAACCTTCTTTTCGTATCTTAAATTTATATTAATTTATAGGATTTATATTAATTTTTAGGATTAATTTATCCTAAGGAAAAGTTATGAGGTCTATTATTGTTATTGCATTATAGGAGTGGAAGAAGGGGAGGTGGAAGAGAAGGAGGAAAAAAGAGGTGAAAGTTTGTATACAAAAAATGAAAATGTGAATGCTATAATAAAGAGGACAAAATATTTTCTTATTTCTTTAACAATTAATGACTAGACCATTGTATCAACTTCAGAATAAGTTGAAAACTGAAGGAATCTTTAAATAATGTGCTTTTACTCTTTAAAATTTCTCATAATAATTATTTTAAATCAACTCCGATATGTAATAGCTTGATTGCAACTAATTGTATTAGGAGATACATTTACATTTATTTTTATTTCATCATGGTTTTTACATTTACATTTATTTTTTATTTCATCACTATGACAAGCCATTTTGGGAATGGTCTATAAACTTCTTTTTATGTGACTTTAATTCCCTCAATATATCAGCAAAACTGATACATTAGGTGTTGACTCTTCTTAGAACTTATTCACTTAATACTTAATTAGTTCAATGTTTGCCACTGTAGAAACTATCTCAGAATTATTTTTATATTTTGCAGTTGTTCAATATGTTTTTCAAGAAAGGGAATTATTTCAAGTTGCTATTAATCTAATTTCTGTAAATATAAATGCAGTTCAATTAATGGTAGTAGAAATAATGGTGGAAACAAGAACAAAAGATTCCTTATGTCAAAGTCTAGATATCAATTGCTTTCCCCTCTTTTTCCTGCTCCATCCGAGTCCCCCATAGTGCATTTTATAGGTATAGGAATATGGCCTGAATTCTTTTATTTTTAAATTATTATTATTAATCCTTACCCAATGATATGTTTATTGATTTTAGAGAGAAAGGAAGGAAAAGAAAGAGAGAAATATCTATATGAGAGATGTGAGAGAGAAACATCAATTAGGCGCCTGACCAGGAATCATTGAACCACAACGTGTGTGTGTGTGTGTGTGTGTGTGTGTGTGTGTGTGTGTGTATACTCCATGACACTCCAACCAACTGAGCCACCCAGCCAGGGCTGAATTATTTTAATTTTAAATATTTATCTTATTCAGAGCACAATTGAAGTAACTTGAAGAAAAAAATTACCCAGTTATTTTAAACTATACACATCTACATCTGTGTCTTCTTAAATTCAATAATTTTAGTCTGAAGACAAGCAATTCAAGATGCAGAATAACTTCATGTATTTATTTATGCTTTCATTTACCTAACATTTGTTGAATACTAACCAATATTCGTAAAATGAGGATACTTGTTTCATGAGGGATTCAGAAATGGATAATTCAATAAGAGAGAGAGTTGATTCATAAATTTTAAAGTCCAGTTTGTTAATCCTGACAAAATATGAACTCGATAGCCAAATACAAACTCATAAATATCTACTATGTAACTAACAGTGTATTTAATATGAAAGATTAAAAAATAAATTATCTATTTATGAATATCCCAACTTGGGATATTCTTGCTTTGGAAACAATGAAAATTCAGAGAATAAAAATTATATAAGGAATAATTTCAGGGTCTAAACTTTTTCCCCCTGGAGTTCAAGCCAAAACTTAGAGGCTTTTTAATTAATCCTCTGTGAAACATCAATATAGCAAGAGATCACAAAATGGAAAATTCAGTAGAAGAGTCAGCTCATGTGTTTTAAAGGTTAGAGAGGTCTTTCCAGATTAGATTGTTATTTCTGATAAAATGCAAACTCAAAAAAGACTTAATGCTTTAAAACCTAGAAAGACCAGGAACTTGATCCTTAATACTGATTCAACTACAATACAGTTCATAATGAAAAAAGTTAAGGTTCAATGTCCCTGGATAAAATATATAAAGGTCATTAAGTGGTAGTCTGTATCTCTAAAACCTTTCACATATGCCTGACAAAAGATTCAAAAGGCTTATTTCTGAAATGCATCTCTAGTGACTTTTCAATTTTGACTTCATTCATGATAAAAAATTTAGATAAACAAAATACATTTCAGTAGTTTTCAGAGCTATTGTATATTATTAACTATATTTTAGGTGAACAATCATTTGTTGTTTCTTTTGATAAACATATAGATTTTCTCTCACACACACATACCATCTAAAGAGTTTTTAAAGTGGATCATTGGTTGCCTAAATATGGGGCTTGTGTGCATTTCTACTAAAAATGAGAATTAGGGAAATAAAAATTAAAGCCACAATGCAATACCACTACAACCCCACCATTAAAATGTCTATAATGAAAAAGAAGAAAAAATGGCAAGTATTGAAAGTCTCAGACATTGCTCATGAGAGTCTAAATTGTTACAACCAATTTGGGAAATTGTTTGTACCACTACGGTCCAGCAATTCCATTTCTAGGCAAATACAACAAAATGCACGTGTATTCACCAAAAGAAATACTCTAGAATATTTATAGCAATGCTTTTCATGCTGACTCCAAACAGGAAAAAATCCAAATGTTTCAAAAGTAGAAGAGATAAAGAAATTGTGGGATATTCATGACATGTCTTACTATATCACAATGAGAATGAATATGCATCTACGTACAATATTGTGGGTGAATCTCACAAATGAAATTTTGAGCAAAATATGTGAGGTATAACAGTTTGTTTGTGATCTTATCTATAATAATAAAAGTGTAATATGCTAATTAGACCAGATGTCCTTCTGGATGAAGCCAGGGCTGCGAGGGAACCCGGGTCCCAGGTGCTGGAGGGAAGCTGGTGCCAGCAGCCGGGGGAAGGAAGGCCTACTCTTGCATGAATTCCATGCATCGGGCCTCTAGTATAACATAAAGTTCAAAAACAAACAACAGTAGCTTATGGTATAGAATTTGTGGTCAGGATAGTAGTTATCCTTGGTAGGATATGAAGGATATCTTAAAAGGCACTTGACATGTTAGTACCATCTGTATTCCTGATATGCGTGTAGGTTAAAATGCATTCATTAAATTTATGGGAATTTAGCAAGTGGTACTTGTATGACTGGTACCAAATTTTGTGTATTTTTCCTTTAGACATTTTTTGGGGAGAAAACATAAGAATTAAACATTAGAAAGGAAATAGATCTGCATCTGTTATAATGTTTCGGTATCCTTCCAAATAACAAGAATTTTAAAGTAATTTCAAGTGACAAAACTTGTAAAGATATTAATAACATTGAAAGGAAAACTTCTGTCTAAACTTGTTCATTAACTACATTAATTGTCAATTTGTGTGCAGCAATCTTTTTTAGTAACAACTAATGAATTTTCTAAATCAACCTATGAAAATAACCTTGACAATTTTCTCAATCTGTACAAACACATGGGATACTATGCATAACTATTCCAAAGCATGAGTCTGTAAGGATTAGAGGCCATTTCATGGTAGAGGTCATGTAAATTAGACATATATTATATGGTAGTATCAACCTACAACTTTATTCTCTGGCATAAAGTCAGTAACTCAAGAACATACCCATATACATAACTCCAAAAACCTACCAAAAATCATAACTAAATATCTTATTAAATTTTGCATACTGGTTTAAATAAACACTATTTTATCATCTTATTATTTCTGGGCTATTTTTAATCATAAACTCAATTTATCTTAAATTGATTGATGGTATAGAAATAAATATAGACCTGTATTATCTTTCCCTTATCTTTAGTTATTTTATAATACACATTTTTAGAGAAAATAAGAGTTTAATATAAAGGTGTTTTTTTTATTTTTTATTGTTGTCACCATTACAGATGTTCCCCATTCCCACCCCCCTTTGCCCATCTCCACCCAGCCCCCACCCCTCCTACCTCTGGCCATCACCACATTGCTGTCTGTGTCCATGGGCTATGTTCTTTGGCTAATGCCTTCACCTTCTTTTATTCAGCCCCTGCTCCCCCCGACCTCTGTCAGACTGTTCCATGTATTCATGGTTCTGGTTCTATTTTGCTCATCAGTTTATTTTGTTCATTAGATTCCACATATAAATGAAATCATATAGTATATAAAGTTATTTATTAAATTGCTAAAATATTTGAAACCCAAATGCTTTTCTCTTAAAATAAAACCACTAACTTTTGAGAAATATAGCAGTTCTAAGTGTATTGTTGCAATTCTAAAAATAATACATTTGTAACCCTAGCCGGTTTGGTTCAGAGGATAGAGCGTTGGCCTGCGTACTGAAAGGTCCCAGGTTCGATTCTGGTCAAGGGTACATGTCTGGGTTGTGGGCTTGATCCCCAGTTGGGGTGCGCAGGAGGCAGCCGATCAATGATTCTCTCTCATCATTGATGTTTCTATCTCTCTCTCCCTCTCCTTTTCTCTCTGAAATCAATAAAAAAATTTTTTTTCTAAAAAAATTAAACAAACAATACATTCATAAGCTGTCACTAGAAAACATAAAAGCTGAATAAAAATAAGATACAATTAAAATTACCAAATATAAAGCAACTGTAAGGGTGGATTTAATCATGTAAAATCTTTTATAGGTACTTGATTAACACTAATTTCATTACCATAAAATGTGTCAAGTGGGATTTTCATACAGAGATTTACATCGACAGCATGTCTCTTACATCCGTTCTGCAGCCATCCCTCCATGTCAGCTTGTCAGGACTCTGCATTAGAGCATTGTGTACTCCTGCTGCTCTTAGGAACTCAAGATTTTTATTTATTTTTTAAATATCCATTTTAGGAGAAAAGTATTCGCTCCTTTCACCTTGCCTTCCAAAACATTTTGCCATCTCTCCGCCCCTTTCAGAACTCTGACAAATGACTTTTCAAAATTGAAAAAAAAAGATATGATTGACAGGATTAAGGTTTAAATTGGTTTTGCTTTTCCTACTTAGTCCATATAGCCTCTAATAATAGGTTCCAGGGCTCTTTGGAAAAATGGTAAATTCGAGGCCCTGAGTAAGGAATACATAAGAGACTAAGAAGAGACTATTGGGATCATACTAGTATTAATAGTAACCATGAGAAAAGTAATTTAAGATTAGAGTGAACATCAAAAATATAATAAACATAACTAACTAAAACACAGAAAATGAATAAAAACCATGATTTTATAATGATACTCTGGAAATGTTTGTTTTTGTTACAACTGGAAGCTATTTCAAAAGTTGACAAATAAAGGGAAAGAATCACATATTAATTTTACATTTCCCATACAAACTGTATTTCAGGGCAACCCAATGTTTATATTCTTTATATAAGTATTACAGTTAAAAAAAGTATTACAGTTAATAAAAGCAGAAGGTATAATGAAAGTAGAAAATTACTATTTTGCAACTCCTTATAAAATAATGGATCCAGGTACTAACCATTGACTAATGCTAAAACTATATGGTGTAAGGTTGATGGGAAACACTATGAAGAAGGGATTGGTCGGACACCACATGAACCCACAGTTAATGTCAAAAGTATGGTAAGTGGGACAACCAGATAGTGTGTCCCTCATGCTCTGAAGCAAAACTTATATTGCCCAAAATCGTGCCTAACTCTATTCATGTCGTTAGTCCTAACTACAAGAAATATAAAGATATAAGAACTAGATAAATAATATTACCCATTGACTTAATACAGAATGTGGGATTTAGAAAAATGATTCCATTACTCACATAAATCATTGCTATACCAAAAAAGAAGGGGAGGCTGTTGCTGAATTAAAGAGATTCAATGCATACCCTAAATCTGTATAAATTGTTAGGCTTAATGCACATGTATAGTGATTATTTCTAAATGTTATTTCAGCTCTAAAATAATAGGAATTCTGAGGGAATAACTGCTTGAGTAAAGAGTCTTTCTTTCTCTCAGATTTCTGCTATGAGCCAATCACTCAAATGGCTGTCACCATTTGTGGAAAATAGGTATTCACCTGAGACCTTGAGGATTTAGGTTGGGAGGTGCAGACCATGGTATTTTCGTCTTGGGCAGGTCTGAGAATCCAGATTTGGGGAAGGGGTTTCCCTCTTGGAGAGCCAGACTCAGCTCTGCAGTTGCCTGGGAGAGGCTCAGGACAGGAGGACTACAAGGGCAACCCTCTCTTCCAGGAAATCCCCTGCAGAGTAGAAAGGTACAGTGTTCTGGTCAGATTGCTGTGTCCAGGGTATCATTTGAACCTGTGGTTAACTCACGTACTTGCACTTGATGAATTAGAGGTCTCTCAGCAAGAAGAAAATCCCCAGCATGCTAATTTAATTAGTGATAGCTCACTACAGTATTTACATCAATTGTTACCCCCCTATTACTAGAGAGAACTCAGCAGCTTGAACTGCACAGGTGCTGGATCCTATAACTGCTGACAGAGCAGGCAAAGAAAGATCACAGATTACTTAAGGGGCGCAACTGAATGAAGACAGAGCCATACAAATTATTTACTCTTGCCAAAGATTTGAAATAATGATACTCCTTGTCAGTTATTGGATAGATAAAGCAAGATTCCATCAAATTTGGGAATAAAAAACTTGGTCTCAAAGGTAGATATACCACATTTGATGTTCATAAAGGCAAGTAATTCAAGCTAAGCCTCTACATATCAAAGAATACCTAAGTAATCACTCTCTATAAGCTGCTTAGAGAAATAGGACTTAAACTGTAGGCACCAAACTAGACCTGTCTGTAGATGTATACAATAAAGTTAGGATAAGATAAAGTTAAGAATAAAAAGGACAGTAATAGTGATTGGTGTCCTAAAACTATGTAAAAGATACATTGGTTATTTCTCCAGTTTAAAGTTTCTATTTTTCCTCTAATACATTCAATTTCATAAAATGATTATCATTAGTATGATTATTTAATAAGTGAGGACAACTTTTAGGTAATTCAAGAGGATGAGGGCTTGTAGGTAGCAGAGAAATATTACTTACCAAAACGCAATTATTAAAATAGAAAAATGTTATCATTGTTTTAGCTATAGTCAATATCACCATAAAATAAATTTGGGCATTTATACCAGATAACTAAATAATATCAATCAGTACAAACAGAATTGAAAGACATAGTCTTTCTCTTCATTAAACCTGGGTTTAAAAGTGGCAACACGATATAAAGACCAGAGAATGGGAAGCAAAATCACAGAAGAAAAGTAAAGTCTAAGTGCTTTTGGCTTAATCACATCTTCAAAATTCTCTATTTCCGTCATGAATTAAAATGAATCAAGGGAGATTTAAAATATACATACATGTGTAATATATATATACATATATACATATATATGTATATGTATACACACACACACACACTGAGTGATGTATATATATGTATATATATATGTATGTGTGTGTGTGTGTGTGTGTATATATATATATATATACATATATATATATATATATATTAGAGGCCCAGTGCATGAATTTATGAATTTGTGCATGGGTGGGGTCCAGCCAGCCTGGCCAGGGAGAGGGGACATGGGCAGTTAGCCGGCTTGCCTGCTGGTCAAACTCCTGGTCGAGGGGACAATTTGCATGTTAACCTTTTATTATATAGGATATATAGGATATACACTGAGTGGCCAGATTATTATGCGTTCAGAGATCATAATAATCTGGCCACTCAGTGTGTATGCCTTTGAAAATCAAATAGCAGTGTTCAGCACACTGTATCTACCTGGTTATAAGCAAAGCGATATGAAATAAGCATCAGACAAATAAAAAATCAGTTGAACAAACATATCCATGGTAATTTTAGTTATTTTAATCTTGAAATAATTATAATGATTTATATTATTTTATAATAAAAATTTAATAGCTTTATCAAAGATAAAGACTTAAAAGCAGGTTTAGAATTTTTTTAAATGATAATCATTTATTAAATCAAAATGATATTGAATCCTTATTAATATATGTAACAACCTGTCATCGAGCAAACATTAAAATACTTTTAAATAGTGAAACATGTGAAAAAAAAGCATAAAGAATCATATTTATAAAGATAGCACACTAATAAGCTGATTTGTTAAGAAAGATCCTGAAGCTCAGAAGCTAAGTGGGGAGAGCTCAGTACTTCAAATTGAGCATCTGCTTCTCATATCCATTATTCAATAGCTGAGCTGTACAGTTGAGTCAGTGTTGCTATTTGTATGCAGTTAGTAGGAATTCTATTGAGAGTTTGCTGGGCTGAGAGAGAGGTTTTATGCTCTTTTTAGTTAGAGGTTGGAAGATGGCCTAAATCCTCTTCTGAGATCTAGTTACTGTAATCATTCAACATAATCCTGAGTCTGCATGTGAAAATATTCCGCAACTGCTGAAACAGAAGAGGCAAAGTGACCAGAATATGTGTCCAATGATAGTTGTTATGTAAGTATAATGATAATTAAGAAAAGCATTCGAAATGGAGAGGTCACAGTGTCTGCTCAGATAGCTCAGGATGCTAACTGGATATCCTGCAAAACACCTAGTTACAAGTAATTTGATGGCTAAAGATCATTTAGTTCAAATATCCAGTCTAGTCTAAATCTAAAAAACTAGTTAATGACAATAATAATTTCCAAAGGCTTTAGAAATAATCTACATGTAACCAATCAAAATATGTGGCGTGTTGTAAAAGGAAGTGACTATTTTTTATGAGTATGTAAAATTAGTGCATGCAAAAAGAGAAATTTAAATAATATGTCTGAACATTAACATGTACTAGTATGATTACCTGGACAGTTTAGAGACAACCATAGAGTGAGGAACTTAAGTTGGCCAAAGACCATATTACTCTGTGAAATTACACTTACAAAAAGAACAGTTTTAGTATTATTAAAAGCAATTTTCACTATCCAAGATGCAGTGAAAATCTAAGAACTCAAGATAACAGAGAGCTATGCTCAAAAAATAGGACCAAATATTAAAGAAAATGGTATAAGGAAGAATCCAGGGAAAGAAAATGATAAGTAAGAATCCACAGAAAATGAAGTCACATATTGCACTCCTTCAAGTTAGCTTAAAGTACCTAAAACTTTAGTCTTACCCTGTGTGTTAACCATAAAAAAAGCCAATGACAGCAATTCTAAAAATATCTTTCCAGAGTGTGATTGTGCTTATGGTGTAATGTATATAGGAAGCTTTGATATAATAGATTTGCTATACCACCTACATCAAACACAGTCTCTAAGCAAATTCTGAACTCTCATGTTATCAAAAAGCAACATATGTTTTTCAATATTTTAACCCCAGGAAATATTTAATAAACATTAAAAGCCAATAGAAATAAATACTTCTTATAAAGCTGCCTAGACACCTAGCGCATTTAATACAATTGAATGTGTATAAATTTACAAAGTATATTTAATGAAGAGGAGATACAGAGGGATTTGACAATTTCCTTTTTCTAGGTGATTTCCACAAAAGTCAATAGGATTATGAATTATGACATAAAATTTATGATCTATGAAGATAGTCTTAGAAAGAGCATGATTTAGGTTTATAAAAGTGGCCAATTGCTTTATTTTAACAAACTCCATGAAAATCTCAATGGCTTCATATTAGAAGCAACAATAACAGCTTTTTATGTTATAGAAGTCAAAGACAAACGCAAATTAGTTAGGTCTCCTGGATGTCACTTCACCCACCCACCCATCCACCCACCAAGTGACAGCTCAGAAACACACTTCAGTTCCATCTTGAAGCTATGCTACTTGAGACACATGGATTTCAAGGACTCCATTATAATTGCAGAAGAAGCTGAAACCTATAACACTATCATGGACATAATGAAGTACCATATTCTTATTTTCTCAACTTGGTAATTGAGAGACACTAATAGAATATCTATTTCTCTCCTTTCTCTTTCCCTAAGTTCTTTCCGTGAAACAAAATTTGTTTAGAAGCCAGACTAAATAAATACAGTGAAGCCCTTCCACCACAGTTAAGAATTGCTATGCTAAACCTGACCAGAAGCACAATAGCTCTAAAATGGAACTCTTAAAGACCATAGAGTATTTGTCTTATGCATTTCATATGGCTCAGTCACATGAAGAACTTGAATTTAGCCTTCTGATTAAGCATGGAAGATTAAGCATTGAAATGTCTTACTTGTCAATTTAAATTTTTATTTCTCAAAATATTAAAATTATAAATGTAAATAAAATTTACTAAAGCCCTTGCACCTTCTCACAACAGAAAAGTAGTAACATTTTAAAACAAAATAAAAACCTAAAATTGCCCCCAAATGACAAAAATGGAATACAAACACAGAAACAAAAACGGTTGGAAGAGGGAGAATGTAAATGAGATTTGCTTATTTTATTGTTGACAGTATTACAGATGCCCCCCATTCCCCCTTTTGCTCCCTCCACTCAGCCCCTGCCCCAACCCAGGCCTTCACCACATTATTGTCTGTGCCCATGGGCTATGTATATCTATCTATATATATCTATGTTAAGTGTCCCTCCGACCAGTCACTATGATGTGCATTGACCACCAGGGGGCAGATGCTCAACGCAGGCGCTGCCATGATGCACACTGGCCATTTATAGAGAAACGGCACCACAGATCTAGCACCCACAAAGCAACACTCGGCTTCCCCCAAGTGGGACACAGGCCCCGCCACTACCCTGGAGCAACACCCCACCAAATGACAGCCAACACTGCCAAGATCCCATGGAGCAAAATGCGGCCCACAGCCCAGCCCAGCCTGGAAATGGTCGCTGTGGGCACCAGGTAATGACATCATGTAGCAATGCCCAGCTTTCTCTCCCTAGCAACTAGCCTCCTTGGAGTTTCTTGAGCCCAGGAACACTACTTGCTTTATAGCCAGGTGCAAACATTTTACACTTTAACCAAATGTCTGTGAAGCATTTTCACGTGCCTCATCTCATTTGATCCTCACAGAAGTCCTGAAGTAGGTAGATAGGAGACTCGGTGGAATCCTATTTTCTTTTCATTAGCCGGAAAATGGAGATTTAGAAAGCTTAGAGACTTGATCCAACGGAAAAGAAGTAAGAAATGGTGAACCTTGAAAATGACTTCATGTTTTCTCGCTGCGCAGGATATAGTCAAACACTGCTGCAGTTAAATATTTTACCCTTTGTTCTCCCTGTGTGATCTACAATAATAATCTGCTTAGTGTTGATATTTACTGCTGTGTTGCTGAGAATTACTTGAAAGAGAAGTTGGGGTGCTTCACTGGACTGGAAAAAGTTTAGCTAAATCAGAAAGCAGGTCTAATTAAGCAAGTTTATTCCATATATATTTTTTAGAAGCCCAGTGCACGAATTCGTGCATGGGTGGGGTCCAGACAGCCTGGCCCCTATCGGGACGGATTGGGGCTGGACATGTCAGGAGGAGGAGATGGCGGGAGGTTGGCTGGCTGGCTCGCTCTGATCAGGGCCCTATCAGGGCAGGGCTGGCTAGGGGGAGGGGCTGAGGGAAATTGGCTGGCATGCCCCACCCCCAAATGGGGTGAGGGGTCCAATCGAGGGTCAGTGGCCAGGGGAGGGGCTGTGGGAGGTTGGCTGGCCAGCTCCACCCTCGGTTGGTGATTGGTGTGGGGGGGGGAGATCAGGGGCAGAGCTGGCTTGGGGGTTGGCTGGCCAGCCCTGCCTCTGATTGGGGTGGTGGGGGCCCACTGGGGGGGGGGGAGAGGGCAGAAGGAGGGGCCATGAGAGGTTGGCCACCGACCCCAACCCCCGATCGGGCTGGTTCACTGGCTGCAGTGGGCGTCATAGCAACCGGCATTCTGGTCGCTGGCTTTTTATATATATAGATATATTAGAGGCCCGGTGCATGAAATTCATGCACGGGGGGGAGGGGGCCTCAGCCCAGCCTGCACCCTCTCCAATCCGGGACCCCTCAGGGGATGTCTGACTGCCGGTTTAGACCCAATCCTGGGGATCAGGCCTAAACCAGCAGTTGGACATCCCTCTCACAATCCAGGACCTAACTGCTCACCAGCCTGCCTGCCTGATGGCTCCTAACTGCTCACCAGCCTGCCTGCCTGATGGCCCTTAACTGCTCACCAGCCTGCCTGCCTGATGGCCCCTAACTGCTCTCCCTGCCAGCCTGATCACCCTAACTGCCTCTGCCTGCTGGCCTGATGGCCCCTAACTGCCCCCCTCTGCCGGCCTGGTCGCTCCTAACTGTCCCCCCTGGCCTGGTAACCCCTTACTGCCCACCTTGCCAGCCTGGTCACCCCACACAGTCTGCTGTTCAGTCGTTTGGTTGTCCCTCACTAACCTCCCTGCCAGCCTTGTCACCCCACACAGCCTGTGTTTGGTCATCCGTCCGGATGTTTCGGTTGTGATGGCCCCTGGCTTTTTATATATTAAGATAAGGCTAAGTTGACTCGTGCATGTGCAATACATATAAAGCTCTCACTGGCGCCAATTGTACACGTGTTTTGATCTGTCATTACCGATCGTGAATTTGGTTGACAATTCTATTCGAGAGAAAAGGTGAATAGCGATATTGAAATATTTCTTCTAATTAATTTCCTTTCAATTGTGCACAAATTTGTGCACTGGGCCACTAGCATGTATATAAATTCATTGGTTAATCTCTTCCTGTCTCCTCAATCCTCTCCCCTGTAAATTAGATTTAACTAGATGTTAACAGTCTAAGAATACAGAATACACAGTTATTTAAAATAAGGAATTCAGAGGTAAACATTTATTAGAATTATATAATAAGGAATGAGATTACAGGTACATATAACCTGGTGTCATAATAATAGGCTTAAGCCACTGACATAAATACCAAACCAGTAGTGTGAGTGTGTATGTGTATGTGTGTGCATGTGTGTATATTATATATGATTATATATGTATACATAATCATATTTTAGATCAGATTATTTGGTTCTTAAGGAAAGACTAAGTGATAAAATTTTTTTGAAATTTTAAAATAAGAAAATTTTCATGTGCTGCTTAATGCACAACTTTATTTTTATGATAAAATTATGTACTTTTCTAAACCCATACATTGCCTCCAGAATTACTATTTATCCACTCTTCTTGTCCCAATATTATTTTAGCCTGTGATCATTATCCCAGATCCTTTATATCAGGCACATCATTGAATAAAAAAGGACACACTACAGAGAGCGCCACAACATGAGTAGACTTAAATAATATTAGTTTAATGAAAGAAACTCAGCACGGAATAGTATATACTGTATGATTCCAAAACTAGTTAATGGTAGTAAAAACAGAACAGTGGTTGCCTCTGAAGAGGAGACACACTGGAAACCAGTACCTGGTAACTTTCTGGAGTAAGAGATATATTCTTTATCTTCCTGGCAAGGTGGTTATCCCAGTTTGCATATTTGCCAGAATTGCTCATACAGTATGCTTGAAAAGCTATTCATTATATTCTATGTAAAATATACCTCAATAAGTAAAAACAAAAATAAATATTGAGGAAGAAAGGGGCACCAGACCACAATCATACCAAGCATTATTAACCTGTGGTCCCAAGATTTCAAACAGGATACATGAATAGGCTTCAAGTGATCTACAAAACCCCTTAAGCCAGGCAGAAAGACAAGTATCACTTGATCTCACTCATATGTGGAATCTAATGAACAAAATAAGCTGATGAACAAAATAGATCCAGAGACATAGAAGCATGGAACAGGCTGTGGAATCTCAGAGGGAAGGCAGGAGAGGGTGAGTAGGTGGGAAGAGATCAACCAAAGAACTTGTATGCATATATGCATAACCCATGGACCAGACAATGGGGTGATGAAGGCCTAGGGTAGGGAATGGAGGCAGGCTAGAGGAGGTCAATGGGGGATAAAAGGGGACATATGTAATACTTTCAACAATAAATATTTTTTAAAAAGCACCTTAACTTTAATGCAAAATGATGTGCCTTGGGGTAAAGAATGTGCATTTTCTTAAAAGTTGAACAGCATTATCATTGGATTATCAAAAGTACTATGAACATCCAATAAATATAAAACCCTTGGCTAACCCCCTAAGTTTATAAATGAAGGGAAATTTGTTCAAGGATACATGATTTGTTAGCTTGTGTTCTAACCATTATAATTTTTCTACTTAATGCCATTTCATATAGTATCAAGCTAATTCCTCTTCTGGAACACTTTTTCTATGTATGTGTCTAGTATTTTTACCTAAATAAAAAATAGAAGAAGGTGCCCATTTTAAAAGGTAATAAAATTAAAGGGATAAAGTTATAGTAACTATAATGAGATTTCTTTGTGATATGTTTCATTTAAAAGAAAGAGATACTTTTCAATTTCCCACAATAGTTAGTCAGACTATAACCCAATGGCTCAAGATACATTCAGTCTCTAGATTATTGAATTTTTGCTTTAGTGCAATGGAATAGTTCTTTTATTATGAAATTTGAAAAGAATCTTCTGAGTGACATATAAAATTATTGTGACCTTACAAAAGAAGGTTTTTATTCTGTGGGTTTTTTTTGTGTTTTTTATAGCTCTTGATGTAACAATCACCAGTAAGCAGCAGTCTGAAAGTGGTCATTCAAATTGGGCTTTACCAGGAGATTACATACAGCAAGAAAGGCAGAAATTTTATTTTTATGTAGAAAGAGACTTGAATCTTTATCACAGTTATGATTATAAAGACAAGCAAAGAAAGCACAGACAGGTAAATTGCATAAAGAGGTTGTGAAATAAAAAGTTGTGAGGTGAGGGGATGACTGATAAAATAAGATATATTTCACTTATTATAGTATATATAAAATCTTACTTTCTCAAATTTGCTATAGCAGTTTTACATTACTTATGTGTAGTTTTGTATTTTAGTTATGAGTTAAATCAATTAATCAGTCACACAATTAATAAATTAAACTCAAGTTCGATAGCAAAACACATTCTACCTTTGATTATATTTAATAGTTGAACAATTATTATCACCTGCACTTGACCTGTGTTATTTTTTATGTCTTCCTACATACCTTAAGACAGGTTTTTCTTGAATATAATAATTGCTCAACAAATAATTTTTGAATCAATTAAATTATTGACTGAAAAGCTATCAATATTTTCAATATTCCCCTTTAAGTTATTACTTCATTAGAGTAAATATTTTTACCTCAACATTTTTATCTCACAAAGCAAAGTGAATTGTGAAATCAACAAATCTTATTGTTCTAGTCTTTTGTCTTAGGACTTTTAAAATATCTTATCTGGTCATTTCATGCTCCTGCAATCAAGGTACATGCTCTCCAGACCTTGTTTCAATGGACAGAAATACTAATAGATGTACTAGACAGGCTGCTGACTGCTTCTTACTGGAAATATACACATTTAAGAACACTGCCTTTTTCCTGTAGACAAATATCACACCAGATGGATATTTCCTTTAGAGATAAAAGGAGAGAGTGGTCCAGAAAATTTGTCACCAAATGAATATAGGCATACTTGATGTGTATTACCATACAAGTAATTACTTTATTGAAAAGTTCCCTCTTCTAATGCCTACTCACTACTTTGTCATTTCACAAGTTGTTATCTGACCAACCCATATTTATGGCTCTATCAAAACTGAGCAATCAACTATGACAGCTTAATAATTTTTTCTTCTATTAAGTGCCAGAAATTCAGCAAAATATGCATTGCTTTCCCCATATAGCAATGACCTCTATGAACTCAAAATAGTCATCTTCCATTTTAATGACAACTGGGCTTTAAAAAGCACAAACATTTGATATAAAATTTTGAAGTCATGAGAGGAACCAAAGACATGGGCTACAAAAATATCTGTGACAGCATAGTAAGTTTTAAAATTTAGATAATAGGTAGACACATTAGGATGATAATAATTCATCTCAAATATTTCACTAACATATCATTTGCAATCCTTTTGACAAGAAGGGTATAGCTAAACCTTATCAAAAATATCTTCAACAAAATACAACTCTAAGATTGTTAGTGATAGAGAAGGCTTCTCAGATAAATCATTTAGTTTGAAAATTATGTGTTAGAGATGTAAAAACATTTCATGATCATAATACCCTCTAAGAGAAGATATGTAGCAGAAGACAAATGAATAGCGGGCAAAAAACTGAGTTAAAATTCCATGTGGCCACTTACATTGAGTCTATAGCAAAGTAATTTAAGTACTGTGAAGTTTGATTTCCTCAGCAGAAAAAAGGGATTAAAAATACTGATCTTATCTACTTAACAGCATTGTTATAAACATCAAACTGAAAGAATATGTGTAAATGCTTTGAGGTGTTAGTAAATGTATTGCATCATTTTTTCTTCTCTGACAATCAGTGACTGTATACAAACATTGTTTCATGAGGTAGCAATATGCTTAATAATCTAAATTAAAACAAAAATTCTCTATAAAATGATCTACCTTATTACCCTTTGAATAGCCTAATAAACCAGTATTTTTTTGCCAGCCATCTGTAATATAATTTGTCCACATCATTTTTTCTAACCACTTGTATTTCATAGAAAGATTTTCAGTGGCACTTGAAGCATTCTTCTTTATAATTGTCAATGAACTCACTGTCTAATGTAAGATCTGAATAAATTATTTGGAAAATATGTATAATCTAAACTGAATGAATTTGTTGGACTAAATTATGTTCTTCCTCTTTTATTTGAAAATATAGGACAGTGAATGAATTATTTGGGTTGAAATAAATTCAAATGTAATTAGGACAAGATCATAAACAAGCACTACTTTCAATGCAGAAGAAGTGAAAAACCATGAGAAAACTTTGAGATGACACATGGCAATTTATATCCTAGTGTTGGAGGCAAATGGCTGACAATAAAGGAGAGAGCCAGCTGCCACCGAACATTCTAGGTGTGTTATTTTCTCAGTTTGTTACAGGAGAGGAGAGGGGCGCATTTCCCTTGGTTGCTGTTGGGGTGGAGCTCTACTAAAGCCCCAGCTACACTATTTCTATGACTGGACAAAGGGAACTGGGACTTTGGAAAGTTGAGAATTTAATGGAAATAAAGCTTTCTACAATATCACATCCTCCTGTGCAAGTCTCAGAAAATTCCTTTTTTCATGACATCACAAGAATTCCATCCCCAAGCAATCCCCCACCCCCCAAAATTCACTAGCAACCAAGGGAGACAAGGACCTTTCTTATCCAGTAACAATTCTTTTCTGCAGTTGATTTCAAAGCATTGTGGTGAGAGAATATGCTTAGTATAATTCCAAGCTTCTTAAATTTATTAAAGTTAGTTTGGTATCCCAACATATGGTCTATCTTTGGGAATGTTTCATGGCCACTAGATAAGAACGTGTAATATGGTGTTCTGGGATGAAAGGCTCTGTAAATACCAATTATACCCATTGGTCTAATGTGTCCCTCTCTGTTCATTGAGGCATTATTCATGGTGGCCAAGACATGGAAACAACCAAAGTGTCTTTCGATAGATGACTGGAATATTACTCAATCAATAAGAAAAGATGAGACATTGCCATTTGTGACAACAAGGATGAATCTTGAGACTATAATGTTAATCAAAATAAGTCAGACAGAAAAAGTCAAGAATCATATGCTTTCACTCATATGTGGGACATAAAACTGAAAGCAACAAATGAACAAACAAGACAAACAAGAACTCATAGACAGGGACAACATTCTGGTGGTTACCAGAGGGAAGCGGGTGGGGGAGAGTAGTAAATGATAAAGGGGGTCAAATACATGGTGATGGAAGGAGATTTGACTTTGAGTGGTAAACACAGAATGTAATATATAGATGAGGTATTATAGAATTATATACTTGAAACCAATGTAATTTTATAAATAATGTCACCCCAATAAATTTAATTTAAAAAGAATAAGTAAAAAGAAAAATTCTAAAAGCTGAAGTCTGGTGGAAGGGTTTGTGGAGGCAGAATAAAAAGACAAGGCTGCACTGGAAGAACTTATATTTCTGGAATTTGGTAGGGCAGTTGCATATTTTTTTAAAAGATGATACTCCAAGAAAGGTTTCTGAACTGGTTAATGTTGGTAAAAAACACACAATTAAAAACAAAATAAAAAGTTATCCAAGAGAACCCCCTGAAGTGAAAGAGTCAGTGAGAAAGAGCTGTTAAAAGTCTGTCACAGAGAAACTTATAAATAAAGGTAAAAAAATTATTTTTATTACCAAAATTGTCTGTAAAACATGGTAAAATTAACAATATAGAAATGTTGTCAGAAACCTAAAGTCATTAGTATTCTTAATTATAAAAAGTTAAGGAGTGGCTATTATCACTATTAGTAATGTGCTTCAAGGTGTCATTGACCAGGAACTAAGCCAAAAATAATGAATTAAGAGGTATAAACATTAGACAAATAGAAATTGTTATGATCACTACTTGCAAATGATATATTAAACATAAAATATTCCAAGATAATTATGGAAAAATCAATATAAACCAAATAGAAATCTACATGAATGAGGAATACATTAATATTAAAACTGTGGTACATCTACACAATGGAATACTATGCTGCTATAAAAAAGAAGGAATTCTTACCATTTGCAACAGCATGGATGGAGCTGGAGAGCATTATGCTAAGTGAAATAAGTCAGTCGGAGAAAGATAAATATCACATGATCTCACTCATTTGTGAAATACAATGAACAACATAAACTGATGAACAAAAACAGATCCAGAGACAGAAAAGCATCGATCAGACTGCCAAACCTCAGAGGGAAGGCAGGGGAGGGTGGGAGTAAAGGGGAAAGGAGAGATCAACCAAAGGACTTGTATGCATGCATATAAGTCTAACCAATGGACACAGACACCAGGGGGATGAGGGCATGAGTGTGTGTGTGGGGGCAATGGGGGATTAAGGACACATATGTAATACGTTAATCAATAAAGAAAAAAATTTTAAAAAAGAGTTCCCCAAATCCCAGAGTATGAATGGATTAACAACTTTCATATACAAAGAGCTTCTCTAACACATTATAAAAATTAAAGAAGGTGAATAATTTACAAAATAAGAAAGGCAAATGAACGGAAGACTAATGATAAAAGGAATGCATATATATATGCACACAAAACTAAAGACAAATTATTAGCAGGAAGATTTATAAATTGATGTCAGATAAATCACTAAATAAAGACAAATGACTTGAATTATAAATGGAACAAAACATTCACCACAATTCACAAAAGAAGTAAATGTGAGAACAGTTTACATAGATTCAAACAATGAGATTTAATTTTTGCTCTCATAGTTGGCTATGAATTTATTTTAATGAGATAACCCAGATAGATGAAAGTAGAGAGAAAGATTCACACTCTTCCAACTTCCAGTGAGAGTTTAAATCTATGTAATCTATTTAGAGAAATATTTCACAAAATTTACATAGAGGCTTTAAGTTTGTGTGACTTTTAATCCAGTAGTAACATTCAACTCTACAAATTTATGCAAAGACAATTTTAATAGATGTTTAGAAATATTTCTTAACATGTTTATCAGTGTGTTTATCATGAAATCCTGAAAACTGCTTATATGGTATATCCGAATACTGCATGACAATGTATTCAATACATCTTGAAGTAAGATGAGGCCATGTGACTGAGTTCAGTCCAATAAAATGTAGTTACATGGTAAACATTAGTATAATAGTTTGCTAGTGCTGCTATAACATAGTACCACCAACTGGGTGGCTTAAACAACAAATTCTTATCTATGTGCACAGAAATGTAGAATAGTTAGCTAGATAGACTGATAAATAGCATTTTAGAAGTATAAATAATAAATGGAAGGATAAATACTAATTTACTTGGTTGACCTTGAGAAGAAAAGGGGAAGGGTGTAAAGAAAGTCAAACAAATTAACAGAATGCATTGAATAAAGTATTGAGTTCTAATCACATTTAATATTTATACAAAAGTGTATGTTAAGTACGTAAAGATAATCATTGTACATTTGTAAGTTAAAGAAATAGGGATCAAATAGGAATCACTGCCATTTGAAAAAATATACACAATTATAAATGTGTTAATATTACATATCCTATATAATAATCCTATATAATAAAGAAGTAATATGCAAATGATCATTACGCCATGACGCTTAACAACCCATCACCAGAAGGGCGGGGCAGTGAGCTATGAGCCGTGGAGAGCTACAGTGGCGGTGGGCAGGGTGGCCAGAGACCTTAAAAAGGTAATACTTTTACCCAAATAAGAACAATTTATGAGTTAAAGTTTTATATTGAGGGAACTACCTAGATCTCTTTCACAAGTATGTTAAACACATTATGCAAGACTGCAAAAATTGAACAACAAAACAAAGCAGCACATTATAAACTGTAGGAAATAAACAGGAAATTCTTTGGTTAAATCGGAACAACTATCTAATGACATTATCTACAAGCTTATTGAAAACTTAGAAAATTTTGTTTTGACAAAATAAGATAACAATAATTAGACCACTAAAGCTCTAAATCATTGAAACTTAAAATTGGTAGAAAATTATCAGTGTTCTGCATGATCTCACTTATATGTGGAATCTAATTAACAAAATAAATCCATGAACTCAGTGGACCCAGAGACATGGAAGCATGGACAGAGTGAGGAATCTTGGAGGCAAGGCAGGGGAGGGTGGGGGTGAGAGGAAATCAAACAAAGACCTTGCATGCATATATGCATAATCCATGGACACAGACAATAGAGTGGTGAAGGCCTGGGGTAGGGTGGGGGCGGGCTGGAGGGGGTTAATGGGGGCAAAAGGGGGACAGATGTAATACTTTCAACAATAAAGGTTAAAAAACAAAGGAAAAAGAAAACGATCAATGTTCTGGGTTTCACTGATATATCTTTTTCCCCCCTTAGTGCAGGGATGAGAGAGGTAGGGAGAATAAAAGTGCTATGAACAAACGTACAGACAGACAAGTCATCTTTGTTGAAGGTTACCAATAATAGTGAGTTCTACTAAACAATTTAGGAAAAAAATACAAGTAGAGATCTTACACTTTATTAATATACTCATATTTGGTGGGCTCATGGAATCACACAGTTTTACTTCTCATGTATCAGATTTCACTTCCATGTTTATTGCCTGAATTGATTCTGACTTCCTAAGGCATAAGGTCGCTCGCTGAGGAGGAGTTGCAAAACCTCGATCCAGTAACCTGCTGATATCAATTATCAACCTTAATTGGAAGACTTTTATCTATTTGGAGTAATAGAAGATTTCAGAGAGGCCAGATTACTTGTGTGGAGTTTAGGCTACACAAGGATTGGGTCACCTATCTTTTGATTTTGATACCCATCCTTGGCCCTTGGTGATTAAGTTTGTTTTCTATTTGTCTCAATGCACCTATGTTTCTCTCTCTCTCTCTCTCTCTCTCTCTCTCTCTCTCTCTCTCTCTCTCTCTCTCCCCCCGATTTAATTTCTTCTTTTATATAATGTAGTGATAAGATGCTTCATCTTGGTTCTCATTCCAGCTTTTTGCACATTATTTTTGTGGCCCAGATCAAATCACCTAGCTTCTCTTGGCCTCAGCTTTCTGGTCAGTAAGATTAAATGTAGGCTTCTAAACAGCTCCTTAAAGCTCCTCCCAGATCTAAAGTTGTACAATTCCAAGAACATTAAAGTTACAGAGTACTCAAGGATTGCATATTTAGTCCCCCATCCCATTGCAAATCATTATGTCTTTTTTAGGGCGTTGGGGAAAATTTAATCTTCAATAATCTTCTACCTTAGCCTCTGAAATAAGAGCAATTATAGTCAGACATTTGTAATCAATGAGCTTTCAAGCTTCGTTTGCTGCAAACTGAAACTCATTACTTTTTCTAATCAGCCAGCTACTCTAATGTTACCTGCAAATCCAAAGAGAAATAATAAATAACTTGAAAAATGCTAGGTTAAAATTAATTAATAAATCATTAAGGGAAATCTGATGAACCCGGCAACTAGAGTTATAAGAGAATTTCTAGGGACTAGAGAATTCTTATTTAAAATCACTTTAAGTAATGTAAGTTTGCCTAAGAGAATAAAATGTGACAATACTTTTGCACTTTGGTTTTCTGTACCAAATTACATAATATGTGGCATTTATAAAGTGTCTGCAATTTTTATGCATTTTCTGTACCTTTTTTAAAATTCCTTGCTGTCAACCCAAACAAGGTGAATAATCATAATAGCATATTTTTTGAGCACTTGAAACATGCTGTTTTCTTGTTTATTTCATCTAATCCTTGCACATCTCTTTAAAAGGCCACTCGAGGAAAAGGACACTTAGAAATGTTGTCACTTGCTTAGGACAGTTCAGCAAGTAGGAAGTGGTGCCAAGGGGCTCACCACACATTGTCACGTGTTAGCAACAACACTGAACTGACTGCATCTTGAGGGAGGGAATTGGATGTTGACATAATTTGCAAATTGTCAGTGCTGTACAATGTTATACAGATACTTAAGTTGTGGGAAATGATTCCCAAAGAGATCTCAAGTAAACACAGATCTTTCCTGTTTGGTACTCAAGCTAAACTTCATACATCTGATTCTAAGCACCGTGTAATTTCTGATGCAATGTATTTTGTCTTCATCATAGCTCAAAGTATGGCAGAAAATAGAGACGTCTACTGCAAGCTTTCCTAACAGACTTTTGCTTCACTGACTTGCTAACCCAATACCCATCATTATTTCTGGAAAACATACTGACCAATTCTTTTAACAAGCTGAAGACTTGCCACTGAAAGCTTTTCTCTAGAATCCTCACAATACATATGCTCAACCACCCAAAACATGTCTAGCCCAGTTTTTGTCACAAGCTGGGGCTCTACCAAACTCCTAATGAATAAATGCACACAAATTCAGACTTAGTAAAAGAATCTATTTCAATTACAAAGTTCTTTCTTTCTATCCCAGCACAACCTCTAGTAGAATTGGCTGTTATAAGATAAAAAAGGGCTTTGGGAGCAAATCTGTAATAAATGTGAGGTTAGCACTGTGGTGCTCACAACTGCCTGAGAGCTCACACTTTGCTATTCAGACGGGGCTATTTACACCTTGCCCATTTTCAGAAGTCATATTTCGATTCTATGAGAATAGGGTTCTTGGCTATTTTTTAGTTCACTGCTTTATCTCCAGCACTCCAAACACGGTGTACCATATAGAAGGTGTGCAATAAATATTTGCTAAATGAATTAATAAATGAATAAACAAATTCCAAAACATATTCACTAAATTCATTCAATTTTCTGGTGATAAAAGTAGGTATAATCTCCAAAATAAGATGCAGATTTCTTGAGTTCTATAGGGGGCACTGTTACAGATTCTCAAAGGTAAGACTTAAGCATGATATCACATCCACAAAACAAATAATAAATAAGATGGCAGGTACTTTAAGCATATACTACACAGCTTCTCACTCCATTAACATTTTAGCTGTGAAAGTATATACACATATGTATATGTAATCTTACCTAATAATAGACAAACATGTAAATTGACCGTACCTCCGCTATGCCCACAGATAATCAGAGTGCGTATGCAAAATAACTCAACAAAGATGGTGGTTAATTTGCATACATAGGCGCCCAGTGGCCTGGGTCCCGGGAACATCCTTGGCATCCAGGTCACTCCGAGGTAGGCCCTGAACAGCCTGGGCAGGGCCAAGCTTGCGATTGGAGCCGAGGGGGCCCCTGCCCAAGCCTAAAGCCTTGGCCAGAGGTTTTAGGCCTGGGCAGGGACAGAGCCGGCGATCAGAGGGAGCTGGTGGACAGTAATAGGCCACAAGCTTTAGGCCTAGGCAAGGGTGGAGCCAGCCATTGGAGGGAGCTGGGGGGGGGGGGGTCCTGCACATGCCTAAAGCCTGGGCCTGGGCCTCGGAGGGAGCTGGGGGGCCCCTGCCTAGGCCCCAAGGCTTTAGGCCTGGGCAGGGGCAGAACCAGCCATTGGAGGGAACAGGGGCAGAGCCTGCGATCGGTGGGAACTATAGAGAAAACAAACACCTTTTCTGACTGCTCATTGGCTAAGTTCCCTATATGCCACTGGTAATATTCTTAGTAACTTGGGTAATAAGAATCCAAAAAGGTGATCTAGGGCTTTTCCACCACACTCCTGGAGAAAAAAACAAGGTCAGCTGCTGGAGGGCTAAGAAATGTCATATCCTGCCCTAGCTGGTTTGGCTCAGTAGATAATGCCTCGGCCTGCTGACTGCAAGGTCTGGGTTCAATTCTGATCAAGGGCATGTACCTAGGTTGCAGGATCCTCCCTGGCTGAGGCCCAGGTCAGGACTCATGCAGGAGGCAACCAATCAAAGTGTTCCTCTCACTTTGATGTTTCTCTCTGTCTTTCCCTTTCTCTTCCACATTCTCAAAAATCAATGGAAAACATATCCTCAGGTGAGGATAAAAAAAATAATAAAGAAAGAAATGTCATATCCTATGAAAGACACATGTTGAAAATGCCTAAAGAAAGTTGTCATTTTTTCATGGTGAAGGGACTGGAGTCCGTGTTGATGAAAACACCTTGGTGGCTGTGGTGACTGGCAGTGGCTGCAGCAGCGGGGTGATGGGGCTGGTGCCTTCCCCTGATCAGCCCAGTCGCCTCTCACAAAGGGAGGCCAGACTGAGATTTAGGCCCGCTTGGGCCTAAGCCATCAGTAGGACATCCCCTGAAGGCTCCCAGTATGTGAGAGGGGGCAGGCTGGGCTGAGGGACCCCCCCTCCTGCAGTGCACGAATTTCATGTACCAGGCCCCTAGTATAATATATTCAGTTATAAATATCAGGTAAAGACTGTTCAACTTAGTAAATCCCTACAGTTTCAAATGAACATTTTGGATGACTAGTTCATTATTAAGAAAGTGGAAGGAATAATGAGTCTTGCTGATTGCTAGTTAATTTTCTATGATCTCAGGAGGAACTCAGACATTTTTCTCTTATAATATGTGAGCAGATGCTATTTTCTGATCAGTTTTATACTAACTGATAGAAAAGAGATTTTAATTTGGCCAATAATATTGAAAGACAGTTATAGAATAAAAGTATTTATTTTTCATTATCCTTTGTCTTACAGCTTTTATGTGTATAATACTCTACTGCATTATGCAGATAAAATGGGGGGGGGGGAGTGAGAAATTGTGACTTGGAGTTGTTTTGTTTTTTTATTTTGTATGATTGTGTGTTTGTTATTTTTTTTACTTGGCCAAAGCTGGAAAGGGGCACATATTATTTCTACTCACATTTAATTGCCTATAAATCAGTCACATGGGAACATGTAATATCAAAGAATGCTGAGAAATGCAGTCTTTCAAGTAATCTGAGATGGAAGAGAAAATGAGGTTTGATAAATAATCTCTGTCACAGAATGAAATACAAAAGCTTACAAAAAATTAGGTGTTTTCCCACATTTGATTCTGTGAGCTTTATATTTTCTTCACAATATACTCCTGATTGTCATTCTTTTTCTTTCCATCATTCCTCCCTTCCTTCAAACTGGATTATAGGCCAATCTCTCAAGTGGTGATGAAGGAAGATCCTACCTGAATTTTAAGAAATGGGTTGTCCATGGGAAGATGGTTTCATTTACCTGAGTAAAAGGGGAAGGCATTTTGGAAAAGCACAAAACAACCTATTTTCATTGCAAGGTCACCCAGTGCACTTCAACTGCCAAAGTAAAGGAGATGTTTCAGGAAATACCTGGCAATAGATGAGGAAAGTTAATTGCTGTCAAATTGTGGAAGATTTTAAGAATAAATGTTTTCTTTTATCTTCTAAATAATCAAGGCAATTTCTTTGAATGAGCAGTGATTTTTCTGAAGGCCATATATTAGGAAGAATAACCTAGTAGTGGAAAGTGGAAGCAGAATAGATTGCAATAAGCAACAAGCAATAGCAAGAAGCTTAATTTTGGGACCACTACCAAAGTATAAGGATGATGTGACAAATTCTTAACCATATATATTCATATGGAAAAAATACTTGCAGTTTATGATTATTACAATAGCTTTATTAACTCAAAAGACTATCACAATGCAATTTTAAAACTACTTTTGCCCACCCCTGTAGATACTTAATCAGAACTAAGTGAACTTGCAGTTAAAGGGTAAACATTTTTGAAAATTCTTCCTCTCTATATTTCCTAACAGTGAATATTCTATTTCAAAACTAAACAACTGTGTGCTTACATAAAAGCATTGTATTTTCATTTGTGGTTCACTGAATTGCTCTGGGCTGTTTCTCCTACATCCAGTTTTTCTTCATATAAGAGATTTAAACTCCTACTTTTTTATATCAAGATTTTTGACTTGAATTCTTAAGCATTATGCTAGACTTGCAAGAAAGTAGATTGAAAAACCTGGCTATCTGAATGATATCAGAAAGAATTTAAGGCTGTAAATGGCATATAGTCAAACCCTCATCTCCTGTGTTATGTGCCTTGTCATTTTGAGAAAAGAGAGATTTGAGATCCCTTTGACAAAATAATAATAAAACCAACCCCTCCCTTCTCTTAGGATTATTTAGGGTATCATATGGATATTACATGGGCACGTATTTTCAAGGCTTAAATATGAGGGTTTTTAAAAATTTATCTTTATTATTAAATCTAATGAACAAAATAAAGTAATATGAGGTATTTTTATTGAATTCTTCCATTTTATGCTGTGCTTTACTTCATTATAACACATGTGTATGTGCTAGCGTGTTAATGGCTGAGATAGAAAGACTGGTTCGAGATTTCAGTCTTTGTGATAAGTACCTTATCCCAATAGTAACCAAACACACTGTAATCTCTCTTTTCTACCCATGACACATAGGTTAAGACATTGCATATCCTTAGCTTTCAAATAACAGGAATGAAATGGGTGCAGGAATTTGACAGGAATTCATTTGAGCTAAAAAGGGTGTGAGGAGCTATCAATCAGTTGCATATAAAATATAATCACTGAATTTAGAACTGTCCATATTTTAGACAGTTATATCTGCAAAGCATTTGTCAACACTCTGAGTGGACGATGGCTACACGCACTGTTTCCTTTTACTGAGCAGTAATTTGGACAGTAATAGGCAGACTGATTTGTGGCCTCTACTTCTCTGGTAGTACAATATGCTTGAGTGCATTCTCAAGTGGAAATCACAAATTACTTGGAAAGGGCAATACAAAACTAGCTACAGATTTCAATAACAGCAGTCCATTTGACATTTAGAGTAACTGAGGATGTTGATGGCTTATCTGTATTCTTTCTCATTATTTTAAATGTTAAAGAAGTAAACAGAATAAAATTCCAGCCACTAAAATTCCCTGTTTGACAGAAGATGATTGTTTACATTTTCATTTTTCCGGGGATTATTTAAATACATGCTTAAATTAAATTGATATGCAAAAACACTTTTAAGAAAATGAAGTAAGTAGATGTACCAGTAAAGATATACATATATTTGTGGTGCATTCTCAATGAATCACACTGGTACAGAAAACCACATCTTCAATAATGGAACTTAAAAACTCTTGAAAATGTGCATTCTGTAGCAGGCCCTCTCTCCCTTGGATGCTCCTTTGCTCTCCTTACTTACTACCATTCCCCAGGTATCCCCAGCCCCCATGTCAGGCTTTACTATTTTCCTGGTCTGTGCATATTGTTCTATCCACCTGGCTACATGGCACTGATATTTATCAACTTTGTACCTTGTTTTGATTATCCCAGCCCTTTTCTCTTTCAGTTGTTGGTTGGTTGCGAGATCTCCAATATGGTAAGATCAGCTTTGCTTGATGTCTTTGTCCACTTGGAAAATGTGTCCCAGTAAGTAAGTTTTGAAAAACAATCCCATTACCTCAGGGTCACAAAACCAAGGATTCACTATTAGTATATGCTGTCACTAAACCGGTATAAAATAGAAGATAATCAACTAACCGTATAATTAAATAAGTGCTTCATGGGTTTCTGGGTGACAGTCACTTGCTAAAGGCTCTTTTTGTCTACCTCCCTGCTCCCCAGAACAGAGAAGAGGTTTGGGCACAAGAAGACAGCCCATCACTACTTGTCATGTGTCAAACTTGTATTACTGTGCTTATTACATTTGCAAGCCTATGAAAATTCATGTTTACTACTTATGCAAAACTATAGGTTGCAAACTAGCCACGAAAGGAAGGTTGAACTAGGGTCATACCATGCCACGCCATGGAGATAGATGAGAAGTTATAAAGCATATAAATGTTATAAATAAGGCTGATCTATTGAATTGTATCACAGACAGCCTATATTAATATAATATGCCAATATCTGCAAATTAGAGGAAATAGTAGCAGTGGTAGGGACAAAAATATAAATAGTCAAGAACTGATTTTTAGTCCCTACTTTTATTAACCAGATACAATTAAATTCCTTATCACTCTAGCAATATGGTATTATATATATATATATATATATATATATATATATATATATATATATATATATATATATATCAATAGATAAGTAGATATAGATAGGTAAATATAAAGATGTAGATTATATATTAACAGAGAAAAAGAGTGATTACTGTGTGCACACGTGTGTATATGTGTGTGTATGTGTGTGCATGTGTGCGTGAGTGCGTGCAATAAAAAGTTGGAATAATAATACTTACAATCTGAAAAAAATCTTTTTTTGGCAGAGAGGAAAGCAAAAGCAAATATTCTCATTAGACATGACTGGTGACAAACCCAGAATCTCTCAAGTGCCTAGGTATTCTAAGATATAAAATAAAAACCTTGCAATGATAACCCTACCTCTTTGATGCGCAGTGATTTCTAATGTGATTAGCACGGGGGCCCAGCCCTTCTTTTCTCACATGGGGGTTTGTTCTCTGAGGTGGGATTGAAGGATGTAAAAGTAGAGGGATGACAGAAGGGAAATAAATAGCAGGCAATGGCAACAAGCAACTCCAACATTGAAAACAAAGAGGTTGAGGATGGATCTTCACATCCCCTTGTTCTTCTGGTGCAGTTTCTCCAGAATAGTCCCATAACCACCAACTAATTGGAAAGCTCTTGAAATATTAGCCACGCTTCTGGAAATTCCAATGAGTCACAGGATCCAGAATTATGCCCATTGATATTTAAGGGTCACTTGATGATCGTCAGCAAGTTGTGCCATTTGCAATATGTCCCACAGCAGAATTTAATCTTACAACTTCATTCCCTAAACCCTGGGCCAGTTAGCTATAAATGCAGATCATCCATTATTTCCTTAATTCTAAAAATAATGAAAACTTCTATCTTGCACTACTGGAATTATGGTGTCACTTATCACATTATGTCACAGTTGTATTTTAGTTATTTGAAGAAGTATACGTGCAGGAATCACTCAATAGTTTGATATCTGGTACCTACACAGGTATATAGGGTGCCTTCCCCCCAAAATGTATATACACACTTTAGATCATTATAAAGGCAGTATTTATTAAAATACATTTCATTTTCAAAATTGATCTATTGGCTCTTACAGTATGTATACATTTTTGGGACATATATATATGTAAATACATTTACATATATTTGTAAAAATCCTACCTAATAAAAGAGTAATATGCAAATTGACCGCACCTTCGCTATGCCCAAGCCACACCCACCAGCCAATCAGGGTTAGTATGCAAATTAACCCAACCAAGATGGCGGTTAATTTGCATACATAGGCGCCCTGAGCTGACCCCTGCAACAGATCGCAAGGAGCTGAATCAAAGCATCCTAGGACACATGTTATCTCCAATTATTGATATTTTAAGGAATTCTTCAATATGTAATCCTAGACATTGAAAGAACACAAACTGGTTTATTTTATGCATAAGTATAGGCTGCAGTCTAAAAGAAGCATTTTATTCATTAATTTCATGCAATTATAAAATCTTGCAACACATTAACAACGTAGAGTAATTCAGAACTTCTAAATTTTTGGCTGAAATACAATTGGGACTACATTCACTATTAATAGAACTGACTTGATAATTACTCGATTTGCACTTGATTTTATAGTGAATAGTATGAGGGGTAGGGCTCAAAGGAATTTAGAGTTCATTTGTTTCAAGTATTGGAAACAAGGTGAAGAGAAATGATGGGGCTTTATGAAGATCAGAGTCTTCTAAAAAATAAGACATCACACATCCCTAATCCTATTTCTAATTTTCTTTCTTCTGCACCATTATTTCTTATTTTATCACCATATTCCTCCTGCCAAAATGTTATGCCTTAAAAAACATTTTAAAATGTTTGCTTTTTATGTATAAAATATATAGTGTAATATACTAATCTTAAGTGTACAACATAAACAATTTTTACTTATAAAACTAGGGGCCTGGTGCATGAAATTTGTGCACTGGGGGTCGGGGGTCCCTCAGCCCAACCTGCCCCCTCTCACATACTGGGAGCCCTCAGGGGATGTCCTACTGACGGCTTAGGCCCGCACCTCACGGGGAGCGGGCCTAAGCCGCAGTCTGGCCTCCTTTTGTGGGAGGCAACAGGCTGATCAGGAGAAGGCACCAGCCCCATCACTCCGCTGCTGCAGCCACTGTCAGTCACTGCAGCCACCAAGGTGTTTTCATCAACACGGACTCCAGTCCCTTCACCAAGAAAAAATGACAACTTTCTTTAGGCATTTTCAAGATGTCTCTTTCATAGGATATGGATTTCTTTCTTTATTTTTTATCCTCACCTGAGGATATGTTTCCATTGACTTTTAGAGAATGTGGAAGAGAAAGGGAAAGACAGAGAGAAACATCAAAGTGAGAGGAACACTTTGATTGGTTGCCTCCTGCATGAGCCATGATCTGGGCCCCGGCCAGGGAGCAGCCTGCAACCTAGGTACATGCCCTTGATCAGAATCGAACCCAGACCCTGCTGTCTGCAGGCCGAGGCATTATGCACTGAGTCAAACTGGCTAGGCAGGATATGACATTTCTTAGCCCTCCAGCAGCAGACCTTCATTTTTTTCTCCAGAAGTGTGGTGGAAAAACCCTAGATCACTTTTTTGGATTCTTATTACCCAAGTTATGGAGAATATTACCAGTGGCATACAGGAAGCTTAGCCAATGTGCAGTCAGAAAAGGTGTTTCCTCTATAGTTCAAACCAATGAAGGGCTGGGCCCTGTCCAAGCCTAAAAGCTCTGTCCGAAGCTTTAGGCCTGGGCAGTCCCCTCCACCTCCCTCTGATCACCGGCTCAGCCCCTGCCCAGGCCTGCCCAGACTGAAAGCCTCTTGGGCAGGAGCGGACCCTCAGTTCCCTGCGATCAATCGCAGGGGGTCTGCTCCTTCCCAGGCCGATAGCAGACCCGCAGCTCCCTGCCCAGATGACCGATCGCAGGGGGTCTGCTCTTGCACCAGGCCGAAGCAACCCCCAGCTCCCTGTGATCGATTGCAGGGGGTCTGCTCCCTGCAATAAATCTCAAGGGGTCCGCTCGTGCACCAAGCCAAAAGCCTCCAGCAGAAGCTTTCGCCTGGTGCCAGAGCAGACACCCAGCTCCCTGCTATCGATTGCAGGGGGTCTGCTCCAACACCAGGCCCATAGCCTCTGCAGGAGCAGACACCCAGCTTCCTGCGATCAATCGCAGGGGGTCCGCTCGTGCACCAGGCTTTCAGCTTTCGGCCTGGTGCCAGAGCGGACACCCAGCTCCCTGCAATCGATCGCAGGGGGTCCACTCCTAAACCAGGCCGAAGCAATCCCCAGCTCCCTGCAATTGATTGCAGGGGGTCTGCTCCAGCACCAGGCCGAAAGCCTCCACCGGAGGCATCAGCCTTTCCTTTGATTCTTAAAAATGAAATTACATCACTGATTAAGAGAAGGTAGCTATTCTTTTTTGATATCCAAGGCAATGAGTGAGGCAGAGAAGAAAGAAACATCAGTAAAATTTACATTTTAGCTTGGCTGGTGTGGTTTGGTGTTTAAGCATCGACCTATGAACCAGGAGGTCATGGTTTGATTCCTGGTCAGGGCACATGCCTGGGTTTCAGGCTCCATTCTCAGTAGGATCGTGCAGGTGGATTATTTATGTTCATTTTGCTAAGTTGTATGACTTACCTATAAATTTTGGAGATTAGGCCCTTATCAGATATAATATTGGCAAATATGTTCGCCCATGCAGTGGGCTTTCTTTTTGTTTTGTTGATGGTTTTTTTTGCAATGCAGAAGCTTTTTATTTTGATGTAGTTCCGTTTGTGTTTTTTTTTTCCCTTAATTTTCTTTGTCCTAGGAGATGTGTTGGTATAGATATTGCTACCAGATATGTCTGATATTTTGCTGCCTATGGATGCTTCTAAGAGACATTTTTGAATATGTCTTTTAGTATTTATAATACATGCAAAATATTTAATATGTAATGCATATACATACATTGAAAGATTTCAGGATTTTGAATATTTTTAAAAGATTTTTACATATATGTTTATAAACATACTAGAGGCCCAGTGTACAAATTCGTGAATGGGTGGGGTCCCTCTTCCTGGACAGAGATCTGGGCCGATTGCTCCTGTGTTGAGCGTCTGCCCCCTGGTGGTCAGTGCATCATCATAGTGACAGGTAGACTGGTCAAGCAGTTGAGCGGTCATAACAGTCACTTAGGCTTTTATATATATAGATAAATGTGAAAACAAATTACTATCTAAAATATCTTTATTTAGCTATCTATATATACATCCATCTGTCATCTATTCATTCTGCTTTTGTTTAGTATGCCATCAGAAGCAGAATAACTTCTTAAAGTTTATTAAATCATGTAATAACACATATTTTAAAAATATTGTACATAAATTCTTAAAATGTAACTTTACATGTTTTTTAATATTTATTCATTTTTTTCAACAACTATTTTTTATGTGATTCTTAACTATATAGCATTAGTCTGGCTTTTGTGGTCAATAGGAAAAACTATGACATATTTTGTCTCTAGGTTGGCCTCTCTAGTTTTTCTACATGCCCAATAATATTCCAGGTAATGGAAAGAATAAAGTAGTATAACTGTTTTCAAGGTAAGCATGTTTATATTTTATTTGCTGTCTTGAATTTATTTCTCCTGATTTTATATCTGAATCAATCAGATGGTTTTACACTAGTTTCATATTATTTGACCTTGGCAATATATAGATATAAAAATATAGTAATATAAAAGAAGAATATAACCATGTGTTAGAAAATCATATATATATATATTTCTGTACTAAGATAGTTGAGTGTATATATACTGCATTCTGTTAAATTTAACATGTGCCTTTACAATACTGGAAATGGAATGTCATGCTATGTGGACCATTTGTAATAGGAAATGTGTTTGTTTCTCCAGGAAATTTTCATTGGCAAGTACATTGATTTTTATATTCTTGATTGATTAAGCCTTCATTTTATAACTCTAAATTAAGAGATTTCTATTAAGATATCATTTTCAAGTGTACTTAAATATATTAGCATGCTTTACACATTCCACAAGATAGAATAAGGATAAGGATGGGGGAATCACCATCTCCTTAGGGAAGAGATCTTATTTTATTTTTGCAACAAAACCATCTTTCAAACAAAATATTATGAGGAAGTCTTACAAAGCAAATAAAAGTGATAGATGTCTTTGATTGAAATAAAGTTGAGTGTCTGGGAGAACAATTGCTTTATACTACCTGATATTCCCAATTGGCTCTGAAGTAATTTCCATAATGTCCCTAGTACTCTATGGAAGGCATTGATGTCTTACTGTATTAAATATTAAAGATGCTTTGGAAGGCAGAGAACTCGCTCACAAACGTCTTCTGTGAGGTATGTCTATACTGTTTGATTTAACACAAATGGTCACAGCTGACTGGGCCAAAATGGATATCTGACTCAAAGGGAAGCAAACAATAAGTTAAATTCATAAAGTTATTTAGCTTTAGGGCTAGTAAAATGATTGGACTATTATAAGCAGAAGATACAAATGGAAAAAGAGGAGATAAATCAGAGATGAGAGAAAAATATAATGTTCCAATGTATGAGAAATGGAAAAGCGCTTTTCATTTTTCCTAGCAGATTCCCACTTCTCAGATCCAGTTGCATTTCTTGTTCTTCGATTTCAATGCCTTTCCATCCAAACAACAGAGGATACCTTTATATAAGTTAATTTGAGAGGATTTCTATTACTTGCAACCAAAGGTCTCAGTAGAGCTGAAACAAAAGAAATGTGCTCTAGCAAGGCCATTAGCTTTGTTGCCAGATTTGAAGAAAAAAGAAAAAGAAAAAAGAAACATTAAATTATCAAGGATGTCCCTCTCTGGATATTCTTACAGATCTACTGAAGACACCTGTAGTGAAATAGTCCTGTGATTATGGTGCTGGGATCAAGCTCAGTATCAGAACCACTCAGGTAAAAGATTAAACCAAAGCTTAGAGTAGAATTTGGGGATATAGGAGCTTTCTATAAAACTCCAAAGCTGTGGGCATAGATAAGACTCAGCTCATCTGAGCACAAACTCTGCTTCTTTTCCCCTGGATTAGGCTGTGGCATCACTGATACTGAGTGTGGATGGCGAACTAGGAGAATCTGATGGGTTTCAATATTCAATTAAATGTTGAACCATAGGTACCATTCTGTTAAAATATTCTTGAGTAATTCAAGCACTGAGTAAGAAGGGCACTGATTTAGCAAAATCTGTTTCCGTATCCTGTGAGAACTTGCCCTGCCCTGGACATAACAACAGCAATGCCTGACTCCATTACAGACTCTAGGAGCCTAGGAGAATACACAAGAGTTCTATATCTATTTCTATATCCTGGGTACTTCATTGTGATGAAAATATTTGTACCTCTATTTAACTAGCCCAGATGTGACTAGTTAAAAAGATATGCTTAATGATCAGCCTGAAACTGGTTTAGAATTCAGAGATTTTATGTTGCCAGAAGTATGAAGGAAATGTGATTTTTAACTGCTTCTTCCTATTCCTATGCTTCCTACTTTCTATTCTCATTCTGTAGAAGTAAGGGGAAATAAAGTGAACGCAATGAAATGAAAACATCTTTAATAGGGAAATATTTTTATTTTTGCATTTTTGCTTGATATGGTTTTGTATATATGGCACCTTCCTTTTCTATGCAGAGGTTTCAAAAAAGATCTGTTTAGTAACCAGAAACTTTAACTCTAATCCTTGATTTGTCACTTCCTGATGTGTGTGTGTGTGTGTGTGTGTGTGTGTGTGTTTTTCCATTTTGCAAGGAAAAAAGTTTAGGTTCAATTTAATTATCTGCTAATAAAATCTAACATAATTACCCGATACATTTTTAATAAGAAGAATATGAATTATATATGAAAACTTTAACTCTATGCCTGGCATCTTGTAAGTAAATATTGAAGTTAGTGTATATATATAACTATTATAGAAAACTGCTAAAAATCTTTCTCTTACATTCATAGCACACTGAGAATCTGAAGATACCACAAGGATGCCAGAAGTATGTTTGGTGTGTAGAGAATAGAATAACCTTTACCAGACATAGGTGGCTTTTATGAATTCTTCCTTCTATTCTTTGGTTTTGATTACATGGAAGACATTCAATTTTGTTAACTTCAAAAATCAGTTTAAAAAATGTTGGCAACCATATTGCTAATGAGCTGAAGGGCTGATGGAGAAAAAAAGAGAAACAGTATTTCAAACGATGCATAGCCAACATACTCACTTGGAACACTCTCCGGTGGCAACTGTTAAGACAGATTAAAAAAAAGAATAGAAAACATTTGAAATGAGTATTTTTGTATAAATGTGTAATTCCACTGTTGTATAATAAAACATTTGGATAACTTTTCCCTGGCTCCTAGGATGTAAACTCAAAAACACTTGGAATTTTTTCCTGAGTGGGAGGAGGGTATTATTAATACATTCAAATAAAAGCTCAATGTAATATTATATAAGTAATAATATTTCACCAAATCGCACTAAAATATTAACAAAGGAGTTATTTGTTAAATATAATAACATTCAAAGAGTCTTATAATTTTAATGATGATTAACATTGCTAAATTTGTTTTGTTTTAACATAAAATAGATTGTTTAATGATAACAAATTTAACAGGATTATCCTGTTTGTTGGCAAATAGTAACCAAGACAGTTCTTTTTAAAGTAAGTTAGTTCTACTATTTTGTTGGTCAATGTGTATCACAGTAATTAAAGGTCACCCAAACAAGTGAATTTTAGTTCGATTCATCTTCAGGCCTTGTGCTTAAGTATGGGAGTAATAGGACTTGGGGGGATGTCCTAGCAGGCGAAAGTAAAGTTGTAAAACAAGGCAGAAATGTAGCAGAGCTTGACTTAATTGGAAGTCATTGTCAACAGACTTTTCATGTATTACAAAAGCCTTAAGCCACACAGGGAGGGAAAGGGGGACTGAAGAAGTTCAAATCAGGCTGAATTTTATGCGAGAGAGAGACAGAGAGAGAGAGGGGGGGCGGGGGGAGAGAGAATCCTCAGGTGAGTTGAGAAATGGCTTTGATAGAAACTGAATATTGTGCAAAGATATTGTGCAAGGGCCTAAGTGCATGTATTTGTACAAATGTATGGTAACTTACTCTTCAAGGTTGTATATCCCTTATGGAGTTTGTAAATGTCAAGGAGGTTTAAGTATTCCAGATGTTGCTCTAGACAGAGATTATAAGCATATATTAGAAGCCCATTAATGTCCTCAAGTTGAAAATCACTTGTAACACACCTATAAATAACCAAAGTGGAGGTTATTAACTCATTGTAATGATGAAGAATATTCAATACAGGAAGCCCCAGGGTATATCATTAAGAGGATATTAGAAAGCATTTATTTTAGAATTTGGATTTATATTAAGTAATTTCTAGGGAGGGATCAAGTAAGTAGGTCTTTGGTTTGGGTTGGATGGTATTGGGATGTGGAAGTAAGTCCATGATTGGCTTTTGAATAAATCTCATCTAAATGGTTGGTAAAATGAAGCTGGGTTGAAGCTGCAACAGGTAAAGGAGCCATTAAAGAGAAATGTTTGCTCATTTTTATGCTTTGAACAATGTTCTTGATTTTATGATTAGAGAGTGCTTCTATTTTCAACTTGATCCATCATGGTCACCGAGTGGCCTTGTCTGAGTTGGTGTTCTGTGAAATTGTTTATATTCAATGAGTGCCCTGGTGCATGGATTCGTGCACATTGAAAAGAAATTAATTAGAAGGTGGATGGTGGGACTGGATGGGCGAGATGGGCCAGACACACACTGGAGCCAATCACCCGCGGTCCCTCCCTGGCCAGCTGCATCTGGGGTGGCACCGGGGCTCAAAGGGCATCTGCAGAAATGAGTGGGGTCCCTCCAGCAGGTGGGGTCCCTTGGCCTGGCCTGCAGAGATCTGGCCGAAACTGGCTCTCCGACATTCCCCGAAGGGTCCCAGATTGCAAGAGGGCAGTTCTCAGGTGACGCACCCCAGAATCGGGCTCCCTCCTCTGTGGTTCTGGGTGTATCACCCAAGAACCGCAGCTGCCAAGTCACCACAGCTCAGCAGCTCCCATGTTGAGCGTCTGCCCCCTGGTGGTCAGTGCACATCATAGCTACTGTTTGGAGTGTCTGCACCCCCTGGTGGTCATTGCGTGTCATAGCTACCAGTCAAACGGTATAACGGTCGGACAGTCGCTTAGGCTTTTATATAAATAGATGGAATACCAAAGACACAGCTGTGAGGCCAGCTCCTAGTAACACCAAGGTATAACTGATAGTGCCAGGACATTGCAGGGTATCAGGACTGCTGCTCTGTTTCTCCAACTAAAGAAAGATAGCACGAGTATAAAAAGACAACATGAATTTTAGGAATCGAGTGAAGCTCACCATGAATAAAGGTATAGGAATGTGTGTGCTTGCTAGGTGTAATTGAAAGTCAAGAAGAGTAAGTTAATAGAAGAATCAGATATTTTACTGGTTTTGAGATCAGAAAATATACTCTGCCACCAAAATGCTGAGATGGCAGTTCATGGACGAAGAAACTTGGGAAAACCTGACTTACTAGTTTGTTATTTTTTACATTGCCAGATTTCTTCATAATATCTGACAGTTAATTTTATATCTGTCTCCAATGTGCATCTCAGTATAGTACAGAATAATGCTGATGTCTGATAAATGAATTTTAATGTCAGATTCCCTGGGTTCAAATGATGACTCTCCAACATACTACCTTGCATAATCTATATCAAGTTTAATTTTATGCCTGTGTTATCCTATATAATAAAGAGGTAATATGCAAATTGACCATCACTCCAACACACAAGATGGCTGCCCCCATGTGGTCAAAGATGGCTGCCACAAGATGGCCGGCAGGGGAAGGCAGTTGTGGGTGATCAGGCCTGCAGGGGAGGACAGTTGGGAGGGACCAGGCCTGCAAGGGAGGGCACTTGGGGGCGATCAGGCCTGCAGGGGAGGGCAGTTGGGGGTGACCAGGCCTGCAGGGGAGGGTAGTTAGGGGCAACCAGGCCTGCAGGAGAAGGCAGTTAGGGGTGACCAGGCCGTCAGGGGAGTGGTAAGGGGGTGATCAGGCTGGCAGGCAGAAGCAGTTAGGGGCAATCAGGCAGGCTGGCAGGCGAGCGGTTAGGAGCCAGCAGTCCTGGATTGTGAAAGGGCAGTTGGACATCCCTCGATAGGTCCCAGATTGAAGAGGGTGCAGGCTGGGCTGAGGGACACCCCTCCCCCCATGCACGAATTTTGTGCACTGGGCCTCTAGTATATTTATAATATGATAATATCAATACTATCTACTTCACAGGGTTGATTTCAGCAGTAATATAGCATTAAAGTCACTTAAAATTAATGTCGGCTTATATTATTATTTCATTCATTACGTTCACATTTACTAATAAAAAAGCAACTTTAATATCCATTATTCCTTTTAACTAATACTTCATACATAGAAAAGATAGTATTTAACTCAAATAGCTAGAATGAAAAGCGAAATTGTAAAACTAACATAAGCCTCCAACAACATCCATATGACCATCACACTGACAAGTTTCCCTATTATGGAACAAGACAATGAGGACTGTGGCCTCTGTAGAAAGACAGCTAGGATACCAACTACATGCCGAGATAGTAGCTGGCTACATGCAAATGAGGGGAGTGTGTTATTTTCCTTCTCCACAAAGAGAATTATAACTTGAGTTCTTGAAAAAAAACTTAAAACTAAAATAATCATTCAAAGTTGTATTCAATTAAAGTGCATAATTATAGATAATAATCTTGGCTCTGCCTATCATATCCAAATATAACAAACTAAAACAAAGCCTAGGAATATCCCCAGAAGTGTCTGGGCAAATAAGCAGACAATTTGTAACCGTCAAGAAAGTTGTTTGATTATCAAAACATCAAAAATGCTTAGTGATTTGGTGAAGGAGAAAGCAGTCTATTGTTTTGGCATGAACAAGAATTGTAGGTAATATTTTGCCCATTAAAACACTGAATTAATAAAATGGTTCCCTAGACAAAGTTTTAAAAGAATTTCACAAATGAAATAAATATATCATGGCACATGTAAGAAAAAAAAATTAAAGGAAAGAAGTCTTTTTTGAGGAGGATTATGGAAAGCATACCAGCGATAGCCAAAACTTGATTTCAGGCTGAGCTGTATCCTTTAACAGGGTGACTCATTCTGCATCCTTATTCAGGGACATATTTGAAACAGTCTATTTTCCTGATTGAATGGTCTCAGAGCCATTGAATTTCCAAGCTTATTGGCTTCATTTTTTTTTCCTTTTTTGTGGAGGTTATTGTAGAAAATTGTCTTAAATATATTCATACAAATCTTCCCCTTGCACAAATGTTCAGCATCTTTCTGGTTTCTATTCTGATCACAATCTATTGTTCAAACCAAAGTAGGCCAATATATATGAATAAAATATATCAACATGTCTAGTTTCCTGTGTCTGCACAATTGTCCGAGCCTAGTCTGACATTTACAAAGAACTGAGCTTGTGAATTTCCTGCACTTCTGCCCCCGAAACCTTGTTCTTCCTCCAGTGTCTGTTGCTCAGGAAATAATACGTATCCTCTCATTGCTGGATCCAGAAACACAGATATCCTTTAAAAGGACAGCTATTAATGATGACTCTGCCAAAATTTGAAGGCATGTAATACCATTCACCATCTCAACGCTGTCAAACGAATCCTCATTTCACTTAGAATAACCCAGATTTCTTACTAGGACATACAAAGCCCTAATGAGCTGACTCTTGGCCACTTCTCTGACCTCACCTCGTCATTCTCAAAGTTAAGTCTCTCCACTCTAACCATGCCACCTGCAGGCTATTTCTCGCACATTCCTTAGAATTCCTTTCCTAATTTGCTATTTTCCCTTTGCTACATGGCTTGGTTCCTTATTTTATTTAAATGATATCCCTTTCAGGGAGGCCTTCCTTATTTGCCCTGTCTAAAGCAACCTCTATAACTGTGTCTACTTCCTGAGAATCATTCAAATTCTACTTCAAAGAACTTAAATGCCGGTGTGTGAATCTTCATGTTCCTATTTTGTAAGGATGCTCGTGACAGTGCTTTTTAACATAACATGTGCTGGTAAATGTTTACCAACTGTTTTTCTGAAACAAGGAATAAAAGTCCCAGTAGCATTTGTTGATTTCTGAGGTGCAAATGACTCCTAATTTTAAGCTACCAACATTATGCCGCTGAACTTGAAGTTGGGAAGAGATGCTAACAATTGGTTGGAGATACAATATGAGTTACCTCCAGTACAAAAGAGAACCATAACATCAATGCTGCTTGAAATATTGGAACAACTTATGACTTACAACTTTTATAGTGTCTCCAGTGTTCATTGCTGGGGCAAGGGGTAAACTATTGTCTCATTAAATGACTGAAGTGATCTTTTCCTTTCTTTTTTTTTTTTTTTTTTTAAATCCTCACCCGAGGATATTTTTCCATTGATTTTCAGAGAGAGTGGAAGAGAGAGGGAAAGTCAGAGAAATATTGATGTGAGAGAAACACATCAATTGGTTGCCCCCTGCACACGCCCAGCCCAGAGCCCAGGACCAGGGAGAAGCCTACAACCGAGGTGTATGCCCTGGACCAGAACTGAACCTGGGAGCCTTAGGTCCGAAGGCTGATGCTCTATCCACTGAACCAAACCAGCTAGGGCTGAAATGATCTTTTTTGACCATAAAATAACCTGGCCTATCTTGATTTGTACAAATAGATTTTGAGGGTTAGGGCATAAACCTGACTCAGATTTCTGGCAGTCAGGCAAATGCATTATTATAAAGTTCACAGGCCTTGTGATAAAAATACACAGATTGCTCAGGAGAACAATTTCTGTGTATAGAACTAAACCATTGGAAATTCTTCTGAAAATCTTTAAAAGGATAATATATAATGTAATACAAATAATAATTGTTATCCATTATTTGTTGCTTTGTTCCAGAAACTGCTCTAAGCACTTTTTATCTCTAGGTATATTTCATCTTATTTACCCCATAAATCACATAGGAATATGCTGTTATTATCTACAATTTATAGTTATTCATCAAGAGATTCAGGGTGATTAAGGATTTTTTCCACTGCAGATAGTTAGGAATTGTGGAATTTCTTTCTTAAAAATGTCTTTCTCTTCTCTATAGAAAACAAAAAAGTATATAACTTTTCTCTTTGTTCAAGGAAAGGTAACATAAAATCAGAATTATGCATCTCCTTTCAAGCAGGGATTCAGTATCATTTAATGAAAATATAAAACAAGTCACTAGGACTTAAAATATATCATTGTTCAGACTATATTTTAAAAAGCACTTCTCTCTGCTGATAAATTAATGACTATTTATGACTCAGGTCTTTAAACAACAAACCTACATGCTAAGTAATCAGAATAGATAAATAGACAAAATTAATTTGATTCTTCTAGATGTGGCCAGTTTCTTCAGGGTTTTTTTTCTTTAATTGCAAAAGACTTCCAGTACAAAACATAAAGACTTTGTTTATCATTAAACATCTACAAATACATCTAAAATGTACCCTTTAAACTTTAAACTTAAGAGAATTCCTTCAGTCACACAAAACATGTTTTTAAAGAAGATAGTGTTATTTCACATGTTTTACTTAAAGTTATAAATTACCAGGATAACTTTTTGTCTCCTTTTTCTCCAAATTGCTATTAAAGAAAAAAAAATTTAGCTTCTCTTCAGGTATCTGCTCTGATTTATTATCTCCTTGTACAAAAGCTTGAAAGCTTGATGGTATAAATTATTTAAAGAAATATAAAGAAGCAAACGTGCTTTTGACAGTTTTAAACATAAACATTGCGAAGTATTAAATATAACAGTAAATAGGAGGAATTTAAGTATCAATTTCTGACTCTGGAGCACATGATCTAAATCTAAGAATTACCATATGCTGCCATGCCATAAAATTTTCATAATCAGTATTTGTTGCCTAGTGATATGGAAGCACATAGTTGTTTTATGCTGATGAAATTAAGAATAAAATTATGAAGTAAAATCTTCCTTGGATAAACTGCAATTACACATTATGTGAAAGTACCTTGGCATGCAGTGTAGAGGTTTACTCTCAGTCTTATCAGTTCTTGCTGCAAATGTCATGTTTCATAGAACTAATTCCAGGATATGGAAAAGAAAGGCCAGCATCAGACAGTATCTTCTTGTCCAAACTTTAACACCAACACCATCAGGAAGGCTCCAAAGATTCCAGTTCCAAATGAATCATTTGGCAGAAATTCCTTTGTAATCATCTGCAGTAAGCTGCTTTTCCACGGGATTGAATGTTTCAGCTTCTGCTTACTCAAGGGCAAACATCAGCCCCTTAAATAGTAGCCTCCATTGTAATTTATTCGATGAAGAATTCAAGAAAAAAAAACCAACAGCATTTTTCTTTTTGATGGCTGTTTGCTTTCAATTAAAAAAAAAACATGTTGGTAAACCGGAAATGGATAAAAAAAAGAGTTTAAAAGAACAACAAAAAGACAAGATGATATCTTAATACTTAATACTAGATACATGTCAGAAAAATAAGCAGTTAAAAATCAGTTAATGCTCACCTTGTATGACAAACTTAAATAACTAGTTAAACATTCTCTATCTTGAGACTGGAATAGATCTCTAGCCAGACAAAGTGGTAAAATTGTAAAAAAGTGAGTTCCATCCTACTCAATTTATCCATTCTTTAAAGAGTGGGGGTTGCATCATCCTGGCCTGCATAGCTCAGAGGTTGAGCATCGACCTTTGACTCAAGACGACATTGTTCGATTCCAGGTCAAGGCACAAGCCTGGGTTGCAGGCTTGATCCCCAGTACAGGGGCAGGCAGGAGGCAGCCGATCAATGGTTCTCTCTCATCATTGATACCCTCTCCCTTCCTTTGGAAAAAATCAATTTTCTTTTCAAAAAAGGGGGAATTGCATTCTCTTGGACTCTATTCCATCAATATGATACATTTCTATTATGACTTCGACATAATGGCATTTTATACTTTAATCAAAGACCCTGTAATGTGTTGGCACCTTGCATTCAGCTTAAGACACCGAAAAAGCATAGAGCTTCACTGCAGATGGGTTGCCCCGTTACCCATCCCAGAGATTAAACAAGGCACTCATAGCAATGTATCCCGCCTTACCAGCAATTGTTAAGAAAATGTCAGGAAATCCATCTCTCTGACCTCTAATTCAAAATAGTCCATCAAAATCTCAACTGATAAAAATTAATACTACCACAATGCTATCAAATTAGCTCTATCATGATCTTTCTCTTACTGAGGAAAGCTTGGAAGATTAATACAGCTTTTTTGCTACTAAATGGTAGAGTCAGGTATCAAATTCATTAAACTTCATGTTTTGTATGACTTTTTGTACTACCTCATTCTCAAACCCTCAGTTTCCTGGTGTGGGAAGCCAACTCTCCCAACTCTCCCACATGGAAAGGAAGTGGGGAGGCAGCCGGCACCACAGGGACTGGGAGACATGAAGACAGTCTGCACTTCCCAAGGCATGGGGAAAACCTCAGGCTGAAACAGAGAAATGGCCTCTGCCTAATTTCAAATTTTTTAAAAAAGAAATAATTGTCCCTGTTTTAAAACGCTGAGTCTTAGTATCTGCACGCAATAACTGATACCTGGAATATGAGATCAGTGATTTTGTTACAGGGCTTAGACTTTAAACAACTATGAAAGATACTGTTCAAGTAAAGGTCTAGAAAGGGAGAGTTAGAAGATAAGGGGAGACACTAACCGAAATTAAACTGTTGGTTTGGGTGGACACAAGTTGATGTTTGCAAGAAAATCTTAAAGCCATGGACTTCTGGCTGCTGAGATAGAATCCTGAAGGGGGAAGTCATAGAGAAGTTTGTTGGAAGCCATTCCCTCTGTGTAGCGATTGTTTCTGCATCTCTGAGGATTCTCAATCATACAGCTGGTGGTAGGCCTAGCAAGGCAAGCCTTCAGGATGTGGAAAGAAAGCTACTGCAAACTGGAACCTGCTGGGCGCACTGGCATTAGTCTTCCACTGTCTGAAGGCAACCATAATATTGATTGCTGCTAATTTACTCTTCAAAATATTGTACAAGTTCCTCATTTGGGTAGCTTTTACTTGGAACAGTACTGAGAAAGGGATTCTGAAATACATATTTATCAGCATAACAAAGTTGATGAAGTAGATCCAGCATATGTACAATGTATAGCACAGTGTGAGGCATAGCAAAACAATTGCACTTTTTTTTTCTTCATTTAGGTAGGCCACCATTTATTTGTCCATATTAATAATTGTACTTAGTCTGGCCAGTGTGCTCAGTGGTTGAGTGTCAACCTATGAACCAGGAGATCACGGTTCAATTCCTGGTCAGAGCACATGCCGGGATTGTGGGCTCGATCCCAGTGGGGCGCGTCCAGGAGGCAGCTAATAAGTGATTCTCTCTCATCATTGATGTTTCTATCTCTCTCTCCCATTTCCTTCCTCTATGAGATCAATAAAAAATATATATATATATTTTTAAATTGTATTTGATTTAGTATTCTTTGCTTAAGATTTAGGATTTTCTCCTAATCCCTTTAAGATCCTTACAAATGAAATTATAGATACAAAGAACTGAAGTCAAATGAGAAAATAAATGTTTGATATATAAAGAACTATAAAGTGCCTAATAAGTTTAAATGAGATTTTTTTTTCTAGTGAAAATTGCATTGGAGATCATGGGTCACATTGTAAAGCCCAAACTGAACTATTTACTCTTTCATCCTGAGTTGGGGCAAAACTTGCAGTACAAGCTAACTTGTCCTTTTGCTTGAGAGACATAGAGAAAGAGGAAGAGAGACAGGGAGATAGAGATAGAAATTAGAGAGAGAAAGGAAGACCTTCATCCATAGTAGGTCCTTCCCTGATGACAGAAACCAAAAGAGAGTCTGAAGCACCAGAATAACAGAGCAAAGAGGAGACAGAAACAAAGTTTTATATCATCAAGGCATAACTCTGCATTAATACAAGATGCCTTCATAAGTGTAAATATCTGAAAAAATCTGATTCATTCCAATACCCTGAGGAAAAAATGGAAACTGAGTGTTGTTGGTTCATTAAAATTTTCTACACCCCATTCAGTTGGCACAGGAGTAATTTATCTTATGATGGCTATCTACATCTATAAAAGGCTAGGTGACTGTCCAACCAGCTGGTACATATGACGCACACTGGCCACCAGGGGGCAGATGCTCAACGCAGAAGCTGCCGAGCTGTGGTGACTTGGCAGTGGCGGTTTGCGGGTGACGCGCCCCGAAATCAGAGAGGAGGGACCCGATTCCTCAAGGGGCCACGTGATTCTACCTTCAGCCATGGGTTATGTTCGGCCGGGGCACTGTCAGCCTCGAATCTGGTTTACTTCCGAGCTGCAGTAATTAATTTCCTTTCAACGTGCACAAATTCGTGCACTGGGCCACTAGTTTTTTATAATAGGGAATATGGGTTAATTGCATATTTCCCCATTAACTCATAATACTATCTAATAATGTTTATCCAAAATACAGGAGAGAAACATATATAAAACAGTCTTTAGAGGGCTTTTTTTCAATAATTAACTAGGAAAAAAACACTGAATTAAAACAATTCCCTCTAAGAATTGCTTTCACTGAATCCCACAAATTGTTATGTTTATTTTCACTTCTATCTAGTTCAAAATATATTTTACTTTCTCTTGACATTTATTGTTTGTCTCATGTGTCATTTAGAAGTGTGTTGTTTAAAGTCCATGTATTTGGGGATTTTCCAATTATCTTTCTGCTATTGATTACTAGTTTAATTCCATTGTAGTCTGAGATAAGATATTGTGTGATTTATATTCTTTCAAATTTGTTAAGGTGTATTTTATGGCCCCAAATGTGGTATATCTTGGTGAATGTTGCATATGAGCTTGAGAAGAATGTGTTATTCTGCTGTTGTTGGATAAAGCAGTCTATAGATGTCCATTATATCTAGTTGATTGATGGTGTTGTTGAGTTCAACCATGTCCTTACTGATTTTCTGTCTGCTGGATGTATCCATATCTGAGAGATGGGTGCTGAAGTGTTCATTCAAGATCATGGATTCATCTATTTTTTCTGCATTTCTATAAGTTTTTGCTTCATGTAGATTGACTCTCTGATGTTAGGTGCATACTGGTGAGAACTGTTATCTCTTCTTGCATAATCGATCCATTTACTATGTAAATGTACTTCTTTATCCCATATAACTTTGGTTTGTAGTCTACTCTGTCTAAAAATTAATCCTTTGCACTTGCTTGCTTTTTTCTTGATTCCTTTATTCTAATGCTAACCGTGTCGAGTCACACTCGACATCCGAGTGCAAAAGGTTAATATAGTTACTCCTGCTTTCTTTTGATTAGTGTTAGTATGGTATATTTTTCTCCATATGTTTACTTTTCATTTACATGTATCTTTACATTTAAAGTGACTTTCTTGTTGTCTTTATTGACCAAGGATTTCTCCATATTTCCATGTTGCTTCTATGTCAGCTAAGTAGGTTCCCATGGATGCCCCATGGTGAGGCATCAGGAAGTACTAGAACCTGAGGGGGAAGGCACAGGCAAAATAAAATCAGGCTGTCTCTACTCAGCACTGGTAAAACCTATGTGAAAATAAGTGCCAGGGCATTGGCTGAAATTTAAAATTTTGACAAAAAATAGCCAACGAAGAGGCTTTTTTTCTTGTCTACTGAAATTTACATTTACACCCTTTAATTATTCTCATTTCATAAAAATTTCCTTGCTGTCCCCTATTATACTTCTTCCTTCCTTATTCAGATTTTTCTATTTTTAAAAATTGTTTTGTTTCACTTTACCTATCACTATAGTTGCTCTTGTAGGTATATGCATTCCCTTCTTCCATTTCAATTCCTCTTTTTCTTTGAAAATTAAATTCAGGTTGATTAAGGATCTCTTTTTAAGAAATACATTTGCACAATAATAGGTTATATTAGCATATTAGGAACTGTTTATTTGGAAAATGAAATGCAAAGAAACTCTTCCATAGGGAACAAATTTAAAACAAAATTGATGCAGAGTATAATGTCTTCCTGTGCAGATTAAAAAATAATATGTAGTGCCCCTGGTTTTTGTTCCCTTTCCATTCTTTGGAAGAAGTGTTTCTTATTTGTTTTCTTTTTTTCCTTTTTGGTTATTATTAAAAGAAAGTTACTAAGTCCTGCTATAGCAGTTTAACTAGCATTACTTTGTTAGTAGAGAGATATGTCACTGATATTCCGAAATATTAACTATTCACATTAAATACTTTTTCTTGTAAATATCTCCATAGTAAACTTATTTTACAAAATAATTTTTGATCAACCTGGTACATATGTAAACAGAATAATTGTGTATCCTGCTCTGTGAAAGACCAACATTGCATTAAAAACATGAATACAGAATCAAAGATTAATTTGGAAATGAAAATGTTTTAAGTAGTATAAGTAACATGCAAGAGAGGTTCAGAATAGAAAAAGGAAGTGAGCTACTTAAGACATCCTGAGCTAGGTATAAGGTAAGGTACCTTGAGGGCTTCAAAGGGCCATTATGATAAGAACAGATATTTAGTAAATAAACGGTAAAAAAAAAAAAAAGTTATCTCTGATAATAGCTTATTATGGGCAAGGCCCCTAATTCAAGTTCTTCTAGGTAGTTAAAGGGAGGGGCAGAAGTTGCCTTTTGCTCAAAGAAATCTGTGTACTACTGAATCACATCATGGGGTGGCTCATTCAGGACCCCCACAATAAATCAACTAAAAAAAATAATGGTTGAGGCTGTTCAGGAAAAACTATTTGAAAAACCCCCACAAATCTCATTAAGCATTTTACAACTGAAATTGCTGCACGGTTTCTAGGACTAATTCTGAATTGTACGCAGTACAATTCCTGTGATTCTTTACCAATTATGCTGTTGGAACACACCGAAGAAGCAAAACACACAAAACCCAGCCTAAGCCACTTCTTTTCCTTTTAAATAAGAAAATGAGATTATTCTCCCCATTGTCAAAGGCAACTCAATTCATATCATGTTTCCAAATAATTGACTCATCAATCTTATAGGAAAAATAAACAGAATAATTGTGTATCCTGTTCTATGAAAGACCAACACTGCATTAAAAACATGAATACGGAATGAAAGATTACTTAGGAAATGAAAATGTTTTAAGTAGTTTAAATATGAAAACAGAATCAATGAAGATACATTTCCACATAGACCTTCCCTTGGTGCCTAAAGCAAAACAAAAAACAAACAACTTTTTTTCTTCAGGAGGCATGGCATCTTATTTTATAATTTTTTAATATGTTTTTATTGATTTCAGAGAGAAAGGAAGCGGGAGAGAGAGAGAGAGAGAAACATCCATGATGAGAGAGAATCATGGATCAGCTGCCTCCTGCAAGTCCCCCACTGGGGATCAAGCCCACAACCCGGGCATGTGCCCTTGACCGGAATCGAACCTGGGACCTTTCAGTTCACAGGCCAATGCTCTATCCACTGAGCCAAACCAGGGAGGGCATGGCATCTTATCTAAACTATTATGTTTCTTCTGAACCCCCTTCCCTCAAGCATCTGATTTTACCCCTCATACTTTGAAGCATCCTTTAATCTATTACTATTTGCTTTGCTTTATGCTGTGTCTTTGACCAAATTCTAGGTGAACACATTAAGTAAATGCTGATGCAGAATAGTAAATCAATAAAGTATAATCATATTTCCTTTCTCTTTAGGGTTTGGTCTCAGAAGAACAGGGTTCTAATGAAAAATCAGTAATTTGTTAAAGTAAACATCATTAATAATTCCTAAAAGGATAACCTTCTTCTCTTCAATGTCATCAGCATTTGGCATTTCCTATACAAAATAAATATAAAACTTTCAGAAACACAGAAAAAAGAAAAAGTAGTTCAAGTTGCTCTGAAGAGGACTATAAACATGTTGTTAATGGACATGACACCTCTTGGCAGAATAGGACATCTACATGCTTGAAAGAATGCAGGATATGAGAGGCTAGAACTTGAGATATGATTTGAAGAGCTGTTATGTCACCTTCTCAGTAATCTCACTTTACTATCATGGAACTTGTCTTACTAACACTATATATATCAAAGTGGCCTCAGGGTTCTGTTACTCTTTCCCTGGAGATCCTCATTGTTGACACACTGTAGGAAATGAACATGCATTTTAAAATTAGAGAGTACTACACAGCAAGAGAAACCATCATAAAAACAAAAGGGTAACTTACTCAGTGGGAGAAGATATTTGCAAATCTTATATCTGATGAGAGGTTCATATCCAAAATATATTGAAGAACTCAAAATAACCAACAACCTGCTTTAAAATGAGCCGAGAATCCAAATAGACAGTTTTTCAATGAAGACATGCAGATGGCCATCAGGCCCATAAAAAAATGTTCTACATCATTAATTATTAGGGAAATATAAATCTAAACCACAATGAAATATTACCTCACATCTGTAAAATGTCTATTATCAAAACGACAAGAAACAAGAAGTAGTGTTAGGGAGGATTTGGAGGAAAGGGAACCCTTCTACACTGTTAGTGGGAATGCAAACTGGTGCAGCCACTATTCAAAACATTATAGAGTCTTCAAAAAAATTATGACTAGAATTACCAAATGAACCAGCTATTCCATTGCTGTGTATTTATCCAACAAATATTAAAATGCTAATTTGAGCCCGGCTGGTGTGGCTCAATGGTTGAGCATCAAGAGGTCACTGGTTAGATTCCCACTCAGGGCACATGCCTGGGTTGTGGGCTCAATCCCAAGTGGGGGTGCATACAGGAGGTAGCCAATCGATGATGCTCCTCTCTCATTGATGTTTCTATCTCTCTATCCCTCTTCCTATCTCTCTCTCTCTGAAAATCAATAAGAGAATAAAAAATAAACTAATTTGAAAAGATATATGCACCTCTATAGTCATTGACCATACAAAAGGTATGGAAACAGCCTAAATGTCCATCAAAAGATGAATGAGTAAAAGAGAAGACGTAGTAGTAATATACTAACCCATAAAAAAGAATGAAATCTTGCCATTTGTGACAACATGAGGGTATGAAACTTGAGGGTATTTTAGTAAGATGGAAAAAGACAAATTACCATATTATTTCACTCATATGTGGAATCTAAAGTAAAACAAACAACCAAATTAAAACAAATACACATACATAGACTAAAACGATGGCTACCAGATGTGAAGAAGGTTGAGCAGGGAGGGAATGGGTGAATGCATCAATTGTATAGTGACTAGAGGCCCGGGGCACAAAATTCGTGCATGGGGGGTTGTCCGTCAACCTAGCCCACACCCTCTCCAATATGGGACCCCTCGAGGGATGTCTGACTGCCAGTAGGGACTGGGCCTAAACCGGCAGTTGGACATCCCTCTCACAACCCAGGACCGCTGGCTCCTAACCGCTTCTGCCTGCCAGCCTGATCACTCCCTAACCACTCCCCTGCCAGCCTGATTGATGCCTAACTGCTCCCCTGCTGGCCTGATGGCCCCCAGCTGTCCTCTCCTGCTGGCCTGATCTTGCCACTAACTGCCCTACCCTGCAGGCATGGTCACCCCCAACTGCCCTCCCCTGCAGGCATGGTCACCCCCAACTGCCCTCCTCTGCCAGCCATCTTGTGGTGGCCATCTTGTGATAGCCATCTTGTGGTGGCCATCTTGTGATGACATCACGGCAGCCATCTTGTGACAATGTCGCATGATGCCACCTAGGCTTTTTATATAGGATAAATGGCAACTAGACTTCTGGTGGTGATTACTTTGTAGTGCACACTGATATTGAATTACAGTGTTGTATACCTGAAACTTATATAATTTGTATACCAGTTTTACCTCCATAAAAACATATGTAGGTTACTAGCCCTGGCTTATAAGCTAAGGAAACTATCAGTTCTTTCACAGACAGCCAGCTATTGCAATCATATAAGGGATATGGTTGTCTTGGCACTGTATAATTTATTTAAGTTCCAATTAAAGTTGTTGGCTGTAAGCTAAGGTCCCCAGGGCTCATGTGCTCATTAAATCTGTTTAATGTGCTTATTAAACTACACAAATCCCTCACCAGAACAAATAATGTAATTTACTTTCTTAGTCTGAACACTCAGGCACAAATATTTATTCATGGCCACTTTGCTTGTTTTCATAACATAAGTTTTTATATTACATGTTAACCCTTTTTAATGCTACAATCAGGGAACAGAGCCAATGTTTTTCTTAGAATAAACCCTGTTTATGGAGTTTTTATCATCAGCATTTATCATAAATTCAGCAGGCATAACTTACTTGCAAATTATGCAAATAGAGTTATAATGTTGCATTTTGCATAGCAGCATACATAGAAAATATGTGTGCAGCCATGTATGAATGTGTTTCTATTTATATAATGGATTCACTATTGTAGTGTGATTGAAAAATGCACTGTGTTTTACAATCCAGCGTCTTTACAAGAGCCTCACAAAGTCCTCCATTACTTAGTCCAGGCTTCATTTCTTAAAACTTCCCATTCATCCACCATGCTCCAGCCCATTGGTTTCCTGTTGTTCTCCAAATTCAATACTCCTCAAACATTAGTTGAGGTGGAGATGACCTTGGCTACAGATTGCTGGGCCCCAATTCCAGAGTTTCTGATTTAGTAGACTTGAGGTAGAGGCCCAAAATTTCCCTAAGAGGTTCCCAGGTGATGGTGATGCTGCTAGTTCAAGGACCCCACTTTGAGAACGCCTGCCCATACTAAAGTACCTGCTTTTCATTTCAGGCCTTATTCAATTTCTATTCCCTCCTCCTGGAAAACTCTTTCTCCAAGTGCATTTCCTTGATACCATTCAGGTTTGTACCCAATGGCACCATCCTCAGAGAGGAATTTCCTGACAAATGGCCTGTCTAAAGTAGCACTCCTGTGGCTCTATCCCTCTTTATTTATTTCTATAGAACTTTTCTCTCCCTGTCTGTCTCTCTTCAACACACATTCACATCACACATTATCCTACCTAATAATAGAGTAATATGCAAATTGACCGTACCTTCGCTACACCCACAAGCCATGCCTACCAGTCACGCCCACCAGGAAACCATCCTGCTGGAGGCTTTTCTGGCCTTGGGCACCAGGAGATCCATCGCTGGGACGCTGGGGTGCGGCCGAGCCCAAGGAGGCTTTCCTGGCCTTGGGCACCAGCGGGAAGCCTGCGATGGATGGCAGGCAACTGGCGGTCAGCACCTGCGACAACCAGAGGCTGACCAACTGGAAGTCAGTGCTGGCCCCGCCCCCAAGCAAGCAGTTAGGGGCAATCAGGCAGGCAGGCAGAGGGGTTAGGGGTGATCAGGTAGGCAAGCAAGTGGTTAGGGGAGATCAGGTAGGCAGACCAGTGGTAGGGGTGATCAGGTAGGCAGACAGCCCCTTGCATGGCTGGCCACCACCCCCCAGCACAGAAAGAGGGGGGCCCAGGCCAGCCAAGCCATTGCACCCCAGCCTGTCACCTGCAGATGGAGGCCACCGGTGGCAGGAGAGGGGAGGCAGTGCTGCACAGATGGCAAGCAGTGGCAGCAGTGAGGGTGGGGCCAGCTTCCTGCAGACCTGGGAAGGAAAGCCCCAATAGGCCCTGATCTCAGGCCAGGCCTAGGGACCCTACCTGAGGGGTCCCAGATTGTGAGAGGGTGGTTGGGCTGAGGGACGCCCCCGAGTGCATGAATCTTCATGCACTGGGCCTCTAGTAAGAACATAATATGTAATGTACTTATAAATAAGTGAATATAAAACTATTTTTGTTTATTCATTTATTTGATTATAAACTACTTCAGCACAAGTATGTACTATCCTTGATAAAAAAGGTACTTTTTTTTGTTATTTACTGCTATGTTCTCAGCAAGTAGAATATACCTATTACATAGTAGACTTACAACAAATATTTGTTCAATGAATGCATAAATTGTAAATTTGCACTCCCTTTCCAAAAAAAAAGCAAAGCTGAAACACTTATGAAGACTAAAATTTGATGCTATATAAAAAAATTATATAAAAAAGTAAAGTAGCTGAAACCGGTTTGGCTCAGTGGATAGAGCGTCGGTCTATGGACTGAAAGGTCCCAGGTTCGATTCCGGTCAAGGGCATGTACATTGGTTGCGGGCACAACCCCGGTAGGGGGTGTGCAGGAGGCAGCTGGTTGATGTTTCTCTCTCATCGATGTTTCTAGCTCTCTGTCCCTCTCCCTTCCTCTCTGTAAAAAATCAATAAAATAAATTATTTTTTTAAAAAAGTAAAGTAAATTGGACTTTAAAGAGCAGTGGAATAGTATCAGGGAAAAATATTAGATGTTTGAATAATAATTTCTGGATGTAAGCTCTGACCTCATCACTTACCTACTATGTGAATATGGAAAAATCTGACTTTCTTCACCCATGCAATGGAAATTACAATGACTACATGGTTATTATAATTAAGTGAGATAAAGTCTTTTAAAAAACTGTCATTCCATAGGTGTACAGTACACATTTGTTGATTCTGGAAAGACTAATCTCCTTTGGCACAATCCTTTAAGTAACAGAGCTTAACGTTTCTTTACATATCCAAATGATCAGGTATATCTACAAAGCTCTATGGGACCAGTAAAGTCAGAGAATCCACTAGCACAGAACTGAAAGCCTTTTCCTTCTAATTACTTTTTTAACATACATGTCAGAAGGCTTTCACCTGTTTAACAGTTTATATTTGATGGCATGGAAAACCAAAGGTTCTCTTTACTGAACATTCTTCCACTTCAGACTCTTATTCTCATTCTTTCACACATCTAGGCTTTCTTTAAGAGAATTATCCTTTTATATGATATATTTCATTGCCACTTCTATATTTGTTACATATGGCTGAGTATTGGGAGGGAAGAGATAATACTGAAAGAAAATTTCTAGGTGAGACATACACTCTACTTTTTGTCTTACTTGAAACTAAACCAAGGCTTGTTTTCCATTTCTTAGCTCTTAATATGAGTGGATATTCCATCATTGCACCAAGAGGAAGAACAATTTAGCAGTGGAGATTGGGGACATTAGGGTGAAGAAGATAGCATTTCTTCCTGCCAGAAGTTGTTTTCATTGAAAATGTCTTATTTTTAGCTTAAAGTTTATTTTTCTTTATTGGGATATGACTTATTCCCTTTAAAATCAAACAGACTTCTGAAATAACTCTTAACTGTTATGAGAATGCATCCTGGAACTAATACAGATAATCACTGTATATATCTATGTATCATTGAGCAAGTTATTCAACTCCTCTCATCTCCATTTTCTCTTTCACAAATGAAGATTTATAAAAAGCATCTGTCTTGTATGTTTTTTGTGAGGATTAAATAAAATGGATGGTAGACACATAAAGTTCTTATGGCATGCATTCAATAAGAGCTATTAATGCTATCTCAGATAATGTTCTTCTTTATTTTAATCATCTATAGAAAATATATGGCTCAAGTTCAATCCAACCCTCTTCAGTAGTTACATTCCATAATTATCAATTAGTTTTACTTTTTTGTTAACCTAAATATAAAAAGCCAAAGAGACAGACAACAAACATTTATTTGAGATAAAAGAATTGCAAATGGGAACACAGATTTCAGGCAGAAACCCAAATTATGTCCTAATTCCAGGGTGAAAAGATGGAGTTTTTATGAGAAAAAGGAAAGGAAGTAATTACATAAATAAAGACATTTCCACTGGTGCTAGAAAGCTAGTTAGCTATACTTGCTGGTTACTAAGTCTAAAGAATGTCCATAATCACCTGTCTTTGTGGTCAGGATATCTGTTTTTCTGTTGGTTTAGCCCAGCCCAAAAGTTATTTTGTCCAGTTTAAACGTCCCAAAGATGGAATGACTATTTTGGCTGCATTTCAGTGTCCCACACCTTCAAGTGGCTCCTGAAGGTCAGTAAAACTCATTGACGTCAACAAAATTGACTCAGTGTGTTCTCTTGTCTTTACAAATTTCTTTAACTTTATTTTAAACTCCCTTCTTTCCTCCTCCCATCATGTGCTGTGTTCTTACTAGCCTTTTAAAATAATTTCCTTCTCAAGAAATCCTTTCCCAATTCATTCCCTCTGACCAAGGTCCTCCCAGCATTTAAACTGTGTATATTTACAAATTAATTGTAAACTAAATTCTTATGTCATTGAAAGAACAGATTTATTAATTTTATAATATTCCATGCTTTTAAGCAACTCTTACAGATGATAAGTGCATAGCAACACATGATGGGAACTTCTTGATTCTCATAAAAGACACTTTAGCATTACATTACGAAAATGCTATTCACAATGTTTAAATTTCCTTTATTGATATAACAATTGCCTTTTGAAAAGGATGTCTTTTTCATTAATATTTTTGATAGATTTTTTCTAGTAATAGGGCCAATAAATCATTGAACTTTGAAAAGTACACAGAAATGTATATATCCTACCTAATAATAGACAAATATGCAAATTGACCATACCTCCGCTACACCCAAGCCACACCCACCATCCCAAGCCATGCCCACCAGCCAATCAGGGCGAGTATGCAAATAAACCGAACCAAGATGGCTACAGCCACCGAGAGCAAGGTTTCCCAGGCAACAGAGGGAAACAAGCTTTCCGCCTGCCCTTGACAGGCCTAAGCCTCCACTCAAGCTACAATGTTTCAATTATAGAAGGTAAACAAATTCAAACAGAATGGCGGCAGCCACGGAGCTGGAGAGACCAGGCCAGGGTTGCCCGTGGTAATGGAGAAAGCAAAGCTTTCTGCACACCCTGGCCAGGCTCAGGCCTCTGCTTAAGGCCACAAAGTTTCAATTATAGAAGGTGAATTAACTCAAACAGAAATGGCTGCCGGTGGAGCATGCAGGAGGCTTGCCTCCGCTCCAGGCTACAAAGTTTCAATTGTAGAAGAAAAATAAATTCCAGATACCAGGGCCTCTGCTTGGGTCACCAGGGGGCGTGGCTGGCCTGCAAACCACCACAGGCCCCTTGCTCAGGCTGCCCCACGCCCCAAGGGAACCCCCACCCTTCAGGGCAAACCAGCTGGCCCCCACCCCTGTACCAGGCCTCTATCCTATCTAATAAAAGAATAATATGCAGATTGACCACCACTCCAACACACAATATGTCTGCCCCCATGTGGTCAAAGATCCTTCCCCCATGTGGACACAAGATGGCCACCACAACATGGCCAGCAGGGGAGGGCAGTTGGGAGGCACCTGGCCTGCAAGGGAGGGGAGTTGGAGGCGATCAACCCTACGGGGAGGGCAGTTAGGGGTGACCGGGCCAGCAGAGGAGGGTAGTTGGGGGCAAACAGGCTGGCAGGGGAGCAATTAGGCATCAATCAGGCTGGCAGCGGAGTGGTTAGGGGGTGATCAGGCTGGCAGGCAGAAGTGGTTAGGGGCAATCAGGAAGGCAGGCAGGCAAGCAGTTGGGAGCCAGCAGTCCTGGATTGTGAGAGGGATAACCAACTGCCCATTTAGGCCCGATCCCACTGGGATCGGGCCTAAATGGGCAGTCGGACATCCCTCGAGGGGTCCCAGATTGGAGAGGGTACAGGCTGGGCTGAGGGACACCCCCCCTCCGTGCATGAATTTCATGCACCGGGCCTCTAGTTTCATGTTATAATTAGGATTAAAAGCCACGAAGAAGCCTTTTGTCCTAAAAATCTGGTGGTTTATGGATCAGAATTCACCTCAGACCTATAAGATGAACTTTGTTTTTATTATTTTCATGTCTATTTTCTCTATCACTAATCAATTTATACTCTACATATAAATAGACATCTTGTTAGAGATTAAAATAAATTAAACATGGCTTAATGAACTGATTTTACTGGGTTTCATATGCCCTTCAGATTGCTATAAAACATCATTTACATTTCAGGATGCTGCTCAATAAATTGGCCCCTTGGTGAAATCTGAATGGATTTCCAGTTGATATCTGATTCCCCTAATATCTCATTCTCATTGTTAACACAATTGCATGCCTGTAATCACACTTATTTCTAACATAGTCAATGTTGCATCAAAAATGTTTAGGAGACCACTGGAGGATAAAGTACCTGCACTCCAAAATAGAAAATTGTCTATATTTTACCTATCAGTTCATCTCTAGAAAATAAGTTAAATGTTCTGAGATAAGGTCATCAGCTTTACCTTGTTGATTTAATGAATATGAAATTACATGATATTGAAGAGCTTTATTTATCCATCTCCTCCAATAAAAGTAGGTAGACATCGTTAATACCTGGAATAAATGTGTTACCATTGTTATTAGCTAGTTGTTAGTAATAGGAAAGGAGCAAAAGGGAGGCCAGATCACTGGAGAAAGGGGTCCAACAAAAGAGGGCTGGATCTATGCACAGTAAAGCTGGGGTGGTATGGGGAAGATGCCTGTCAGTTAAACCTGGGAACAGGGATCATTGGCTACAGGGAGCAGAGCCACTGCAAACCCACAAAAATTGGGGGATACATAATCCCAAAACAAAGAAATTCTCACTCTCTCTTGGCTCTTGGCTCTTGTGGTTCTCTTGTTCCTCTAGCTTTGCTCCTGCCCATGTTCCCTCCATGGCCATGTGACCCTGTGTACCCCACATGCAACTGACAGACTGCAGCCGGGAACACAAACTAAGCTAGCCTGATGCTGGATTGGACTGTGCAACCATGGAGCGAAATCTCTGGGCAACAGCTTTAATCCTAGCTCTGTTGAAAGCAAAATGGGACCTTTTCCCATGCAAATAAATATCACTAATTCTTCTGTGTGAGTCTCAGAAAATTCATTTTCGCATGACATTACAAGAAGCCCACTTCCACTGGCAACTCCTGGGAAAATAGAGAGCTTCCTACTGATAACCACTGGGCATATTACCCAAATGTTACAAGTTATATAGAATTTTACCCAATAAATATTTACCCAACATACATTGTTGTCAGTACTCTTCTTTTACCCCAGTAACTCAGAAAATCAAGAGAAGTAATCTAACTCAATCAAATAAAGCATCATAGGTGTCAATTTGCCTTCTAGACTTTTCATAATGATTTTATCTTTATATCCTTGCCCATAATTATTTGTATCTCACCCTTTAAATTATTATTTTGCTGTTAATATACAGAATTATTTAATATAAGGGCATTAGTGAAAAATTTGCAAATAAATCATACAGGTTGATCTGTACTCATTTTTTCTAACTCAAAAGGATGTGAGATAATACCAGGTTAGAATATAAACACTGTTACTTCTCAAAACCCTTACATTTCCTTTGAAAGTAATATGTTAATTTCCTAAATGTCCTTCAATTCCAGCATTTACTTTAATAATTTAAGGCTAATACCTAATTTGTGTTTGAAAAGTTTTATAGTTCTTTCACCCTTCTATAAGCTCTATTGGGAAATCATTCCTCCTTTACAACAATTCTATGAAGCATGTGGTATTATTAGGTGAATATTAGAGATACAACATTTGAGTTCAGACTTGCCTAATATTAACCAGCCTTTATGTTACCCAGTTTTGAGATCCAGCTCTTAAAAAACAGGCTTCACAGCCTGGACCTTCATCAAAAATCTTAAACTGGTCATGATTTATATGAAATGTGAGATATATTCACTCTTAGCCTGTTTCTTTTCTGTCCGTGGCTGCAATAATAAGGTATTTTGCCAATAAAAATAATTTAAATAGAAAAATATAAATGGATGATTTTGATTCCTAGCATTCAGGAGAATGTAACTCTCTGTGAATTCCTGATAAGTATTGGAAAAAAAATAGATAAATACATAAACTTAAAAGCCTTCCTTCATTAGCAGAATTCATTCCAATTTCAATTTAATGCTAGACCACAATAGATTTACAATTAGCATATATAAATTTAGGACTTTGAAATATCAAAAAACATATCCATTTATAGAATGAATGAATAATGAAAGAATAACTGCAACCTGACTAATACAGAAGCTCACTGCTCCCCAAGTCTTCTAGTTCCTTTATTCTGTTAGAGTTTTCTCTAGGCAACACCACATGTCTGGCTCCCTAAAGTTCTTTACCTAGCCCCTCTGGTAAAAAGTTCCCTAACATTTTCCCACTCACTTCCCATTTTGGGACTTATCCATTCCCTTGTTTCCATACTACTGGTACAGTTTGTATATTTGTTTCTGCCCTGGCCCATAATTGAACACATTTGTATCAAGTAGAATTTTGTTTATAAAGCATATTTAATATGGGTAATCCAAAAGTGCATTATCCATACTATATTAAAAGTAAAACACACCAATTAGTAGCTTTTCCTTTCCACCCCCATTTACTGTTAGACTCTGGGCAGAGGATGGATTACTGCTGTTGGACTAAATTATAGCTGTTATATTGAATACTAGAGGCCCAGTGCACTAATTTGTACATGGGTGGGGTTAGCCTGGCATGGCCCCAATCAGGGCGGATAGGGGCTGGCCTGTTAGGAGGAGGAGATGGTGGGAGGTTGGCTGGCTGGCCCACCCCCTATTGAGGTGGGGGGCAATCAGGGGTGGGCCAGCCAGGGGGAAGGGCTGCGGGCCTATCGTGGTGGGGCGGGCTGATCAGGGGCAGGGCTGGCCCAGGAGAGGGGGAAGGGAGGGGGCGTTTGGCCACCGACCTGCTCTTGATCAGAGTGGGAGAGTCCAATCAGGGGAAGGCTGGCAGGGGGGAAGGGCGGCGAGGTTGGCCCCCAGTTCACTAGCCACAGTGGGTGTCATAGCAACCGGCCGTTATGGTCGTTATGGCCATTACAGTCGCTGGCTTTTTATATGTATAGATGTATTTACTCATCCAGTTTTGCCTAATGTCAATTATTGTGTTTCCTTCAATTAATGTTTTCTTCAGCCATAAAGAAAAAACAACTCTATTTTGGATTATGCTTTCTTTAGTTTCCCTGGACTAGACAGTATTCAGATAATCTTAATTATAATAGTTCACCTTTAGTAAAGTCTTTATTGATAGGTTAAAGAAGGAGAAATACTTTCCCTTCTACCCTCCTAAGATCTTGGCTGAGAACCACTGTAATAAAAGATAAATGAACTGAAGAAAAATAAACCCAAGCTTCATAACATGTGTAACAGAAAAACTGAGTAACTCTCCAAAATGGCCCAAGCCACCAACTTAAGCTAAAAAAAAGATGAGCTGTGAGAAGGACCCAGGGGAGGCCAGTGGTAAGAGGTTACCAGGAAATGCACATGCACAGTAAACAAGGGTAAGGCAATGCAGGTTTTTTATGTTCTTGCTTTCTCCACTGATAACAGTTTCTAAAGATTTTCTAAAGATTTAGAATCATCTTTCTCTTCCTGGTATAGAGAGGGAACATTCTTACAGGTGGAGAGTTCCCTTATGAGTATAAATGCTTCTTACAGTGGGGTAATTTCTACTCACTTTTCAGAGCTTCACCTGTGCCTGCTTTAAACATAAAACATACAAGACAAACAAAGAAAGGAAAGCTCATATACCAGTACACAGACAACAGTATGGTAGTTACCAGAGGGAAGGGGAATAGGTGGGTAGTAAAGAGTAAAGAGGTCAAATATATGATGACAGAAGATTTGACTTGGGGTGCTAGGCACATAATGCAACTTGCAGATAATTTGTCATATAATCATACCATTGAAAACTAAATAATTTCATTAACCAATATAACCCCATTAAATTTAATTTAAAAATGAAAAATATTAACCAGATCAAAATAATCAATACGCTAGAGGCATATATTTTGGGGGTGGTATATTTAATAAAGAAAATAAAAAGGTGATAATCTTTTTGCATTTGCATAAATTTATTTCCCAAGCTTGATTCTCATCCAATTTTTCTTTGTACATAGACATAAGCCTATGATTAAGACTCAAAAATCAAACTAATATGAGCTTATTTTCTCCACTAGAGGCCCGGTGCACAAAATTTGTGCACAGGTAGGGTCCATAGGCCTGGCGGGTGATCAGGGCCAATCTGTGGGGCAACCAGCAGGGCGATTGCCACCCCCTCGCCCCCCCCCGCTAGCACCCACCTTGGCTGGCCTGGCGCCACCCACTCGCCAGTCCCACTTCCTGCCGCTGCCACCAGTTGCCTCCCTGTGAGGGGCAACTGGTGGGGTGATGGGGGGGGGGGCAGCACCTGCCTGCAGAGAGAGGCGACCAGTGGGGAGATCAGGGGGGGGGCGGGGCCCGCTGGCACCCACCTTGGCTGGCCTGGGGCCTGTGGGCTGGGGGCAGCTCCTGCATTGAGCTCTGCCCCCTGGTGGTCATTCCACCATTCAGTTGATTTGCATATTAGGCTCGTATTATATAGGAAAGTTACATTTTAAAAAGACCAACAAAATCTGGAACTTAGTAACCTTTTCATTAAGTGTAACATCTATTTGTGTCCTAATTTGTCCTTAAAATGGTAAAGAAGGAATAAAAAGGTAACTTTTAGCTGTTATGATTTGATGAGAAAGCCAATATCTTGTTTATAAATAACGCTCTGACCACAGATTGAGACATTTTTGTTTGACATTGTGAGCATGAATGTATTATTGTCATTGTTTTCACCTTTCTCACTGTTCTCATAAATGTAAGAAAAATAAAGTATCTATAAATTATTATTGACAAACTTTGTTATTTTAACCAAAGGAAATATCCTGTTACTTCCTCTACACATTCTATGCTCCAATTCATCATTTCTCAACAATAACCAGAGCCAAGACAAATTGCTGCTAGATGGTGCTGAATTATTTCTGGATGACAGAGGACAGAGCCCAGCCCCATTTCCACACTTCTGTTGCCATGGTTTTCAAATTAGATGCTTCCACGGTCAAACAGACTCTCACTGTTCTATTCATCACCATTTAACTACAAGAGGCACTGAGCACATCTATGATCTCTCTTGCTCATGATGGCAGACAGAATGAACATAAATGATTAGAAAACACCACCTGCTCAGTGCTTAATGCAGAAGGAAGAAAGCAGCTGTGCCATTTAGGATGGAAAATACATTAGCTTAAACTCAGCATGCCACTTATAGAACCAACTACAAAAATTTTGCAAGATACTGAGGGTGTAGGATGAAATATCGTGGGACAGAGAGTACCTGTTTTCTATTTGGGAATTTCTGTCTGAAGAGTGTCAAGCACAGAGTGACTGATGGGGCCTCTATAGAACTTCCTCCAGGTCTCCGTACTTGCTATTTGGAATATGAAAATAAGAGCTCTTGTGAAAGCAACCAGTCATCTATAAAGTGCATCAGAAGGACCAAATATGGCTTACAGAGCCCTTTGTTGTAGCTACAGCTGCTCTCTTGTAAAGAGTTAGGGAAAATATTGTTTTCAGCAGGCTTTCACTGATGCCCAATTTCATAACTCAGAATTATTTTCATTTATCTCCACAATGACATAAGAGGGTTACAGATCATATGGGCTGACACCTTAATTTTGGTGCAATACAACTCACTGGAGTCATTGAACTCTGAGTGGACAGATTAGTCACTAATAAACCAAAGTTGCCTCTTGCAATTCTTAGCATGCTGACCAGAGGATGAAAGATTCTCCTTTCTTTCAGTCACTTTATAATCTTTATCCAGGTTTCACCTTCAATTAGGCAAGTGATACCTAATCTAATAAAGTTGCATCTGATGAGTAGTTATAGATTTTATTTTAAAAAATGATCTTTAGTATTTACATTTTATGTATATGCCATATAAGCCTCAACTACCTGTTTTTGGGCCTCATATTCATATGGAACCACATATGTACATATGTTATAAATTTGGTGATTTTCTTCTGTTAATTTATCTCAAATCAATTTGATTATTAGATCAACCAGAAGAACTTATAAAGGTAGAAGAAAATTTATTCTTTTTCTTCCCCTACAGTTCCACTGTTCTATGTGTCTGTTTTTATGTGAGTACCAATTTTGATTATTATATCTTTCTAATATAGTGTGAAATCAGGAAATGTGATGCCTCCAATTTTGTTCTTCTTCAGTGAGATTGCTTTGGCAATGTAGAGTTTTGTTGTTCCATACCAAATTTAGGATTGTTTTATTCCATATCTGTGAAAAAACATTGAATTTTTTTGTAGCATTGCATTGAAACTATAGATGGGTCTGGGTAGTAAGTTTGGACATTTTAACAATATTAATAATTCTGATCTCAGATCTTGGCTCCTAATGCCATCTCCCATTAAAAGAATTATTGTTTTTGCTTTGTTTTGTTTTAGATATGTTTTTATTGATTTTTAGAGCAAGAGGAAGGGAGAGGGATAGAGAGATAGAAACATTGATGAGAAACATCATCAAGTGGTTGCTTCCTGCATGCCCTCCACCAGAGATCGAGCCCATAACTCAGGCATGTGCTCTGACCAGGAATCAAACTGGTGACTTATTGGTTCATGGGTTAATGCTTAACCACTGAGCCACAGACAGAAATAATGTTTTTTATGCCATAAATTTAAGAAATTGTAAAGAAAATGTGGGAACAGGAGAGAAGAAAACAGGAGTAAGCTGGAAGGTATATTACCATCTAAGTCTGGTTAAAAAATAATTGAGCATCAAAATCCATAATAATATAATGGACTATAACCCATTAAGTAAAATTAGAAGGAAGAGAATGCTATTGCTTATAGTAAAACACCAACTAATAAAGGTAGAGAAAATAACAGGCCTAGAAAACACTATTTTAACATCATATTAATAACTGAATTAAGCAAAGAGCAACACAGTAACTCTACAATGGAGAAAACTGGAAATCGCTATCTTAATCAATTAATCAAAGTGCACATTCCCAATAATGAAACAAACCAACATCATGTGCCTCTTGATATGATGCATTTGAAATACTACTACTTTTGTAGTATTCCTGTTAAAAATGTATTATCTAAGTTTCCAGAGGAGGAGTTACCAGACAAACTCACATTGAGACCATTCTACAAAGTAAATTTGAAAGACAATGATAGGCCAAGGAATTTTTCTAGATGAAAGAGATTAAGGGAACAAATAAATGCAATGTGTGATATTGACTTGAAACTTGAAAATTAAAAAAATATTATTGGAATAATTGCTGAATTTGAATATAAATTATGGATTAGAGAATAGTCATGATCATGTACTTTTTATTTTTAAAATTGTCAATATATTTTCTTATTTTGATAATAGTCAACATATATTTTTCTTTTGATAATTGTACTGCGATTTCTTATAGTAAAGTATTTTTCTTAGAAAATGTACCCTGAAATATTCACAGGTATTTTATGTAATTTTGAAATTACACAAATAAAAAGAAAAGTTAAAAATATATTGTTTATTTAAAAAGCAATAATTAAAGGAATAGTCTTTTTCAAATGCTATTTAATTATCCAAATATTAAAAATCAACATATATACAATTAAGTGATAAAATAAAATATTGGGACATCAGAGGAATGGCAGCAGGAGAGATTTCTTTGCTCTCTCTCCTTGAAGTTTCAACAATTTGAACAGGTAAAATTCAGCAAAGGATTCCCTGCTCAACTGCACAAACATGTCTGAGAGACTGGCACACTGAAACCACTCAGGTGGGCAAGTGGGAACAAACAGGGGTGGCAAGAAGGAAGAAGAGCCTAGACAAGCCAGAGACACAGCCCTGCAGCCCAGAAGTCACTGTGAAGCTCAGGCAGAGAGGGGAGAAATCAGGTTGTGACTGGCACTTCCTTCAGCTGGGAGAAGCAGGGAGATTTAGAGAGCATTCCTGCAGGAGTGGGCAGTACTAGCTGCATCTGAGCCCAGTGACCTAGGCCGAGATAAAGCACAAAAGCGCAGCTACAGTGGTCTGGCAATCAGCATTCCAGACAGAGAAACAAAGCCATGGAGATTGAACATCTGTCTTGAACCTACCAGAGCTGCCTCCCCTCAGCTGTTGTTCTGGGTTACAGAGCACATTACCTGCCAACCAGAGGACTGGTACTAGAGAAACACTTTTCCCTGAGTGAAGGGCACACTCTGTGATTAATCACTGCAGATGTCTGCTGGATGCCTTTACTGAGAAGGCAAAGCAACAAAGGATTCAGCCAGGTTCCCCCAGCTCGTCCCCTCCCCCCAACATCAAGGCCTGCACTGTCAGGGGGGACAGGCTGAACAACATTGGACTTCACAGATTTGGAGCCCCATCACCCACTGTGTTTCCGTGCAGAGATGGCCCTGAGACCAAGGCGATCTGATCACAGGGGAGGTGGCCACCTTCCCTGGGAGCACAGGCCATTTTCTATCACACAGCGGAGGTTGGACAAGCCAGAGAAGTACAAGAAAGCTAAAAATAAGGTGTGATTAATTGCCTCCTACTGGACAACAATAGAAAGACTTCTTATCAATCTACTATGGAAATGCCACTCATACCAAGATGCCTAGAGAGAGAAGGAATCCATCAAATACCAAGTTAATGAGGCAGTTCAGAAAAAAAAATTTTTTTCAGAAAATAAACTTCAAGACATGGAAATGTGTGATTTAAATGACAGAGAATTTAAGATTAAAGTTCTGAAATAACTCAACAAAATGCAAGAAAACACAGATAAGCAGTTTAATGAACCCAGAACCAAAATTAATGAACAATCCGAGTACTTTACCAAAGAGACTAAAACTTAAAAAAGAACCAAATAGAAATTCTGGAGATGAAGTACTCAATAAAAGAGATAAAAATGAACTAGTGAGCCCTGGCTGGGTAGCTCAGTTGGTTAGAGTGTCATCCCAATACACCAAGATTGCGGACTTGATTCCTGGTCAAGGCAAATACCAGAAGCAACCAATGAATGCATAAATAAATGGAACAACAAACTGATCTCTCTCTCTCTCTCTCTCTCTCTCTCTCTCTCTCTCTCTCTCTCTCCCTCCCTCCCTCCCTCCCTCCCTCCCTCCCTCCCTCCCTCCTTCCCTTCCTCTCTAAGATAAATAAATAAACATTTTTTTTAAAGTAGCCCAGCTGATGTGGCTCAAAGGGTTGAGCATTGACCCAGGGACCAAAAGGTCACCAGTTCAAATCTCAGTCTAGGTACATACCCAAGTTTCGGGCTTGATCCCCAGTAGGGATATGCAGGAGACAGCCCATCAATGATGTTTCTCTCCTATTGATGTTTCTATCTCTCTATTCGTCACCCTTCCTCTCTAAAATCAATAAAAACATATTTTTTAAAAATGAATGAACTAATGAGCACAGAAAATAGAGTGGACCAGATGGAGGAAAGAATTAGTGATATCAAAGCTAGAAATCTAGAAACAATGCAGAAGGAAGAAGAGAGAGATTTGAGCATTAAAAATAAATAAGTAAACGAACCCTCTTCTAAATATCTACTCGAAAACATTTATTTGCAACTAGAGGCCCAGTGCATGATTGAATCATGCACATGTAGGGTCCCCTACACGCTTTCGCTTTTGATCGCGGGGGGTGTGGTGGGGGGTGGGGGAAACCTGGGTGCCTGTCCGCTGGTGCAGGAGCAGACAGGCACCCAGCTCCCCCGCTTTTGAAGGTCCCCGGCGGGAAGTGAGCTCGCTGCCCCAGAGGCCCCTTCTGTTCCGCAGCACAGCCATGGCGCAGATGCTGAGCTCGCACCGCCGCTGGCGAAGCGAGCTCAGCGTCCTGCCAGCCCAATCGGCTACCCCGGCCACCCCGAGTCCCACCCCCTGCGCCTCCCACTGGCCCAATCGTGGGCGTAGTGGAGTGATGGTAATTTACATATTACCCTTTTATTAGGTAGGATGATAAATGCAACCCTATGTTCACTGCAGCATTATTCACAGTGGCCCAAGACATAGAAACAACTCAAGTGTCCTTTGATAGATGACTGGATAAAGAAGATGTGGCACATATATACAATGAAATACTACCCAGCCATAAGAAAAGATGAAATACTGCCATTTACAGACCTTGAGAATATTGTGCTAAGAGAAATATGTCAGTCAGAAAAAGCTAAGAAACTATGATTTCACTCATATGTGGAATATAAAACTTAAACTCATAGACACAAATAATGGTATGGTAGTTGGGGGTTAGAACTTAGTGAAGGGTAAAGGGAGGGGGACAAATATGTGGTGAAGAAAGATGATATAACTTTGGGTGATGGGCACAAAATACTATATATATTATAGGTCATGTATCATATAAATGTATGCTTGAAACCTATATACTCTTATTAATAAATTTAATTTAAAAAATAAACAATAAAATAAAATATTAGATCAAAAAGGCAAAAGAGGAATCTGTTTGTATACTTGAGTATTTTAGAGCTTATATAAAACTTATTCAAATAGACAATATAATGATGTCATCACTTACATCCCTAAAGACACTGGAAAAATAGATTTGAGTCAGCCTTCAACAGAAATGCTGAAAACAAATGCACACAACTTTATTTAGAGTGAAAATTCTAATTACCTTATAGTTCTAAAAAAGTTATTAAGCAGAAGAAATTACTTTTACAGCTTGAACTCATTTAAAGTGTTACTATTAAAGATGCAATTGAATATTGTTCCAGCAGTAGGCGTTCTTTAACAATTCTATTTTGTGCAGCTGGATGCAAGAATTTTCTGTAGCAAAGACATGAATGCTTCTACATTGGATGTCCTCCTAGTCGGAAACAATTTCTCCATTAACCGCATGTGCCAGATCTTCTGAATGTTGGCCCAATTTATAACTGTACTCAGACCTAATTAAAAATGGACATTGTGGGAATAGATTTTATGCTCATAGAATTTAGATCATTTGTCTTCATGGCAGAAATCCTGGATGAAACAATGCAGAGTTTATTCTACAGGATGTTAAATTATAGTTTTGTTAGCTTGATGGTTTGTAATCATTGTTTGCTTTGCTGGTTTGTTTGTTTCACTGTATTGACTTGTTACTTAGAATTTGGATAATTGTAGATCAAAGTGAAAGACACTGAACTTGCCTATAGGCCTTTGCTGATCTTTGGTTACCTAGACCTCCTTTGGTCTCATTTCAGGAAAATGGTTTCATCATTGGTATATCTGCATTAAGAGACAGAGATTATGATTGAACTCAGATATGAATTCTGGGCTCTGCCTCTGTGAAATGTTATTTTCCTGGTCTTCCTGTCATTTAATTTCCTCATCTCCAATCTGAGGAAATTTTTTAAATGTAAAATGTTTCAGATATTCCAGCAATGGAATCTTGTGCCACTGAATTAGGTATCTCAAAAAAATCTTTAAGATCTTTAAGGTGAAAAACTCAGTAACTTGAAGGCTAGTTAACAGTTATGCAGACGCCAGTCTGACACTACTAATTCTTCTATTATGTTAGCACCTGCCAGAATGCTAGTCAGCTTAATTTTTACACATGGCCACTTCAGCAATATAATATTTTCTAGGAGTGAGATTTGTATTGCATATATCTGCTCTCTTTTCTCCCACATGGGAAGATACTTATGAGTATGTGGTGAAGAATATCAATAATATGAATTTTAGAGTAAGCACTATCCATTCACATGTTGAGGTTTCTCATACTATGCTTGTGTGATGCTCCTAATTTTGGTTTATTGTGCATTCCCCAGAGGTGAAAAAATCAGGTTATCCCATCATTTTGAAAAAATATACATATTTTTAAAATGTAATATTTGAAATACCATATTGATGTATACTTTGCCTTCTAATTATGCTATATTTTGTTATTTTTAAATATTTTCTTCCTTTGATGTGTAAAGCAGAATACAGATTTGAGTGCCTTTCCCCATTAGTAAATCAAACATTTGTGTCATGTATTTCTACTACAAATAAGGGGTCCTTCCTATTATAAAAGTGGTTATAAAAAAATCCTTGAGTTTTAAAATTTCCCATTTCTGTTTTCTATATTTTAGTTACCTTTTTATCTTTGGGTTGACTTCCTTCAAAACATGCAGGTCTTCAACATCTGCTTTTATAGGAATCTGAATTTAAAGTCAATTGCCCAGATGTCTTAATCTAAGCAAACATACACTCTTCTAAAAGTTTCACTAACCGAAAGAACAGGTCATGCTGATTCACTCATAAAAAATGACATTCCAGAAAATATTTATTTTAACGATGACAAAATACCTATTGATATTAATAGAATGTGGTTTGCAATTCTTTGGTAGACAGAATAATGGCCTCTCAAAGATGTCCACATCTTAATCTCCAGAATCTGTGCATATGTCATGTTGCATGGCAATAAATAAATAAATAAATAAATAAATAAATAAATAACATTGCAGGTGGAATGAAGGTTGCTAATCATCTGACTTTATTTATTTTTTATTGTTTAAAGTATTACATATAGTATTACATATGTCTCCCTTTTCCTCCATTGACCTCCCCTCTAATCATCAGACTTTAAAAGAAGAAAATGATCCTGGATTAACCAGATCAGCTGGATGTATTCACAAGGGTCACTCAATGTGGAAGAGGGAGAAGAGTCAGTGTCCAAGTGATGATAAGGAAGAAAGAATGACTGAAGGCTTTGAAATAGAAAGGAACTACTAGCAGGAACTGCGGGTAGCATCTAGAAACTGGAAAGGGCAACAATATATATTATTCCCTGAATCTGCAGAAAGGAACACAGCCATACTGACAGCTCGCTTTTAGCCCCACAAGACCCATTTTATTTTTTTTATTTTTATTTTTTTAAGACCCATTTTAGACTTCTCACTTTCAGAACTATAAGATAGTATATTTGTGCTGATTTATGCCACCAAGTTTGTTACAACAGTGGAAAACTAATACAGACCCTCTGCTGTTGAGTTGTCTAACTTTTCCATAGTCTGAATATTTGTTTCATTGGTTCCATATGATTGTAAATACAGACTTTTAGATAAGTTCTTCTAAAAGTGTTCCTATAACACTTAGAAGATAGCATATGAGGAAAAAAAAATTTTCTAATCAATTGGATACTCGCTTTGAGAAAATTATTTTGGTATCTGGTGAATAAATGGAGGAAGAAAGATAATAATGAGAGGTTATTAGAAGCAACTTTATAAATCATTGACTGGTATATGTCTGGGCCAATGATTCAATTAATTAGAGCAGTCAGTAAGCTCAATTTTACCTATTTTATTAACAATAAGAAGAAAAAGACAGCAATAAATTATTTGATTCTATAACTAAAATATGTTTCCCTTATACTTACCTGATCTTTTACATTAGAATTGTATTAAATTATTGCAGCATGATGTGAGATAAAAATTTGTTATTTCAATAATAAATATCATAGACCAGACAGTAAACTAAGGCAAGAAACTATTGAACACGACACATCTTTTAAAGAATATAGCTTGTCATGGAGAAGACAGTTGAGAAAATAAATATTCATTATGCAGTATAACAAGATCTACATTGAGTATAAGTAAAAGATGTACCCATATAGGGACACATAAGTGGAGAACACGATGAAATCTGTGGTCATCAATAATGGAAAAATCAAATGTTTGATTCTACTTTAAAAGAGCAAACAAGTTTATATACAGTAATTTTATGACTGAGGGATATGGAACACACAAAGGTCATTAATTGCCTAATATTAGAAAAATAATTTCCAACAGAATTCAGAATAAAAGTCAAGACTCTTGACTCAGTCTAGTGTGTTATCCATTAACAATACTGCCTCTATGGACACCTCCTTTTTGAAACAGTATTATGTGAAGTTGAAAATATTGAGATCAATTATTCTCACTCATTTCCCTTATTAATTCTTTTATTTTCACAATATTACTATATACCAAAAACATTTAAAGAAACAAATAGAAAAATTAATCAAATGAATGACTTACAAAAAATGAATAATTTATGTAATATTCATAAAATTGTCTGATGATCTTACTGGTAGATATATACATGCCAAGGGAAGCTGTTTTGGGTGTGTATTTGACAATTTATTCTGCCCTTTGTAGGGGTAAGAAGAAATATGTTTCTGTAGCTACCAAAATGATTTTGGTATTTAAATATATTTTGTCAGATTTTGTGGTATTATATAGTTTACAAACTGAAGTGATATAATTGTATGTTCTAAAAAAATTCACTACAGTTTTAGTGGGAAAATATTTTTTTTTTTTCCAAATCTGTGTTGCTATAAGAAGGTGTCTCATTGTGTAACAAGTCTATCGATGAGAGCTATCTGCAGGTTCAGGTGGCCCGGGTTTATAATGACCTGTGAAATAAATTGCTCACTCAAAATTCCGTGTTCAGCAGGAGAGGTGTGGAAAGACATCTGAAATAATCAGTTAACAGCTTGTCAGAGCAGCACAGAGCACAGCTGCTCTGAGTCCGCATATTCTTCTGAATTCTGCTCAACTACGCCAACTGTCAGGGCAGGTTCCTTCTTGAACTCTGCTCGCTACACTAACTATTGGGTCTGAGCCCTTCTGCCAGGGACTGGACCTGCTTGGATGCCAGGTCTTGGACGGAGAAGCCGTGACAAGTAGTGGGTGTATAAGGATGAGTCTTTATTATAGGAGCCAGTGGCCTTGCAGCCATTGCTAACAAGGGGCTATCAAACAAAACAGCTCTTCACAACAGTCCCATACAGGTAGCCACACACCGGCTGATAAACTAACACATCTTTCCCACAACAGCAGCCTTACCTTCTGTACCCACAGCCATTATCTGAGCAGCCACACGCTGCCCCTAGACTCCCTGCCTCACATGGTAGTGGCGCCTGAGCTCTCCGCTCTTGCCTCGACGGCCTTTCCCCTCTCTCCGGCCTTTCCTGCACTCCTCTGGCGGCAGCAGCGGAACACTGGCTGGTCAGTATTGTATTACACCACTCAGACAAAAGAGGCCAGTTGCCAACAGTGACATCAATCATTTGGGTTACAGACGGGCACAGTGTACCGTGTGATTGCTGCGGCCTTACAGCTGTGTAGTCCTTGGACGTTCTGATTAAGATTCCCAGGTAGAGCGTGGCCTTGGCTCTCCAGCTTGTTAAGAACAAGGCCTCCACACTCTTAATTAGCCTTGGCTATCTGGTGAATCTGGCATGGTTCCCACACAGCTATAGGCTGAAACTAACAAAAGACTTTTTTTAACTTATTGATTTGAGAGAGAGAGAGAGAGAGAGAGAGAGAAACATCAATTTGTTGTTCCACTTATTGCTGCATTCATTGATTGCTTCATCCATGTGCCCTGATCAGAGATCAAACCTGCAACCTTGGCATATGGGGAGGACGCTCTAACCAAGTGAACTACACAGCCTGGGCCACAACAGACTATTCAACATTCCTAAATGTTTGTTGAACCTCTGAACTGCATTTCTGGCCACATCTAAAAAAAAACAAAAACAGCCGACCACCAGTCTTGCTTCTGCATGAACTTTCCAGGCTGACCTGTAACCCATCAAGAAGTAAATATTTCTCCTTACTGACTATGCACCTATGCTACAACTGACCCCGCTTTACCTGTGGCTGCCCCCCTTATCTACAGCCAATGTAAATTCTTTTAAAATAATTTATATCTTTCTTCCCCGAATTCAGTGTGTGAAAAAGCCCAGCCAGCACCAGGACAGCAGGCCTGTTCATCTTTTCCACTGAGCCCTGCGGCTGAAGGTTTTGAATGAATGTACCTAGACCTGGTCCTTTCCCTGGCCAGCATACAGCTCAATAAACCCTCTCCATCAGAAAACTCTCAGCCTCAAATGTTTTCTTATTTAACAGTGGATAGAACTGTTATTGAATATATTTGGACAAAATAACCTCTTTAAGTAAAAACAAAATAACTTCTTTAAAACGTTTCCAGAATAAAGTATAGTTTAACAAGTCTTTGAATTGAATTCTCTGACAACATCATACTGGAAGGATCAGCATGTGTGGGTGATACTCCTCTAGTTTTGACTACGACCTTGAAAATGCACTTTGAGTTCTTAAAGATAATACTGTGATCTCAGGCCTGATATGACAGGATTTAGAACATTTTGAAAAGAAACAAATTGTATCCCCTTATCTTCTAAAGTGAAACACAGAACTATAAAGTCTACGGGGACATTTCATCATAAAATATTTCTCACCCTATAATAGTCTCCCATCATTACTATGATAGGTATCAACACAAACAAGGCAGAAAACTGAAACGAAACTTCCCTGAGGAGATGAACTAGAGGGAGAACCTTGTTCACGAATTAAGTTATTTTAGAAAGAAATGAATCCCATAAACAGCAGGTGTGTATGCTAATAGAATGACAGTGTGTTTTAATTAAGCCAGCATTTCCTTACAGAATAATTACATATGTTGTTTACTCAACCTTTTTTAACTTCATTAACACATCTCAAATTTTTTTCCTTCCCATCCTACAAGTTAAAAGTTTTCTTTTTATTGAATAGAAAGGGGGTGGACTAGTTTTGTGGGCTTTTTAAACTTATTTTCATTATGAAATTTGTTCTCATTACAAAAGAACTATATAAGAGATAACAAGCTTATGGCAAATGTGTTCCACAAAGGAGTGAATATAGAAATTCAAGTAAACATCCTCATAGTCTTACACACATGGCATTCTCTGAGTTAATAACATTTATTGGGACATTTTATTGCAAAAAAATTAAGTCTTAAAATTTACATCAGAGAAAATTATTTTGAGGTGTTCTCAAATGCCTATCATCAAAGGAAACTTCTGCCACCAGCTCTGATGGGTGTTGCATGGAGGAGTGAAGTGAGGTTTTATATAAATTATTTCACATAGTCGGTACTTGTATTTTAAATTAAATAGTGGTCAATTGAATGTAAACTTTCCATATGGACATACCAAGAATACTATCACTTTTAATCCTTATAGAAGAATCTCTCTAGAAGTCATTGCCAGGTAGGTCATCATGGGAACTATGAAAGTCTTTTGGCTCCTGAATATCTTCACTTTAGTGCTTCAGATTGAGTTGTTCTATATTGGTTTAGTGACATCACAGAAGCAATCGCAATATACTCATGAAATCTTAAGGAAAGGAGAGAAAGTGCTTGTAAACTATTAGGAGATTAAAACAGTCTACTTTTTCTTGCCTATCCATATCAATTGCATTCATATCTCAGAAATATATAGCAGTTCATGTCTTGGAAGAAATGCTTGGCAACAACATACCATTGCTGTTTTTATTATCAAAAATAATACTTTAAAATTCCTAGCTAGATTTCTTTATATTGAGGTTGTCAAAAACACATACCACATATATGGGCTGTAAATGTGAATTGTTAACTATTCTGTAACCACCAATGTAAAAAAAGTATTTGTCTCATCATTTTGCTCTTTTTTAAATTAAATCTTCATTGTTGAAAGTATTATGTAAGTCCCCTTTCCCCCCCATTAATCCCTCCTAGCCCCCTCCTACTTTCCCCCACCCCCACCCCTCACCCTCGCCCCAGGCTTTTACCACCCTATTGTCTGTGTCCGTGGGTTATGCATATATGCATACAAGTTCTTTGGCTGATCTCTTCCCACCTACCCACACCTTCCCTCTGAGATTCCATAGTCTGTTCCATGCTTCTATGTCTCTGGATCTGTTTTGTTCATCAGTTTATGTTGTTCATTAGATTCCACATATGAGTGAGATCATGTGCTACTTGTCTTTCTCTGGCATTTTACTCCTTATCCAATCTCAGAGATTTTCTGGCTTTGCTTTCTCCCACCTTCCTAATCTACCACCAATGAATTTCATGTAATTCCCCTTACATCTCCTCCTTTGATTATCTATCTATCTATATATAAAAGCCTAAGTGACCAGCCAACTGTTCAACCATCCAGCGGGTGCGAGCTATGACATGCACTGACAACCAGGGGGCAGACACTCAACACAGGAGCTGCTGAGCTGTGGTGACTTGGCAACTGCGGTTCTCGGTTGACGCACCTGGAACCAGAGAGGAGGGAGCCCGAATCTGGGGTGCGTCACCCGAGAATCACCCTCTCATAATCCAGGACCCCTTGGGGGATGTCAGAGAACTGGTTTCGGCCCAATCCCCACAGGCCAGGCCGAGGGACCCCACCAGTGCACGAATCCATGCACCAGGCCTCTAGTGTTTAAAATAAACTGCAAAACTGCCATTCTTGCCCTGGCTAGGTGGCTCAGTTGGATCAAGCATCATCCTGTACATCAAAAGGTTGCAGGTTTGAGTCCTAGTAGGACACATATAGGAGGCAACGGATCGATGTTTCTCCTTCACATGTCTCTCTCTCTCTCTTTCTCTCTCTCTCCCCCTCCCCCTCTCCCTCCTCCTCTCCTCTCTCTCTAAAAATTGATAAAAACATATCCTTGGGTGAGGATTTCAAAAATAACACACTGCCATTCTCTGGAGCATTTTCTCAATTCATTGAGATTTTGCTTCCCAACAACTGTCTGTTTGGCTCAAATAAACTAATGAAAATTCTCTACAGGTTTGGACATTTCTTACATTGACAACTGTTTATCTGCAACATGAATAAGCCATGATGGTAACTTTTACAACAAAATAAGATGTTTGAGTGTCTTCCTCATGTAACTTCATGCACATTCCCTTTTATATCAATAGTAGGGGCCCAGTGCACAAATTCGTGCACCTTGGAAGGAATTGTGGGCTGTGAGGCTGCAGTAGGCACAGGAGCAGGTCTCAGCCCAATCTTGCGTCCCTGCCTGGCCCCTCCCCCCACAGCCCCTGATCCTATCTGCCAGCAGCCCTGCCCCCACTGCCACCACTCCCACATGCTGACAGCACTGGCCCCGCTCAAACCCGCTGACAACACGGAGCGATTGGGGCTGGCGGCAGCAGTGGGTCAAGCGAGGCCGGCACCATCAGTGGCTGCTGCCCTGATCGCCCCTCAGGAGCAGGGGGAGGTGGAGAAGCCCTCAGGGCGATCAGGGCCAGCAGCCACTGCTCACACCCGCTGATGGCGCTGAGTGATCAGGACTGGTGCCAGGCACTGGCAACGGGTGCAAGCGGTGGCTCCAGTGCTGGTAGCAGATGTGAGTGGGGCCAGCGCCGGCAGCAGGTGCAAACGCCGGGCAGGACCATGGCGTGCAGGAACAAAGAATTTTCAGTAACCACCAGAGGCTCGCCCCGATGACAGCGACCTGCACCCCACCTTGCTCTGGCACCCCCTGCTCACCTGCTCCACCATCCCACCGCAACTAACACCCACCATATTTCACACACACCCCCTGGTTATCAGCGCACGTCATAGTAACCGGTTGTTCAGTTGTTCGGTTGTGCCAGTTGTTCTGCCATTCGGTCTATTTGCACATTAGCCTTTTATTATATAGGATAATAATTTTCTTTACAGTGTAAGTTGTTTTAATTTATTAAAACAAAATCATAAAACTAAACTTTGTAAGTCTTTTGACATACATCTAACTGTTTCATAATATAGATGACATAACAATTAGAAAAAAAAAAAAACCTCAATTAAACTAGTCTCATTTGCCAGTCCAAAAGCTTCCTAATTTTCAAGGAAGGAAGGATATAAAACTGGCCTCTTTAATGGAACCTTTAAATATGAAAAAATAAAGCCAACATTGAACTCCATGTAAAACAGTCCTTAATGTTTGCAAGAAATTGTTTTATATATCCTCTCCCTTTCAATGACCAATCTATCAAATAATATAGTTGATCTTTGGTTTCTGATATCTCCCAGCACCACAATCTTAAGGTCCATTCATGGTCTTTAATTGTTGCAAATTCTACATTTAAGGTAAAAGACTAAGTCAGGGCTGCTCGTGCATGGTTTTATCACCACTTGCTATAATAACTTTCTTGAAGGAATATGAGGGTGGAATTTGACCACCATGTAACTATAAAACTACTTTACTATATGCTATCATAAGATATTAGACAGATTTAAGAACTAAACTGACATGAGGGCTATGTCTCTTCTGGACCAGATATAGTGGGTGGGCCACAAAGGTTTGTGGAATTAAAATGAACATCTCAAATAAATCCCAAGCATCAGTAATTAAGTGAAGTATTATATGTAATACAAATTAAAATTTTAAAATGTTCCTTTATGATTTAATACCATGAATAATAAATATGTATGTCTTTGCATGTTTATAATGTATATAGATATATCTATGTATATGTGTATGGTTTTAAATCTTATAGTGATAACATTCTAGAAGAAAGAAATAACATCAGATTGCATTCTCATCTGAAGAATTAATTGAGAATGAAAAAATTATCCAGTAAATTCTGGCATTGTAAGTTATAATTAAAGTAGACTTTATGAATAATAATTGCCTTGAACTCATATTTCCTCTTACTATGTCTAGACATACTACTATACATCCCAAAACTGTATTTTGGCTTATCAATAATAAAATGTCAAACTGCAGTGTTTCCTACTTTATAATGAACTTTTAATAAAATTGTAACAAGTAACTAAATGGCAGCATTTTAGGTAATCACTTTAAGTAATACTTTCAGTAATATTTTATTCCTTTGATGTTTTATGTTCTAGGTTTCATACTCATTTAATCTATCCTAGTATATTCCCACTGTGCCATATTCACACTTAAAAAACTCAATAAAATTTTGGGCGATGTGATAATATATTTTATCCATTTTTGCTTTATTTTATTATGTTTATTGTTTTTGGTGTAGGAACTAAGCTAGATTTCCTTATGCTGATCAGTTAATTGATTTGAGACTCTAGTCGTTATTTTAAATTAAGTGCAAATTTTCATCTAAATATTTTAAGGATTTCTGTTTGGGATTTTTAAAAAATAAAGATTTTATTGATTTCATAGGGGAAGGGAGAGGGAGAGAGAGATAGAAACATCAATGATGAGAGAGAATTATCAATTGACTCCCTCCTGCATGCCCCCTACTGGGGATTGAGCCTGCAATCCCAGCATGTGCTCTGACCTGGAAGCAAACTGTTCATAGGGCCACACTCAACCACTGAACCATACTGGCTGGGACGTTTGGTTTTATTGTGTTTTTGTTAATCCTCACCCAAGGATATTTTTCCATTTATTTTTAGAGAGAGTGAAAGGGAGGGGGAGAGACACAGAGAGAGAAACATCAATGTCAGAGAGACACATCGATTGGTTGCTCCCACAAGCACCCCAACTTGGGGCCGGGGATCGAGCCTGCAACCAAGGTTCGTGTCCTTTCTTTACTAGAATTGAACCTGGGACCCTTTAGTCCGCAGGCCTACGCCCTATTTACTAAGCCAAACTGGCTAGGGCCCGGGCTGTTTTGGATTTCTTTGGATAAATACCCATTAGTGGGAAATACCGCATGATTTCACTTACATGTGGAATATAAATAAACAAATGAATGAACAAACAAAATAGAAACAAACTCATAGATATAGAGAACAAGTGGTTCTTTATACGGTTGCCCAGTGGGGGACTGGGTGAAAAAGGAATTAAGAAGTACAAATTGGCAGTTACAAAATAGTCACAGGAATGTAAAGGATAGCATAGGGAACACCGCAATAATATTGTAATTACTGTGTATGGTGTCAGGGGGATATTAGACTTATCAGGTACATCAATTCATGAGTTATATAAATGTCTGCTATGCTATAAAACTAAAATTATTAATAGAAAATTTAATAGAAAGTAAATTTATAATTGCTTTTTGATGCTCAGTTAGAGGTTTCCAACAGAGAGTTCCATGAAATATTTCTAGCATTTTTCTTTTAAAAAGGGCAAAATTGGTAGATATATTTAAATTTCTTTGACTCTACCAGCTTCAATAAGGTTCTGAGTCTCTAAGAAAGTAAAAAGCTAGAGATGTTTGATGAACTCTGGATTTAATCTTAGGGCAAGGTATCTATGAGAAAAGAATTCTGAGATGGTATCCCTAGGAGTCCCCACCCCCTGGTGTAAATGTCTTGTAGAATCTCCTCCTTTGAATGTGGGCAGGTCTTTGAATATAATGGATTTCACCTCAGTGATTAAGATACATTATATGACAAAGCTGAAATGATGTGCAGACATAATTAAAATTTCAAATCAGTTGACTTTAAGTTAATCAAAGTGTGATTATCTAGGGTGGATTTGACCTGAGATGATCCCTTAAAAGGGACTGGATCATTCTTGAAAAGAGAGATTTCTGGAAGACTGAGAAATTTTCCTGCTGGTCTTTCGTTTATTTTTTCTTTCATGTTTTCATTTCTTTTTAAATTTAAATATGCATATGGCAGTTTGCTTTCAAGACCGGCAGGAATGTGCTAGTATTCCTGCCTGTCTTGAAAGCAAACTGCCATATTAAAGCAAAGGACTAAGAGCAAGCTCAGTATCTCAGTGCAGCGCCTAAATAACAAATAGCAGAGCTATGGGCACCTCAGTCCTAAAGATGCAAAAAAAGAATTTCATCAGCTGAAAAGTTTACTTTAATTTTACTATCATTTGCTCACATTATTTGAATTTACTTGACAATGACAATAATTTACAGGCAAAGGCACTTTCCACATTGACTTGATAAATGCCCCCAGAATTAAAACTTGCTGCCTTCTACATTATTTTTTGTTTCCAGGATCATATCTATAATAGAATAGAATAATAAAACATTAAGAGTTTGAATATAATTTTCTACATAAATTGAGAAGCACAGTACAATATTCTGCTTACATTGGAAAATTTTAAATTAGCAAAACATTCTCTGGAAACTGTGATTGGAAAATGCAGTGTATAATTTTCTACTTTATCCACAAAAAAGCAATATGACAAAGGTGAATTGAGATACAGTGTAGTTTTACTCCAATTTTCCTAACTATAGACACAGACATTAGCACTTATGGATGACAATTACTTCTTAACATATTTTCAAACAACACAAGGAATCTGAGAGACTTCAATAAACATAGAAATGGGTCCAGCAATCCTTAAGAAGGCTAAAAGAACACAATAGAAAAGAGGTAAGCTCTGGAGACCTGGTCAACTTCCATCTATAATCCATTTGGGGACTGATAAATAAACATGTAAGAAAAAAACTATATATGTATCCTTTTTATGTTTTTTCCCTATCTACTATTAAATTTCATTCAGTCATATCATATTTATTTGGAAGTCCGGTTGTCACACTACCTTGGGATATTTCCAGAGTCATTTTGCAGAAGAGCTAATAAGTAATGAATTGAGTAAGGTGCTAATGATTATTAATATGAATTAGTAGATGAAATAAAAGAATATGGTATAGAAAAGTTGGTAGCATAGCACAAGTAAACATAGTAAAGCTAATCCTTCAAAAGCATTTATTGACTATGGTGGTGTGTAGGAAAAACTCACTCCTGTGTGTTTCTCCTTTACCCTCACACGACTACCACACCCCCAAGACTGACATCAGACGTGTAGGATGTTTCCATACTATGCAATTCTACAACACCGGTTGGGTGTTCTATGATTTAATTCAATACTAACATTAATTGGAGTTAACACAGACCCCACAGGTTAAGAACTCAGTCCCAGGAGCTTCAGGTGCCAATTGCAAGTAGCAGGTCCTCAGGTAACTCACAACTCCATAATATGGAGATTATGGGAAGATTATTTCTAGAGCCTTTGTGATAATTAGAATTACCAAATATTATAAATAATTTCATAGAATGAAATTATTTTTATAGTAATACACATGATTAAATCAACATTTTAGGACACAGATATTTACCTTTGGTTACTACAATAGATAACAAAGGCAACAGAGAATACAGGTGGGTCTACATATGTTTTTCTAGGAAATCCTGGAATTCTGGAAGGAAGTTTCTACACCTGTGAACTGTGTTCTATTTTAATCAAAACTGTAATGTCTGTAAAGTAGTTCACAAAAGTAGGTAGCATATTATGGAATGAATTACAGAGCTTTTCATTGGTATCAGGAATTTACATAGACCCTCAAATCAAACAAAGACCTCAATGGAGTGGTTAGGTTTTAAACTATTTTCAAATTAAGTAATTAGTTCGCCACATTTAACACTCCAAAGCATTATGCAGAGACATTCAAACTTATATTCGTTGATCAAATAGTATCTATCCTATATACCTGAAATGTTTAATGCAGCATTCAAAGGTGATTTACATTAAAGGAAAAGATTTATGCACTTCATTTTGGTTCACAACCATTACTTCATTGTAATTTTTACCGAACTTTAATGTAATAATTTATATTTTAGAATATTATGGAAAGCTAACATCTAGAAAACTATTATCAAAAGAAAATAATTTTGTTCACTAGTGTAATTTAAATCAAAATAACAACTATAACAATTTTATGTAAATTGAAAAAATACACTAATCCAAAGTAATTTTTACAAAGTACAAAAAAAAATCCACCAAATTCTAAGTTATTTAAAAAGTGCCAATTGTTCTCGGTGGATAGAGCGTCGGCCTGCGGACTCAAGGGTCCCAGGTTCGATTCCGGTCAGGGGCATGTGCCTTGGTTGCGGGCACATCCCCGGTAGGGGGTGTGCAGGAGGCGGCTGATTGATGTGTCTCTCTCATCGATGTTTCTGACTCTCTATCTCTCTCTCTTCCTCTCTGTAAAAAATCAATAAAATATATTGAAGAAAAAGTGCCAATTGTTATCAATTTGAATTACATAAAACACAGAATGGCTACCTTATAAGAATTTAGTTCCATATACTCAAAACTATCCAAAGAAAAGAATACTATTGCCCATTACAGAGCACTGTGGAAAGAAAATTATTCCTTAATTGTGTTTTGCTGACGTTCCCCACTAGCACTAGTATTTTATTGTTCAAGAATAAGTAGACAGGGGTAATTTTTCTCATTTTTCTTTCCTTTCCTTTCCTTTCCTTTCCTTTCCTTTCCTTTCCTTTCCTTTCCTTTCCTTTCCTTTCCTTTCCTTTCTTTTCTTCCTTCTTTCCTTCCTTCCTTCCTTCCTTCCTTCCTTCCTTCCTTCCTTCCTTCCTTCCTTCCTTCCTTTTATTCTTCCTTTGTTATTATTTATTTATGAGTCAGTTCAATATTTTTAGATTTGTAGAGAAATTATATTAGTTTGGATCACAGAAAGGTATAAAATATATAAAATAATTCATTACTTTTTTGTTTTTAAATGAATAGTATAGCATCAGTTTGTTCACTATCTAGAAATCCTAGGTTAATACTGGAAAATGATAAAGTGCACCTACTAGTATCTGTAACATGTTTTGAAAGTGTAAAGGAGCATGATAATTATCTTTAAATATCCACTTTTCTCTTTTTTTCTATATTAAGTACCCCAGGATTATAGAACAAGTGGCTGCCCGGGGAAAAAGCACATTTTGCTACTTTTCTTAACTTCAACCTGTGGCCTTACCACCCAAGACTGCTCTATGGACTGGGAGAAAAAAGGAAAGGTACATCTTCTGAATAACATTCTTATGAAAAACTGACCCTCGTGTTCTCTTTCCCCATCCACAGTCTGGAGAACAGATATAATCCAGCATGCTGTGGAACACTAGGAGATGGTAAAGGAAGATGAGAAACCTGGATCTCAGGATGATTGATGGATACCCAGTAGAATGGTGAAAATTGGAAAGGACTGACCATGTCAGATGTTGGTGAGAATATGGAGCAACTACAACCCCTAGGCACTGTTTGTGGAAGGGTACAGCGGTAGAATCATTCGGGAAAATTCAATCCTATCTAATAATAGAGTAATATGCAAATCATCACTCCGCTACACTCACAAGCCACGCCCACCCGCCACGCCCCAGCCACGCCCACCATCCAATCAGAGTGAGTATGCAATTAAACTGAAAACATGGTGGCAGCCCCGCCCCCCAGCCTCTTCTGGTCTCTGGGAGTCGGAGAAGTCAGGCGCCAGCGCCTGAGGCTGGCTGCAGCCACGGAGACCAAGAAGCCGCCTGCCCCATGATCCCAGGCTGCAGCCAGCCTCAGAAGCCTCAGGTCCGCCTGCCCCACGTCCTGGGGAGATGGAGAAACCGGGTCCTGCGCCTGAGACTGGGTGTGGCCGGGAGACGAAGAAGCTGCCCGCCCCATGATCCCAGGCTGCAGCCAGCCTCAGAAGCCTCAGGTCCACCCGCCCCACGTCCCAGGGAGACGGAGAAACCGGGCCCCAGTGCCTGAGGCTGGCTGCAGCCATGGAGACCCAGAAGCTGCCTGCCCTGTGATCCCAAGCCGCAGCCAGCTGGAGAAGCCGCCCTCCCCACGTCCTGGGGGAGACAAGAAACCAGGTGCCAGCACCTGAGGGTGGATGCGATCTGGGAGACAAAGAAGCCACCCACCCTGCGGTCCTGGGTGCCAGCACTTGCAGCTGCTGCACAGGTGAAGCCCCCTGTCCACCATCCCCTGAGGCTGCAGCCAGCCTGGGCACCTATGGCTGACCAGAGGGAGGGAAGCCCGGATCCTGGGTGCCTGTGGTCAGCTGAGGAGGGAATCCTGGGTACCAGGTGCGGGCCGAGGCAGAGGTGGTTAGGGGCAATCAAGCCAGCAGGGGAGCAGTTAGGGACAATCAGGCTGGTAGGCAGAAGCAGTTAGGGGCAATCAGGCAGGCAGGTGAGTGGTTAGGAGCCAGCAGTTCTGAATTGTGAGAGGGATGTCCAACTGCTGGTTATCCCATGAGGGGTCCCAGATTGGAGAGGGTGCAGGCCAGGCTGAGGGACACCCTCCCCACTGCCCCCTGTGCACAAATTTCATGCACCAGGCCTCTAGTTTCTTATAAAATTAAACACATACTTGACCTAACACTCAGCAATTCTACACCTAGGTACTTATACATGAGAAATAAAAACATAGCACAGAGAGAAATAGGGAGTTTAATGGGTACAGAATTTCTGTTTAGTATGATGATATAATGGACAAGTTTTGGAAACGGATAGTGGTGATGGTCATACAACTTTATGAATGTACTTAATGCAACTGAATTATACAATTAAAATGGTTAAAGTGGTCAATGTTTTATTATGTATATTTTACCACATTAAGAAAACACATCCATACAAAGGCTTCTATGGATAGGTCCATGGTCATTTTGACTGAACTTTACTACATTTTGTTAGTGTTGAAAAGATACCAGATGTTAGACCTCAGTTCTTGAGTTTTGGCTAAGAAAGAATTCAGTACCAAGACTCAAATAGAAGCAAAAGTTTATTTAGTCACAGAGGCAGAATTAAGCCATGGAGAAAGTGAGCCAGTTGGGCTGTGTGGGCTCAGGAAACAAGCTACAGAGATAAAAGAAGGGTTCTTAGAGCTTAGGAGAAAAGAAGGCAAAGAAAATTCACCTGGGAAAAGGCATGGGCTTGCTCCAGAGAGCAAGTGAGAGCTGGGTCCTTTGTGTTTAAGGGCTTTTATCTGGAAGTCTCAGGGAAGGATCTCAATAGAATATTCATCAGCTTTCCAGGTGTGTCACCTCAGGGTAGTGGTCTCCTCTGATTGGTTGGGGCCAGAACATGGGACCTGTAGTCATGGAAGCTGATCCTGATGTCAACCATAACATTGCCCTGCCTGGACTCAGTGCTTTTCTGGGCCTGGAGCTGAAACACAATTGAGGCCTAGATATTATCTCTAGGTTGCCCTAAACTCTGCCTCTGTGGTCAACAGACCGAGGCTTTGTTCCTAAGATTACTTGATGCTGATTAGAACCTCATTGTCCCGAGGACTTAATGCTTAAGGGAATGATCGTACAAAGGCTTGCATGGGACTCATATGAGGCTTTTCTTCTGCCTCCTTGTTTCTCCTCTAAGGGTGTCTACTGCATGACTAGCAACATGCCAGGGAGGAAAGGTCAAGGGAGGGTTAGAGCCACATCACCAACAATATGACAGTTCAGGGGGTCTAAAACCACATGACTAGCAATATGCTGGAAGAGAAAAGGTCACCCTAGGGGTGGGGTCCTACAATACTAGTTTTCCCAGTTGCTTTTCGCCCTTCTAACCTCTGACCTGGTTTCTGCTCATGTATGTCTAACTACCTACTATATCAACTTCATTCCTACTATCCAATCTAATAAAGACGGAATATACAAATTGACAGTAACTCCACAACAAAGATGGCAGCGCCCACAGCCAATAAGGAGGGAATATGCAAATTGACATGACAAGGCGAGAGGCGGAAGGCAGCTCTGGCCGGAGCAAAGGCGGAAAGGTGCCTTCAGGCCTGAGTGAAGGCGAAAAGGCAGCTCCGGGCTGGAGTGAAGGCGATGCCTACAGCCAGGGGAAGGAAGGCCTATACTTGCATGAATCTTCATGCAAAATAAGTCTCAAAATAAGAAACAATCAAAATGCCCATCAAAAAGTAAATGACAGCCCTGGCTAGTGTGACTCAATTGGTTGGGCATGATCTCATGCACCAAAAGGTTGTTGTTTTAAACACATACCTGGGTTTTAGGCTCAATCCCCTGTGGGGTCATGTAGGAGGCAGCTGATCATGTTCCACTCTCACATTGATATTTCTCTCTCTCTCTCCCTTTCCCTTCTGCTATCTCCCAAAAAAAAAAAAAATGAATGACAAAAAATATTGACATGAATTCATTTAGAGTAAGATTTGGCAAAGTACAGTCAACTAGACAAATCTGACCAGAGGCTTGTTTGTGTTTATACAGCCTGAGAGCCCAAATTATCTTTATATATTTACAGAATATAAAATTACATCAGTGTGTAGCCAGGAAAACCTCAGATAATTACTATATGTGTTTTCACAGAAAAATATCAATGATCTTTGAACTAGAGGGTAATTACTCAGCAATAAAAGTAATTTAATGAAACATGCAATAATATAAATATATCTAATAAACATTATGTTGAAAAAAAGAAACCAGGCACAAGAGATATACTGCTTGGTCCAATTTATATGTTCTAACATGGGTGGGGGGGGGGAAGTGAGCATATTTAACATCAACAAAATTTTATTTAACTGACAACCCATGCCTCCCAATTTGATCTACTGAAAAGAAAACAATTCTACTTATATAATATTAATGTCCAAATGCATCATCAACATTTAATCGTGAGGAAAATTCAGAAAACAAAAGTTGAGGGGCTTTCTACAGAAAAAAAACCTGGCTTGAAATCTTCAAAACTCTCAGTGTTATGAGAGGCAAATAAGAGCTGAGGAATTATCCAAGTTTAAAAGAGACTAAGGAATCAAGAAAACTAAATGCAATGTATGACCAGGAGAAAGGGCTAAAAAGGATATTAATGGATAATTGACAAATTTTGACTATGGATGGTAGTTTATATAATAAATCAGATATGTTTTGTAGGCAAATTTATTTTTTAAATGTTTAAAATATATTAAATCTCAGAGGTTATTTTTAAAACATCAACCTTTACAATAATGACATACAGTTACTAGAAAGATTACTAAAAAAGCACCCATGTAAAATTCTTTATTTGAAGGGAACTAAACTCAATCCTATCATAGAACTATGAGTCAGACATTACATTCTTGATTTTTTATAACTCAGATTAAGTTGATATGGGTCCTGCTACTATCTGGTTCAGAAGGCCAGATTTATGATTTGTTATTTTTCTCTTCCTTTTACAAGCTTTGTCACAGGAATTAGGTTTTAGTATCCTAGGGCTTCATATCATTCTCTGAAAGAACAGACTAAACCATATACCTCTGACCTTTTCCATGTTATGTAATTTTGCTGAATTGTCATCCTGATATTTTCCTTTATATGCTCAGCAGGAAATCTTAAGATAAAAAGAGATTAAGTCTCTCCAGCCACAATCCATTTGATGTTATTTATTTGTCAGGGATACTACCTGGAGATTAGAGTAAAATCAAAATTACTATCTTAATTTATTCTCAGGTTTAGGACTTCTGATAATGATGTATGGATCCCAAGAATTCCCAAAAGTATTGAGAATATAACCTTATGAACAATAGACAACCACTTTTATAGTAGTTCTGGGTGTTCATCTGTCTAGTATTGGGACACTGGTCCAGAGGACAGCCCAGCAGCCCTCTGAGCTCTCTGATACTTGGAGTCAGTGCTGCCAGAGATTTCCAACCACCTCCCAGCTATTCCCTGTTTACTAGTATCATGTGGTGTAGTTGTAGGATGAGGAGAAGATAACACATTCATTTGCCTTGCAGGTAAATATCTGTGGACCAATATGTTCAGCATGGACACTTTAAACTGTTCCAAGTAACAAGGGGGATCCTTTTGATATAAGAACACTAATGTATTAAAGTTATTTAAAGTTGAGAGGAAAAGTTATCTAAAAGTGAAGTACTTTGTGAATCTGTGTTTTCTGAAGATGTATGAAATAGCTCAAAAAGTAATTAAAAATGCCCAATAAATAGCTTGAGACATTTTTAATTAACCTTTGGTATTCCCGAATAACATAGATTAATGACAGACATCAGAAATTATGTTAATAAATTAATATATGGGTAGGCTGTGAATAAGAAATAATGTCTCTTTTTCCATTAATCAATCTTGCATCAGAATGTCAAATTTTTCCTCAAAAATCCATTGGTTGCTTTATTTTGGAAACAATGAATAAAACGATAGAACTTGTTCTGTGGTTCTTTTGTGCTTTTTGCAATAATTAACTCTGCTTAAATTAATAAGCATTTGAGTTCGTTTCCAATGGCTTGATACCTTACTACATTATTGCAAATTCCTATAAGCACTTAAACTCTAATTTAAGAAGCAAAGACAAAGAAAGTAAGATGTAAACTGATCTACCCAAAGTAAGAAAAAAGAAAAAGAAAGAAAAAGAAAAGCATCTACTTGAAACAGAGCTCAAAACTCTGCTGAGTAACCTTCCTAAGAATGAAGGGTCTCAGAAACACATATTGTATGGAAAGTAAGATATGGGAAATATCTGAAAGGGGAATAGAAATTGTATGAACATATTTATTATGAGTTAGCTAATATATGGTTGAAATCATTCCTTGACTGTGACTATGCTAAATTATTCATGGGACATTGCTAAGAGATGACATATATTGTCATTTTCTAAAGATAAGATGGAATGATTTATATCCAAGAAATAGCTGTTTGGGATAGTTCTTGATTTTCATTATTTATTAGTACTTCCTTCCAAAGTTTTACACATTTCAATCAATTGATTTACATTTGGTGGTGATCTCACCAATGTGAAGCTGTTAATAAACATTTGGAAGTGTTCCTTTTTTTTATACTCAATTTAATAAAAAAGCATTTCCCGAACCTATCATTCACATGTCAGACTCCCTAGAAATGATGTGTGAAATATACGATTTCCAATATTGTACTTTATTAAGAACTTTGTTCTATGACAAATTCTCCTTAATTTATGAAACAGTTTTAAAGGAATATACACATCCTGTCTGCTCTATATTGCAACTTGATATTTTAGTTTCATTTCTTTCATTCTGTTATAAATTTACCTTGCCTTAAAGTAAGCCTATTAAGCACATTTAGTTGATTATAAAGAGCTAAATTTACAAGTAGATAAATTAGTTGGGATTATGCTTACTGTCACACACAAGGTTTGCTTTAAATAGCCATGTCTCTTATTATACCAAAAAAAATTATAATATACTAGAGGCTCAGTGCACAAATTTGTGCACAGGTGGGGTCCGGCCAGCCCGCCCTGTGGGGGCCCATCAGGGGCGGGACCAGCTTGGGGGAGGAGCTGCGGGCAATTGGCCAGCCTGCCCTGCCCCTGATCAGGGTGTTTGGGGCTGATTAGGGGTGGGGCCAGCAGGGCTAGGGACCTCGGGAGGGCTCCAGGGCATGTCTGGACCCTCTTGCTCAAGCTAACCCACCATTCTAAATGTCTGCTCCCTGGTGGTCAGTGTACATCATAGCGAGCGGTTGAGCGGCCTTAGCATATTATTAGCATACTAGAGGCCCGATGTATGACATTTCGTGCTTTGGAGGGTTCCCTCAGCCCGGCCTGTACCCTCTCATAGTCTGGGACCCCTCAGGAGATGTCCGACTGCTGGCTTAGGCCTGCTTGCTGCGCTTGCCAGCCGTGAGCCCGGCTTCCACTCAGCCAGAAGCTGGGCTCGCTGCTCCTTAGTGTTGCCTCAGAAGCGGGAGAGGCTCCTGCCACTGTCACTGCGCTCACCAGCCATGAGCCTGCTGGTGAGCCTGGCTTATGGCTGAGCAGTGCGCCCCCTGTGGGAGTGCACTGACCACCAGAGGGCAGCTCCTCTGTTGAGTGTCTGCCCCCTGGAGGTCAGTGCGTGTTATAGCAACTGGTTGTTCCTCCGTTTGGTCGATTTGCATATTAGCCTTTTATTATATAAGATTATGCTTTGATTGGTTGAACGGATGACCAGACATTTAGCATATTAAGCTTTTATTATATATGATGATATTTTACAATTTAATTTTCCTTGAATAGGAGGAGTGGAGCAGCCTGATTCAGAAAGAGAAAGGAAGATAGAGAACAAGAAAAGCACCTATCAGAAAATTAGGGCTTCCTGTAATGCCAGATGTGGAAGTAACACCTCAAATCCTTATCTTCTTAGTTATGAGAATGGTTACCAAAAACAGAAAACAAACCGAGTGACAAGCAGAGTACTAAACCTCAAAGATAAATTGAGAAGAGTATGTAATACACAGTTTGTAGATTCAGAGATAAAAAATTACAGAGTAGCCCTGGCCAGTTTGGCTCAGTGAATAGAGCGTTGGCCTGTGGACTCAAGGGCATGAACCTTGGTTGCGGACACATCCCCAGTGGGAGGTGTGCAGGAGGAAGCTGATTGATGTTTCTCTCTCATCGATGTTTCTAACTCTCTCTCCCTCTCCCTTCCTCTCTGTAAAAAATCAATAAAATATATTTTTTAAAAATTACAGAGTATGAATGTTTTACATGACTCACAAGCCATTTAAACATAGATGTTATTTAATATGCAAGTGTTTTCTCAATAATTCTTATGTCTTCCCATATTATAAGAAGAAAATCACTAAAACAATTTAGTATAATACATAATCTCTAGTCTATGGTCCTTGCTCAATTATCTGACCAAGTTCTCAGTAACCTATCCCTATTTAATTACTTTTTTCTCTGTAACTGAATAGAAAATATATCTGTGTCCTACCACCTTCTATTGCAGAATGAAACTTTTTTCAAACTGTTAGAAAACTAATGACTGCAGCTATCAGCTCTGTACTGTGATGTCAACTCTAAGCAGAATATAGTCAGTGGATGTGCAGTCAGTAAACTCTGCTTGAATGCATGCCTGGATCTGCTATTCATTCAAGGAATGACTTTTCTAGATTGCTTAATAATAAGAATGTGTTTGTGAATAATTAGAAACCCAATAAATACTGGCTTAATCAAGTAACTGGCTTATTTTTTTCACTTAACAGAAAGTCAAGCGGGGGTAGCTCACAGATAGTAGATTGACTACATAATGCCCTCAGGGATCTAGGCTACTTCATTTTTACACCTTTACGCTACCAGCCTCTTTTTCTCAAGTCAGGAGAGAGATCCACTAGTCATCAGAACTGTACTTGGGGTAGAAGAAGCTAAAAGGGAAAGGGGCAGAGAATTAAAAAAAAAAAAAAAAAAAAAGTCAGCAGTGCCAGCCTCCTTAAAAAATTTTATGAGACCCTCAACCAATTGTTTGTTTGCTGTTATCTCTCTCAGGCCAGAATTATGTCATGTGGCTTCTTTTAGATGAAAGCCAATTAGGGACAGTGACTTTTTCTATTGGAAATATCAACAAACCAGGAATCGCTGCTAATTGAACCTCCCAAGCTGTTTTTGGCCATCCTAAGAAGTATTCACCAAAATGTCTTTTTTTGTGGCTAATTTCTGTGTTTCTTACACAGATTTTGTTTAGACAAAGTGGTCAGTCCTGATCTTTGCTTTAAACCAATGGTGGTTGTGTTTTACTGTTGTGTTATTCTTAAAAGAATGTCACTGTCAAAAAAAAAAAAAAAAAGAATGTCACTGTCTTGAGAAAAATTCAGACACTGGGCTCTAATGACCCCTTTAATCTGATCTTTCCTAGCACACTATGCTTGGTGTCAGATAATTCCTTTTATTTTAATATATTTTATTTATTTAAATATATTTAGAGAGGAAGAGGGAGAGAGAGAAACATCAATGATGAGAAAGAATAATTGATTGGCCATCTCCTGAATGCCCCACATTGGGATCAAGCTGGCAATCTGGGCATGTGCCCTGATGGGGAATCAAGCCGTGAACTCCTAGTTCATAGGTTGATGCTTAACCACTGAACCACACCGGCCGGGCCAGATAATTCTTAATGGGCTATTTCATGGGAAAGCTATACAGCCACAATCTCATCACCTGTTAAGTCTGCTGCTTATTTGCACCTCTTAAAGATATTATTGTTTGATGTTTAGAAACATTTTTTTTGTCCATGAAACTATAAATTATGTAAATTTATATGCATAATCGTGTTGGTCATTCACTAGCCCATTAGACCTCCCTTTCCTTAGCAAATAAAATGTTCTCCTCTCTCTGCGAGTGCAGTGAATAGTTCTAATCTGATATCACCCTTATTTTCAAAATCAGCACAAAGTGACAAAACAAATCAACATTCTGAATTTTTTCTGTTTTCCCAACACTTGGTCACCATGTGGTCTATGTCATAAAAAAACTGAAAATAGAATTTTCCCACAGTTTTCCAGCATAAAACAAGGGTCTCCAGCATTTTTGATGCCAATATCTACTGCCATCCTCTTCAACGGTGGCAATTCTACATTTTAAGTTCTGTTACTTGCAGAACCCTACTTGGAGGTCATCATTAACATATGAACTATGTTCACATTTGAGCAACAGAAAATCTACCAGACAAAAACTTAAGTAACTAAGGATTTTTTTTTTATTTTACTTAAGATGTCAATATATAGGCAAGTATATTGATTCCACAATCATATTATGAACCAATGTTCCTTCTCCTTTTTCTGCTGCATTGCTATTATCATTTGGCTTTTCTACATCATTGTCATATTTCTGTTATATCTTTAGGTATGATGTTTGACTTCCAGGAAAAAAGGAATAAAACAGGGCAGTGGAAAGACAAAAGCAGCATATGACTAGAGACCATGTCCAAAACCTTTTCTAGAATTTCATCCAGCAATTATTGTGCATAATTTAATGGCTAGAATTATAATATGGCTCCTAACAAGGGAAGACACCTTGGAAAAGTGAGAATTCTTAAGTAGATACATAGCTATCCTATGGAGAAGGAAGATTGAATAAATTTTGTCTTTCATATTTAATTTATGCTAACACGTTATTTGTGGCCCTCTACTCTACCATCTCTAATGCTGCTTCTCTCTCTATTTGCACACATACACAAACCTGCCCCTTATTATCTTAAATTAAAATTAAGAATATTGAAATAATCTATATTCTTAATTTGAAAAAGTAAACTTAGTATAAAAAATAAGAGAATATTAATTGATAATAAAATAACATGTATTTAATTTCGCTCATTTATAAATACAACTGTAGAAGCCATAATAAAGTAGCCAGATGTTTATCTCTATCTATGGAATCACATCAGGTATAAAAGACTCAAATATAGATGTATGCAAGTCAGTTGCACTACTAAATTGGTGACAAACAAAATATGCAGCGTTTCCATTAGCGATGTGATTTTCTGAATTTGGAATGTCTCCAACTATAGTTTACAAGAAATTAAAGTGTAATCTCTATTGATTTATATGAAGTCTTTTAATATAAAAATTTCATGGGTAGTAAACCTGAGGAGGAAAATATTTTATATATATATAATGTAGTTAAACTTTATATTCAGATAATTTTAAACAAGTACTTCCCTGAAATGAGTACCCTGGGGAAATGTTGAAACTTCTCCTGACTCAGGACAACTATTATTTTTGTGTGTGGGACTTGCCTACACATTGCCAGTTGTCTAATATCCCCAGTCCTTACACAGTTCATGCCAGTAATACCCTTCAATCTTTGAAATTCTGAAAATACTTCAAAAATGTCCCCTATGGAGCTGAACAATTCCTCTAAAGAACTACTGGCTTACATGTGTGTTTTCTTTATAGGAAACAGAGGTTTTTTTCAGTACTTGTTTTTTTCTATTGTTGTAGCTCAGGTGAACGGTCTTGAGAATGCTATGATCCAGGCCCTATCATTTTCCCAGAGGGAATTGTTGAAAGTCACACCAAACCACTTGCAGTTCTTCAAATGCATTATGTCCTTACACTCCCTCATGACACTACAAATGCTTCTTCCTTTCTGAGAAAAGCCTCATTCTGCATTGTCCTATTCTGCATAAACCTACTCCTTTATACAAAATCAAATCAAAGAATCCTCCACTCAACTTCACTAAACTGATTATCCGAAGCACCTCACTTATCAGGCAAATTGCTTGACTTCTTTGAAGTTGAGTTTCTTAATTCACGCAAAATGAATTACAGTAGTAGCTATAAAATATGGTTGATTGTTGTGACTTTTAAATGGATCATAACTTTGAAGTGTTAGCAGTGTACTTAAACCCGAGGATGTCTCAATAAATGACTACTCTAATTATTATATTACCATTACAACCAAACACATGGTACGATTAACTTTTAAGTTTTTGGCAAAGCTTTCTTCCTCTTCTAGCTATAAAATCCTTGAAGATCTTCATTTCTCCATCAAGCACATATTTAGCAAAGTGTATAGCTGAAAGTAGGTAGTCAATAAACGTATTTTGAAAAATATTATATTAATTCTTTACTAATTCATACCTTTAATTCACTTTTCCACAACATATGTAAAAGTCCAATTTAAAAGCTAAATAGTCCAATTTAATATTTTACCACAGTATTATCCCAGTATACCACATGTTTTCTTAAAAACAAAACAAAACAAAACAAAAAAACATAAATGAACCATGCTCAACCTTTCCTAAAATGTCATACTGCAAAAAGCTACATTACTCCACAAGTTCAAAAGAAGTATAAGTAAAAGAAAGGGAACTACTTGGTGCATAGATGAGTTTTGGAATAACTGAGTTAAATAAGATTAAATGTAATTGAACACACCTCATTATGGCAGGTGAGCTTTTGGAGAGCTTTTTTTGATAAGCTACATTGTGAGCTCCCATTTCACATAGTTTTCTTATAATGAGACCTTAATATTGCTCCTACTGAGAATTCAGTTTATGCACCATAACCCTGTAGCTGGGTGGACTCAGTGACTACCTCGACCAACAAAGTGTGGCATAAGTGATGTCATGTGATTTCTGAGCTGGTACTCCCTGATCCTCTTGGTACACTGGCCCTGAGAAGTCAGTATCATGTGCAAAGTACAGCTGCCCGGGGGTTGCCATGCTGTGAAGAAGCACAAACTAGTGAATGTGGAGAGATCATATAAAAGGACCTCAGGAATACATGAAAAGAGAGATGTGCCTGAGCAGTCTCTGGCTGCTCAAGTCCCCTAATGTTTCCTACCCAGCCACTATCTGACTGTAGCCACATGAAAGACCTTGAACTAGCACTGCTCATCTGAGCTCCCTCCTAATTTCTGACTTACAAAGGATATAAATGGTAATAAAATGATTATTACTGTTTAATTGTAAATTAAAATGGCAAACTGAAAATAATCTATAATAATAAAAGCGTAATATGCTAATTAGACTGGATGTCCTTCCGAACAACCTTCCAGACAAAGCCGGAGCTGCCAGGGCCGAGGCAAGCCAATGAGGCTGTGACTGACCAGTGGGCTGTGGTGGGTGGGCAGGGCCACCCTCTGTGAGGGAAGCCTGAGTCCCGGGTGCCGGAGCCCTGGTCCGGGTGGCAGAGGGAAGCTGGTGCCGGCAGCCAGGGGAAGGAAGGCCTACTCTTGCACTAATTTTGTGCATCGGGCCTCTAATCCTATATAATAAAAGGCTAATATGCAATTGACTGAATGGCAGAATTTTGGTCACTATGATGCGCACTGACCACCAGGGGGCAGATGCTCAACACAGGAGCTGCCCCCTGGTGGTCAGTGCACTCCCACAGGGGGAGCACCACTCAGCCAGAAGCTGGACTCACAGTTGGTGAGCACAGTGGTGGTGGTGGGAGCCTCTCTCGCCTCCGCAGCAGCACTAAAGACCCCTCAGGGGATGTCCTCCTGCTGGGGCCTAAGCCGGCAGGAAGACATCCCCCAAGGGGTCCCGGACTGTGAGAGGGTGCAGGCCGGGCTGAGGGGACCCCTCCCCCCCCCGCTTCCCCAGTGCATGAATGTCATGCACCGGGCCTCTAGTTTAATATAAACAAGCAGCACTGATTTGGGATCAGATCAATGGTCCTAGGAGTGGCTATTGGTAAGGATGTAAAAGACAGTGAAAAAAAATAAATGGTAGTAGAGGATAAATAATACAGTATCCTTGTTATATAACAGTGGAAAGTTGGCAATGATGAGACAAATAGGAAATGTGCCTAATGAATTTATTGATCTAGCTAGAAATTTCCGACTGAATGTGGAAGATGCCAGCTAACAATGGATTGACAATAACTTTGAAACTATCTCAAATGAATTAAAGTTCTTACAGTGCCAGGTTGTGAATAAAAAATGAAAACAAAAATGAGGTAAATGAATGTGAGATAGGATCTAATATTCAATCTACAGATATTTTATAAAAATGAACGTCCTTAATGAATAAAATGGAATAAGGCTAAATTGAGTGCATATAGTTTATAACTATCATTTATATAATAAAGGCTGTGGAATGTCTATACCAATTCAATATATATATATATATATATATATATATATATATATATATATATAGTTTGATGAAGTCTTGGGGCTTATAGGTACCATAAGAGAACTTGAAAATACAAAAGAAACATTAGTATAAAATTTGTTGTTTAATCTGGAAAAGGAGAAAAATATACATGTATTAGAAAACCAGAAAGCTATGAAAGTACTACAAAATTTATGAAGATTTTTATCAAATATTCAAAGAAAAAAATGTCCTACTGTGGCCTATATGACTCAGTTGATTGAACATCATGCATGCACTGAAAGGTTACTGGTTTGATTCCAGGTCAGGGCATATTCCCAGGTTTTGGACTTGATCCCGGGTAGGGTTCATGCGAGAGGCAACTCACATCTATGTTTCTCTCTCTCTCCTTCCCCCTTACTCTCTCTAAAAATCAATAAAAACACATTTTTTAATGTCCTATGTGAAACTAATTTAAGAATATTGTATTTCTACTTTGAAATGTACACAAATTTTCAGGCTAAAGTAGAGAAATGTAGTGAACATAGGCAGTAGAAACTAATGACTCTTCTACAATAGATGGTGACAGCAAGGATGTTTTTGGAAAAGACAGAGTTGAAATTGTCAGAGATAGTTAAAATGTACACAAAGAAAACTCATAAAATGGTTTAAAATTTATGTAAAATAAGAGCTCCTGTAAAACTCAAGAGTGAAATGACAGCCCACATCTATTCCATCCTGCTTATGCTAAAGATAGATCTTTTTCTGGAGAGAAGTTGTAAGCTGTCAACCTAGGACACATATTAAGAAAACTAAATCAAAAGATTTTAATTCTTAACAGGTAGAGACTACAAAATCAACTTTTCGAAGCTATATTAATAAAATGCTTAAGCTATATTAATCAAACCCTTCCAATAAAAAAAATCTCAAAGACCAAATTACCTCTATTTTATCCCTCATACTATACGATATAGAATCCTCTGCAATCAATCAGAAATCTGCCAATCTGCATTTTTTTCTTCTTATAATAAAAGACATGGGTCAAGATCTGAAGTTGGGCCTCATCCTGGTCCTAAAGGACCAGCCAAGATATCCAGTAGAAAATCTATTATGATTTTACGCCATGAGGCAGTTACATCTATGAATGCAAAATGATTTTGCTCTTTAATAGTAAGGGGTGAATTGAGTTATAGTAAAGCCTTCAGGTCCTTGCCACATTTGCTCTCATGACTCACCATTGGATGGATGCCCAGAAATGATCATTTATGATCATTTGATCATTATTGTACCATCTCCTCAAATGTAGCAACTATGGGCTCCAACCACTTGTGTCTTCTATTGGTGCAGGCATAATCTTTAGAAGATTATTAACTCATTTTCACATTAAGTAAAGGATCTGCTTTCTAATCATTAAGAAAACATTAATAAAACCTTCATTTGATATTTAAACTCCACATTTTGTGATATAAAAATGTAACTACAAATGATGCTACTTTAAGCAGAATCTTTCTGTAGACTTGTATGTTTAGTTTCCTATAGCTCTTATAAATTATAAATAATTTAAAATTATAATAAATATTACTTTAAATAAATACTTTTATGTTATAAATTTTAAATGTCCTATTGCTCTAAAAATAATTAGAATGATTAGAAATTACTGGTGTTAATCATACATTTGATTCAGATACTCAATTTTTTTCTTTGCGCATTAAACATAACTAAAAGTATAGTTTGTAATATTCTGGAGGAAAAAAACCTTTATATTACATATATTATATTATATTATACCCATTTATATTACATATCTATAATAATAAAAGCATAATATGCTAATTAGACCAGACGTCCTTCCGGATGAAGCCGGGGCTGTGTTGGAAGCCCGGGTCCTGGGTGCCGGAGGGAAGCCGGTGCCGGCAGCCGGGGGAAGGAAGGCCTACTCTTGCATGAATTTCGTGTATCAGGCCTCTAGTATAATATATATATGTGTGTTCCTTGTGGAAAGAAACTCAACATGAAGTCTACCCTCAACAGATTTTTAGTGTACAATACAGTACTATTATCTATAGGCACAATATTGTACATAGATCTCAACAAATTATTTATCCTGCATAATTAAAATTTTATACATGTTAATTAGCAATGCCCTATTTCCCCCTTCTCCCAGCTCCTGGCAATGCTATTCTATTTGTTGTTTCTATGAGTTTAATTATTTTAGATATGTCACATAAGTGAATCATACAGTATTCATCGTTTTGTTACTGGTTATGCCCTCCACATTTTCAACAGTTAACTTATACTTCCATTTACATGTCTGAAGTCTGTTTTGCTAGCTAACATACTAATCATCTTCTTTATATCACTTATATTTGATAACATTACTTTTCCTCCCTTCCTTAAAAAAGAGCATCTGTTTTTGAACCAGTCAGTCACTTGTAAAAGTCAGTGTACAAAATCTCAAATAGTGAAATGACAGACATAAAAAGCAATGAACCCTTAATAACTTCATTTAAATGTTTAGGAGAAAGAACCTTGCAGGCCTGTGTGTGAATTTCTTATTCCCTTTACAGAGATTTTCAACCAAATAATCATTAAATGCTCTGTTAAACTGCTCCAGTTCACAACATATGTTCCTTGTTTGTTGGAGCTTCATATCCCAAGATATGTGTTAAGCGCAGCCTACCCACATTGTCATTGTGTGGCCAAGTTGTTAAATAAATTAGTCCCTAACCATTAAGACACCTCGGGGAATTGAAGTCTTAAAGCTTTACTCAGTCATGTGCAGAATAGAGATCATAAAAAGGCTCCAAAGTTTTAATATGTAGCTTTGAAAGTAATCTTCTTAGGTGGGTTAGCATTTGCCTTAAATGACTTAGCCTTTTTCTGTTTCACATTTTCATGCTAAAATAAATAAACAAAAGCATGCTCATCCAAAAAATTCTGTTGGCATTAATTTTATTCTTTATCAACTGTAGTTCTAGCCCAGCCAGCGTGGCTCAGTGGTTGAGCGCCAACATACATATGAACCAGGAGGTCACGGTTCCATTCTCAGTTAGGATATATTCCCAGTTTTCAGGTTCCATCCCCAGTAGGGGGCATGCAAGAGGCAGCCGGTCAATGTTTCTCTCTCGTCATTGATGTTTCTATCTCTCTCTCCTTCATCCTTCCTCTTTGAAATCAGTAAAAAATATATATATTTTTTAAATGTAATTCTACATTTCCTATATTCCATTTAAGGAAATAAACATACACAACACTATGATTCTCTTTTATTATTTCAATCAGATATATCTCTATGGATAACAGTAAAATCATTATTTGGCAGAAAAAAACTAGGGATATAATGTATGAAAGAAAGCATAATACTAATTCTTTGCTATAGAAATAAATTATCTTCTTTTATACATTAAATATAAAATATGTTTCTCCTACTATATTTGGTGATATTTTTTTCTTCTTTTTTAGTTTGTCTACTCACATAAAATCAACTACAATTTAGTGTTTCCTAAAATTAAAGACCAATGTGGTAACTCTTCTTCATATTCATCTAGTGGAATGTAGGATAAAAGTCACATAATATCAGTAATTCCTTCTATCCCATAAAGATGTCAGTTGTGGTCACCATTGTCTCCTGGGTACAAGACTGATCCTGGGAGTGTGAATTCTCTAGAATAAAATAATATTTGTTTGTTTAGGCATATATAGAGCATGCAGGCTTCCTAGGTAGAAAATAAGTCATTGGTTATATAGTACCAATATCAGTGTTAATACGGGAAAAAAGAAATTTCTTAGAAGTTCCAGCACGAGAGTACAATAAAATAGGTACTTGCAAATTGTCAGAAGATATAAAACAGCAAAGTTTAGAAAAGGTCACCTCTAACTCTTGGATGTCTCATCTACAGCCTTCCAGACCACAACAAATCACTGCTAATGTTCAGAGCAGCTATCAAGAGCTCTGCACAGAAACATTGAAGTTTCCTTCAGGACTTTGCACCTGCCTGTGTCCTCTTTCTATGCATTGCTGTGGAGGGAGAAAAATGGCTTCTTTCTTCAGCTATCCATATCTCATGTAAAGATCCTCCTTTGGGAGAATCTAACCCAAAATATGTCTGGCAAAAGAGTCTGGGAAATATGATTTCACCACTTCCTCCGGCAATGCAGTGGAGAGTGTATTGGGCTCAGCTAGTGTTGCCAACAGACAATCAGGGACATCCCAGAAAATACATATCAAGTTCTTATCATATGCCTGGCACATAGCCAAGCATGAAGCACAATAATGCAGTTGTTAAAATATAGGTACTAAGTATGAATCTCCCACTTTCTACCTTTATGACTTTGGGTAAGTTATGATATTTTTCTAAGCTTCGTTTCCTCTTCCATAAGAAGTGAATATTATTATCTGTGACATTGAATTTTTAGACATTTATGTGCATTAAGCATAGTATCTGAACACATAGAAAGATACCTAAAAATGTAGGAACATTACTATTGCTTTTGTTTATCATCCTCATCGTTATTCGCCATTAAGCTTTTTCTTATCTGAGGAGAAAAACTGTGTTCCTCCTCCTCTAAAGCCATATCTTTCTATTATGGTTTAGGTTACATCTCCTTCAATATTTAGAGCAATTTTGTGTGTGTGCGCTAGTCTTTTTCCTCTTCATGTGCTTTGCCTGTTTTGCAAATCAGCTTTGCCACATTTTCTAACTACTACCTAACTGTTCTTTTTCCTGTCACTGCAGAAACCTATGGCTGGTGGTCCAACAATCACTTTTTCTTTCTCATCATCTATTTAAATTAACGCTCCAGTCTAGTCTCAAGAAATATTTTTCTCCTAAAACTCTGTTTTCTTGCTCAATTCAGTGACATTAAAAAAAAATTAAACGTGAGCTTTTTCTAATTGTTTATACCACAGATTGTTCATGTGTGTGACCTTATTTTTTTATTGTGCAAGCATTGATAGAATGCTAACAATTTTCAGAATACAAGGTGCTAGGGTAGGCAATGAGACAACACTGTTTTCACATTTAAGGAGTTTAGAGTCAAGTGAAGAGATGACCATGCAATTTTAATATAAAAATATAAGCAAGCCCAGGAAAGGCATAAAAGTAAAAACTAATTCTAGATGGATCATTAGGTGGGTTACATTTACATTATGTTACTAGTTAGAGGATAAATGAAGTATTGACAGGTTTCAAATAAAAGGATCCATGTAGTGCTCCATGTTCTGCTTGGGCATTATAACTTCTATCTCATTTTTTCCTCCTCCTGAGTTTAAATTTCCCAAAAATCAATCCCTGCAACTCTGTTATTTTTTCTCTCTTCTGAAGAAAACTCAAGAATTTATAAGTCAGAAGAAGAAAAAATTATTTACATGTACTTAAAAAAATTCTATCCTCAGAAGAAACATTTTAAATACTAGCATTATCAAAGCAATTAACTTGGAAAAATGCTTTAAGTTGAGGGCTGCTTACAGTTAAACAAGTAATTAAAATTAGTCATATACCATAACATAATGTAGAGCACAAATATCAAACATATTTCCCCAGAGCCTCCAGAAAGGAAAGGAATGCAGCCCTGCCAACATCTTTGTTTTAGGTCAATTAGATGTGTGTCAGACATCTTACTTAGAGAACTACAACATTATAAGCCTGTATTGGTTTAAGACACCAGGTTTGTGGGAATTTCTAACAACAATAGAAAACTCAGAAAAAAATATATATATATATATTCATAACAATTCATAAACAAGTTTACATTAAAGCTTTTTGGTTTTTTTTGGTGAAATCTCTGCTTTTTACACATACTATTTTTAAAGGATGATCATAGATTTGGAAAGTATAGTAACCTATAGGTGATTCAATTAAGTGGCCAAATAAGAGCTTTTCAATAATGATGCTGTCCTAAAATATTCCTTCATATTGTATTTAATTTGTATATTTTTTAATATTTAATTTTTAAAACTACCCAAATGCTTGCATTTAGTTAAAACTATTGTCTCTTTGGGGGGAAATTTCAATGTTTTACTTTTACCTAGTCTATTTTAGCCTTTTAACAGTTCTCATTCTTAAAGTTCTTAAAATTTAGTAAAACTGACAACACTTAGTAAATTGATAAAAAAAACATGGACCCAATAGACATAGTGGTAAAACAAAGGAGAAAGTGACCAATTCTGAGTGAGATTCAGTGATATCTTACATATAGAATACTAGAGGCCTGGTACACTAATTCATACACAGGTGCGGTCTGGCCAGGCCCCTCTCTTCCGATGGGGGCCAATCGGGCGGGCTGGGGGAAAAGGGACGCAGGAGGTTGGCCAGCTGGCCCTGCCCCTGATCGGGGAGGGGGGCAATTTGGGGGCAGGGTCAGTGCGGGGAGGGGGCCTGTGGGCAGGTTCGTGTCATAGCAACTGGTCATTCCAGCCTTCCGGTGTTCAGGTCACTTGGCCTTTATGTATATAGATTGAAGGTCTGACAGGAATTCTCAAAGTAGAACAAGAAAGTGTTTACATTTTATTACTCATTAACTCAGCAAATACTTATTGAGTAACTCTCATGCAATAGTGTTGTGCTAGGAGATAGGACAACAATATCAACAAAACAGACAAAATTTCCTATCTCAAAGAGTTTACATTGTGTTACTAGTTAGAGCATTGAAAGCTGGGGGAATAAGAATGCTCCAAAATCATTTTTAAAAATCGAGGAATATGATGATAAATATTGGAAGCAGTTAACTCCATTGCGTCTAAGAATTCTGAACAAGGTAACAAAATTAAATGCACATGAGAAAAGGAAATAAGTAGAGGAACTATGTATAATAAATTAATGTAATAAAAACTTAAAAACCCAATAATTATTAACAAACTCAATACAATATATGACAATGCAAATGGTGAGGGAAGAGTTTTTTATTTGTTTAGTAATTTTCTTTTTATTTTACAATTCATTTGGATTATGCTTTTAAACAATAGCATCTCTCTTTTATTCCCCCAAATAAAAATTTTGACTGAGTATAAAGTTATTTGATTATGTTGGGGAAAATAAATATCTAGAGAGAGAAATATATAGAAAAAAAAATATATATATACAATGTTAGTTAATGATAAACTTTGAGGTAAATATATAGGCAATATTGTACTATTTTTATAACACTTTGGTCAGTGTGAATTTTTTCAAAAATATATGTATCAAAATATTAAGACAGCCATAAATATTAGGGCAGTAGTGGATTTTGGAAGGGAACGTTCCAGATGACTGAAATGTGAACATACCCTAGTTAGGTTGATAAGCAAATTGTATTCATCCAGGATCCAAGGATGGCATTGGCTAGATTGATTCAGTACAAACACAAAAAGGCAAAGGAAGAAAAAGGACAAGACTACTGATATTGTTAAAAATGTGGACCAAGAAATCTAAATTAAAAAAAAGAAGTGAATAAAGAAAGAGAGGTAATGGTTTGGGAGATTGTTAAAGACTATGGATTCTGATGATGGTTAAAGATCAATGAAATGAAAATAGGTGTAGCCTGGATGGTGTAGCTTACTGATTGAGTGTGGACCTATGAACCAGGAGCCCACAACCACGCTTCGATGTCCCAGGGTTGTGGGCTCGATCCCCAGTAGATGGCATGCAGGAGGCAGCCAATCAGTAATTCTCATTGATGTTTCTATCTCTCTCTCCCTCTCCCTTCCTCTCTTTCTTAAAAAAAGGAAATATGTGTAATAGCAACTAAAAAGGAAAGAGATTGTATCACAGAGATTCCACAAAGCATGTTTAATATCATTATGAATAACATCCAAAAGATCATTTAAAAACACCGTTCTCTGCATTCCACAGAATAAATTATATTAAAACATTTAATCATTTATAACCCATTAGACAGAATCTTAGATCTGGTCCTTGACCCCATCCATATATATTTTTTTTTTCTTGGTAAGCTACCTGCTTAAAATAATTATTTTCTATTCAAGGTTTTAGAGAATTTTGGAACAATTCTCTTTTGAAATACTGTGCTCCTCAATGATATCTTATATCTTTAATATTTCAGTATTGAATGTCCCTGATATGTATTTCCTCCAATAAGGAAAGGAAATAAAATTCTATCTCTTCTGAAATAATTATCTTTTATCGAACATGGCATAAAAGTCCTGTTGCAAAGATTAATTATATAAGATATTTGGTCAGCTATCCATATTAATATTAATAACAAGACTCATGAATGCTTAATAAAAAATGAGTCAAAGATATTTAGAGTTCAGCATTCTGATTTGGACTTCATATGAGTAGCATATGAAATAACAGAATTAATAGAAATTGAGTATATTAAAATTAAGTCATATAAAAGATATAATAATGTTTGACTATCCAAGTACATGGGTTTTTTTCAATGTCTAATTCCCATTATTCAGGTACTCTATGTACCTGATGTTGTTATGGAGAACATCCTAACTAATAAAAGAGCAATATGCAAATTGACTGCACATCTGCTACACCCACAAGCCACACCCACCAGCCAATCAAGAGCGAGTATGCAAATTAACCCAACCAAGATGGCTGCGGCCACAGAGAGAGCAGGAGGCTTGGGTTTCCCTGGCAATGGAGGAAGACAAGCTTCCTGCACCCCTGGCCAACCCAGGCCTTCACTCAAGGCTACAAAATTACAATTATAGAAGATAAATAAATCCCAACAAAAATGGCTGTAGCCATGGAGTGAGCAGGAGGCTTGGCTCCACTCTAGGGTACAAAGTTTCAATTGTAGAAGATAAATAAATCCCAGATACCAGGGCCTCCACTTGGGTCGCCAGAGGGCGTGGCCAGCCTGCAAACCACCACAGGCCCCTCACCCAGGCCTCCCCATGCCCCAAGGGAACACCCACTCTGATCTGTGACATCCTTCAGGGCAAACCAGCTGGCCCCCACCCATGCACCAGGCCTCTATCCTATCTAATCCTATGTAATAAAAGAATTATATGCAAATTGACCATTACTCCAACACACAAGATGGCTGCCCCCATGTAGTCAAAGGTCCTGCCCCCATGTGGACACAAGATGGCCGTCACAAGATGGCCAGCAAGGGACGGCAGTTGGGAGGAACCAGGTCTGCAAGGGAGGGCAGTTGTAGGCAATCAGGCCAGCAGGGAGGACAGTTGGGAGGGACCAGGCCTTCAAGGGAGGGCAGTTGGGGGTGATCAAGCCTGCAGGGAAGGGCAGTTAGGGGTGACCAGGCCTGCAGGAGAGAGCAGTTATGGGCAAACAAGCTGGCAGGGGAGCAGTTAGGCATCAATCAGGCTGGCAGCGGAGTGGTTAGGGGGTGATCAGGCTGGCAGGCAGAAGTGGTTAGGGGCAGTCAGGAAGGCAGGCAGGTGAACAGTTGGGAGCCAGTAGTCCTGGATTGTGAGAGGGATGTCCGACTGCCCGTTTAGGCCCGATCCTGGTAAGGGAGAAGGGTCCCAGATTGGAGAGGGTGCAGGCTGGGCTGAGGGACACACACCCCCGTGAACGAATTTCATGCACAAGGCCTCTAGTTAATTTAATATAGCCTTTTCATTAGAGTGCTATTTGGTTACTTCAAAAGTCACAAGATAGATCAGTTGTCTCAAGACTATAGAAAGAAATGAAAAAAACAAGATAATCCTTATTATGTAAATAAATGAAGTAAATCAAATATGAAAGTAAGGTATAGAAAAATAAAGGTGATTATTAACATTGAAATAAACCAATGATGATTGATTTCAAAGTCTAGATAGGTAAGAGAAAAATACTGGGCACAAATACTTTTAAATTGAAATAATGTATAACTGTGTTTTGTTTTATTCTGGTCACAATCTCTACAGAATCTATCCCATTCCCAGCTTAATATTAGAGTCAGCACAGGGAAACACCTAAGAAACTCCAGTTAGCAAACATCACACAAAGTGTTCTATGGAGTTATGTTAAAGCCATTGCTGAAAGAAATTGCATTTAATGTCTATAAAAGCTGAAAAGCCAAGCAGATAGTAAAGTTTCAGTGCTTATGCTCATACATTATTAATCATCTCTCTCTCTCTCTCTCTCTTTTTTTTTGTCCTAAATGTTGTTGACATTCTTCTTTAAATTATAGCTCTTGGTTACTTCACAATTGATAGTCCTTGTCACGTTGATAAACCAAAATTTTATGCTACACTTTTCATGGGTATCACACGGATGTTTACAAGGCCAAGCAGTTGAATGAGGAAAAATACTGGACAAAATGAGCCATAAAGTACACTTGGTGGATCTTTAATATTTAAGAAAAGAAGAGAAACTTGGAAAGGTGCTATTTGTAAAACTGCAAAAATCGGATCACGATTACTCATTGCTAGAGCAGGTTAATTTCTTCAAGTAGAATGAAGTAGAACTCTTAAAAACACGTTTGATTAGAGTGTAGCTCTAATCATACTCTTTGTATGTTTTTACAGGGGCTCATGAAGAAAGACTTTTGGAACAGAATCATGAATTTATAGATTCAAATTTAAGTGCATTATATTTATGGCAAGTCCATGTTCATAAGAAAAATGGTGTTTTGTTAAAAAATTGTAGAAGCTACAAATTAAGTATAAGTGTTATTTAAATGTATTAATTATGCTTTATTCCTTTGTTTTTATTTTATTTATTTTGCTTCCTTCTAAGTTCACTCTGACTAGTAAAGCATATTTTGTTACTCAACTGTGTTCTCAGAGGAGGGCGGAAATCACATTTTAATTCTTCTTCTGTGTAGAAAGAAATGGAACTGTTTATTTTATAATCTACATATTTCCTCTGGACAGAATTCACTATTGGGCTTTTTTTGCCTTATTCTTCCTAGTATCAATTGTTCTTTTACCAAGATATAATTCTTATACCATAAAATGTATTACTTTAAAGTGTGCAATTCAGTGATTTTTAGTATATTTACAAAGTTGTATAACCATTACCACTCTCTAATTCTAAAATAATTTCACCTTCCACCTGCCCTTGGCAACCACTAATCAATTTGCTATCTTTATGGATTAGCCTATTCTGGACATTTCACATAAATGGAATCATATAATATGTAGCCCCTGTGTCTAGCTTCTTTTACTTGTCATAATGTTTTCACAGTTCATCCATACTGTAGCAGGTATCAGTACTTCAGTCCCTTTAATGAGTGAAGGATATTCCATTGTACAGATATACCATATTTTGTTTATCCATTCATCAACTGGTGGGCATTAGGGCTATTTCCACTTTTTGGATATTATGAATAACTTTGCTATGAACATTTATGTACAAGTTTGTGGGTGAACATCTATTCAGTTCTCTTGGACATATATCTAGTTGTGAAACTGCTCAGTCATACAGTATCTCCATATTTAATTTACTGAGGAACTGCGAAATTATTTCCCGAAGTGCCTACACCTTTTATATTCTGATCAGCAGTGCACGAGAGTTTCAGTTCTCCATATCTTCAACAAAACTTGTTATTTCTGTCTAGTACTAATTTTTACAAACTAAATTTTCATTCATTTTTTGCTTTCTTTACTTTAATTTTATTTCTTTTCATTTTTTATTTCTTTTCAGTGAATACAATTCTTTCTCCTCCTCCTCCTCCTCCTCCTCCTCCTCCTCCTCCTCCTCCTCCTCCTCCTCCTCCTCCTCTTCCTCCTCCTCCTCCTCCTCCTCCTCCTCCTCCTCCTCCTCCTCCTCCTCCTCCTCCTCCTCCTCCTCTTCCTCCTTCTCCTCCTCCTTCTCCACTTTCTTAGTAGCACAATTTATACTTTACAATAGATGAAGCTCTTTTGTAAGTACCTTAGATTATGTTATCTCATTTAATATTCACAACAACCTAACGTGATAGCTATTATTATTCCCATTTTGGATAAGGAAAACTTTACACAAAAAGGGCCCAAAAACATTCCCAACAACCAGAAGTCTGTGTTTAATTAAATTTATCCAGCTTTTGGAGTCCACATTTCAATCTCTACCTCATACTATAACATTTTCATTCTTTCTTAATGACTCCTGTTGGTGAGCAACCCATTGACATGCCTATTTCACTGCCACCTCCAGCAGAACCAAGAGGCATTCTGAGAGCTGTGAATTACAGCAGGTCTAGAGCCTCCATCTGCTGAAGTGAGTTCCTGCAGAGCTTCAGTGCAGGAGGAGGAGGAGGAGGATTTAATGCAACTATGAATGGAGGTGAGTTTCTTAGCATTGATGGAGACTAGCTATTAGCCCAGGAGGCGGAATAGGAACAGATTCTAGTCCATGTGAAAAAATATTCTTTACAAATTCCTTGTACCATAGGTAAATGTGCTGTGCTGGCCATTTAAAGTAGTATTGTCTCAAAAATATGTTTTCACATTGTAGATATTAATTAAAGTATTTGAAAACAAATTCTCTTTTTGAGAGGATAATAATTGTATTTATTTTTATGAGAACTTACTATACATTAGATAACATGTTCATTATTTTGCATACATTATTTCCTCTTCTGAGGTAAGCTTATTATAATGTATGACATATGCAAAACTGGGAACAGGTCATGTCATGTGCCAGAATGCGTGTGGCCACTGCAAGGGCATGAAATTTGGGGTTTTTAATCCCCTAAACAAAGCAGTTTGTTCTCTAGGTTCCTCTTATGCTCTTGGTACTCTTACTGCTTCGGATGTGCTCTCCCATGGCCATGTAGACCCCCACACACACGATGGATTAATGGACGGCTGCTAGCCTGATGCCGAACTGGACCTGGTTTCCACACGGAAAGGAAACTCTGGACCCTGGCTTTGCTTCTAGCTCTTCTGAAACCCCAGCTACACTTCTTCTATGACTGGACTAAGGGAAATGGGACTTTGGAAACCCAGGATTATAATTTCATGAAAACAAAAACTTTCTGCCATATCTCATCCTCCTGTGGGGGACTCCAGAAATGCTTATTCCAGCGGGACCCCAAGAGCCCACTCCCACTAACAACAGAGAAAGCCCGCCCATGCTTTTTCTCCAATAACAATGAGATGATTTTATGGGTACCTTCAAAAGAATGATAACCTTAGTTTGCTTAGGAATCTGTTGTTTAAATTTACACTGAAGTCTTCCATATTATAATAACCCAATTTACACTGGAGAATTAGGCTTCTTTTGTTTTTGTAATCTGCTAAACAGGTCATAAATTATGTAAAATTCAGCCTGAGGTTTTTGTATGGGCAATTTTCCTCTACAAAACTCTACTTCCTTTAAAGTAACTACTATTTCCCATTAGAAAATAGTCGTTTTTGAATGTTTAAAATGGGAAGGAAATGTTAGTTTAAGTTATGAACTCTTGAGAGAACCATGGGGCTAAAATCAATAACATTTATGTGTACAATTTAACCAAAATATTAATACATTGTTAAAAGCTATCACATTGTTTAGCTGAAAGTTTTGCATAACTATGAATAAAAAAGACATAATTAAATTTAGCACTGTAATTATGTGAGCTGCAATAGGCCACATCTTTATCTTTTTTTACTATTCAATTAGAATTATCTTGGAGGCTAAACAGAATAGAAATAGTAAACTTTGAAGGTATGAATGCTTTCAGATGTTATTTTGTGTAGAATAATAACTATGCTGCAAGGGTCATCTTGGCCATTATTTATTAGGAATATAAAACAGCACAATACAATCTTTATTATTTTTTTAGGCAATGCTGATATAATTTTAATTGTGTCTCCAATAAAAATCAAAAGGTGAGTGGAAGAATTTAAAAAAATCCATCCTTAAAAAATGAATGAATCTGAAAATAATTCCATCTGACATTCATCTGGATTCATTGTTTTTATATTTTTAAATACAAGTAGAAGAAAATGAGAAAAATATTTATGTAATACACAAGTTTCTTTCTAAGCTGAATGGTTTGGCAAACTTAGAAAGAAGATCATCTGTAAGCATTTTCTTTTATACAGTAGCCATAAAAAATGGACTTGATGCTTTGAAAAGCTAGTCTTTCATGTAAATTACTGAACTTATTTAACCTCTAAATGGTTAATTTTTAGATACCTAACAGTGATTTTATTCATGAAATTTCATAACCAGCAACTCTCCAAAACGTGGAGACAATCACACATTTGCCAACTAGATGTTTGCCATCTAAAGATGCTAATACAGTGACATTTTTTTAAAAGAAAGTAGGACAATGACATGAAACTTTTTATATAATAAGGATATTCCATCACAATTTTAATTGACAATCAAACTCAGATACTTGTGCTCAGTTCCTGAGCAGTAGAAGCTTTATCATAACCTGCCTTCTCTGTGCAGACTGGCATCTAGGGTTCATCTTTTGTCTTGTAAAAACAAGAGATATTCTTACATTGCTGAATTACTCCACACTAGATTATTATAGAGGGTGAAGGGTCTCAACCCAAAACCTAGAAAGTTCAATTAGAAAAGATGAAAACCTAGTCATTGTAAATTATTAAACAATGAAAAATGGCACCTTAGGACAAATGTCAAAGTCATGGGCATGTCTCAGTCTGCTGCTTTTCTTTTTTAATATGCTCTCATCTCCTTATAGCCTTTAAGGAATTTCTCACAATTTTGTTATATAAGTGAGACAAAATAGTCACTATTAGCTTTTCTTCTACTATCACCAGTGTGGTAGAAGAATATACCATCTGCTTAATATACCATCTGCCATATTTATAATGCTTTTTGATGTTGAGATTTTAAAAAATAATATTTGATAAATAAGAACAATATTGATTAAAATTAAAACTTACTGACTGTTGCATTGGCTGCATCAGGTCCCCCAGGAAGTGAATACCAAGACAGAATTCTTCATCAAGAGTTTTATTGGGGAACAATGTCTGTGAAACATTAAAGGGGAGAGAGAAAGGTTAAATTAGAGGAAGCATTACAATGCAGGTCTGACACTTGAAAAAGCCCAGAAGAAAGGAAGAAGGATTGACTGGTTAAAGCCTGAAACTATGATACAGTTGCAGCTCAGAGAGTGTTCGCCTGATTCGTAGGAAGTAGTGATTCAATGTTGGGAAGTGGGAATCCATACTAGTGGATCAATTCATAGCCAAAGAACTTATAGTTGTTGGATTTGTCTCCAAAAATATGTAACAGAATCTTATAGGACTTCAGCAACTAAACAACAAAAACAAGGTACTAGTATTTTAAAGAAACATAAATTAGAATAATAGTTTAGACATTTTACCAAAAATAGAAATAGGAAACACTTCACACTTCACTTGTGGATCCAGCACAAACTATAAACCAAAGCCTAACTAGGATATTTAAAGAAAGAAAAATTTCAGGCTAAATTCTTACATAAATAAATGCAAAACCCAAAAATAAAAGGTTGGTTCAATATGAGGAAAGGCATTAATATTTTTACCATATAATCAGATAAAAAGTGAAAACCAAAATATGCTTTTATTAAGCAGGGGAACAGTTAGGTGTTGATTAGGCTGGCAGGGGAGTGATTAGGGGGTGATCAGGCTGGCAGGCAGAAGCGGTTAGGGGCAATCAGGCAAGCAAGTGGTTGGGAGCCAGCAGTCCCGGATTGTGAGAGGGATGTCCGACTGCCTGTTTAGGCCCAATCCACAGGGATCAGACCTAAACTGGCAGTCGGACATCCCCCGAGGGGTCTCAGATTGGAGAGGGTGCAGGCTGGACTGAGGGACACCCCCCACACCCCAGTGCACAAATTTCATGCAAGGGCCTCTAGTGATATAAATAAAGTTTAAATCAGGAATTTCAGGAGACATACAGTATAAATTGTGTATCCTACTGAATACTGCAGATATTTTTTCAACCATACACTTCGTGATTATCACTTTATCTATATGCAGATCATAGCAATATTGTATATGTTGAGAAATAATTAATTAGGTTTTACCCAGCAATTCATATCCAGACAATAGTAGTTGGTTTATACTGTTGAAAGTTTATAATTATATCATCATTGACACAATCTGTTAATTTGTAGTATGATGATTTGTGTAAATTTAACATTCAATTTCCATTCTCATACTTGGTAACTTAGAATAGTCAAGAATAGTCTTGACCATGCAAATAAAACCCCAAACACACACACACTTACACACACACACACACACACACACACACTCACACACAAAACTATTAGGGTATGAAATTCCAATACAAGTATGATCAGAATAGAGATAGATGGGTAGAAAATTTTGGAGATATATTGTTTGGATTGAATCAGAGAATATTCTATTTCAGGATACTGAATTGGAATTAAAAAGACAACTTGGTCCAGGGGCAAATTGTATTAGGAATTTCTGTGTTTCCCAGAAAATGATGTATTTGAAACTGACAAAAATAATTACAGTCTGTGAATGTAAAGAAAAATCCCTGCCTAACTAAAAATGGTGTGTGCAGGCATGGTAATTATAGCCATACATTTGACCTCTCTCTTTAATATTCTTGACAAGCTTAAGGAGAAATTTAATTAGTAGAACTTTCAAAGTTATTTTCTAATAAAAAAAGGAAAGATAACACTTTAACTTTTAATTACTGATAGTCAGAAAAATAGAGTTGGCAGTTAATTTTGTCAACAATGAATCAGTTCATAGCTAACTATAGTTAATGCATCTTCTATGTATACATTTTTGCAAAGATTACTGATACACAGAGGATATAATAAAAATCTCCAAAGTTCTTTCTAGTATTATTATATTTAATTTGCTGAAATAGCCCTGAGAGGACATTTGCAAATCTAAATAACACAGAAGAAATGAGTTGGCCTTGGATTAATTTCAAATGCCTGAGGACTTCCTTTTGGAATGCAGTATAGAATTGAACAGAGGGACAACAAAGACTGACTGTTCATGAGGATATAAGATTAATTATGGCCAAAACCGGTTTGGCTCAGTGGATAGAGTGTCGGTCTGCAGACTGAAAGGTCCCAGGTTCGATTCCGGTCAAGGGCACGTACATTGGCTGCGGGCACATCCCCAGTGGGGGGTGTGCAGGAGGCAGCTGGTCGATGTTTCTAGCTCTCTATCCCTCTCCCTTCCTCTCTGTAAAAAATCAATAAAATATATTTTTTTTTAAAAAGATTAATTATGTCCATGACATAATTGTATGAAACATTAAACAAATTTCCCCCTTTTCTTTCCAGTTATTTCTATACACTGCTAAAGAGCTTTTAAACTGCGTGTATTAGAGTACCTGATGTGAGTACTTCACATGCAGATTTCCAGGTTATAAACACTAGAGGGTTATTTAGTGGGTCTGCAAATCTCCCTTTTAATAAGCACCCAGTTGTTTCTTCTGCATAAATTAAAACGTATTTGCAAAACACTAATCTAGAAAATGTAAATGAATTCCAACTACTGGTTTTGTTTTTAACATCATCCATTGTTAAACACTCAGAGTGGTCTGAGAAAACTCGAAAGAGTGGCCCTAAAAAGAGCTTTGGAGAAGTGGAGAGGAGAGAAGGAAAATCATTTCTTGAAAATGGTGGAAAAGGTAAACACATTATAGTTGACGTGGACAGAGAGAACAATTTCAGGGTTGAATTTTCACAGCAAGAAATAGATTCTTGTTCAAGCTTCTAACTTTGGGAAAAAAGAGAACTACCTGTGTGTTTCCTTCTAAACTGTCTGGTCCCACTTCAATAGGGTTAAAATTGAGAGAGGATCAAGATTGATTCCCTCTCCAGTAATTAAAATTGTGTGGACAGCCCTCAAAAACATTATTTAGCATGATAGTCTGTATGGGGGCTATGAACAAAACATATCAAATATAAAAATACATTAGTAAGTATGTTAAAATGGTGCTTTATTACTAACGAGAGGCCCGGTACACTAATTCATAGCCTCCCAGTGGGGTCCCTCAGCCTGGCCTGAGGGATCAGGCTGAAACTGGCTCTTTGACATCCCCCGAGGAGTCCTGGATTGTGAGATGGTGCAGGCCAGGCTGAGGGACCCCACCAGTGCATGATCAGGGCCAGGGAGGGACATGGGTGGTTGGCCAGCCAGGGAGGAACAACGGGAGGGCTCCAGGGTGTGTCTGTCCTGTCTCGCTCAGTCCCTATCTGCCAGACCCCAGCAGCAAGCTAACCTACCAGTCGGAGCATCTGCCCCCTGGTGGTCAGTGCACGTCATAGCGAGCGGTTGAGCAGCCTTACCATATCATTAGCATATTACTCTTTGATTGGTTAAACGGACAAACGGACACTTAGCATATTAGGCTTTTATTATATAGGATCTTTTGGTTTGAAATGAAACTACATATATAATTATATATAATTTTTTTCTTGATTTTGCAATGAATTTATGTTTTTGGAGCAGCTTTTAGAATAAAAAGCAGAAAAATTCCCTAAATGTCCCACTTACTTATAAGTATTATTAATATGGGGTGGTAGCAGATGGTAGTAAAATGTTCTTGAAGGGAGAAAACTGTGACTCCTTAATAAATCACCTCCCAGTAGCAGTAAAGCTCCAGAATTGTAATAGTTCAGGTTTTTAGAAGGAAAATTCACCTAGTCACCTTGCATAAAAATTTTACAAAGAAAGAAGGCTAAGGAGGCTGAGTTCTGCCAGTAAGAACAATCTCGTGAAAAAAATACAACTGTTGGATAAGAGCCAAAAGCAGAAGCTATAAACTTCGTTGATGAAGATCTTCCAAGTGAAACTCCGTGTATTATGTGTTTAGTTCCCTCCTGATTATTTTATAAATCTTCAACATTACATTTGACAAAATATGCTTTGAGTGATGAAGAGCATAAACAGTGGGTCACAAAATGAACCCAAGCAGTTACTTCCATCCTTAGTGAGCACACACTCTCCTTCTAAACCTTGGCTTTCTAAAGGCAGTCAGACCATCCACCCTAAATTAAAACTCCAAACAAAACATCTTCTGGCTTACTGGGTATTGTGCGACCTTTTGAAAAGGCTACTGCTTCTACTCATTGGCCAATTGGGGTAAGCCCTGTGGCCATACATCCACTTGCTAGTGGGCACAGGAGACTGTCACTGGTTACAATCTAGAACAGTATCATGAGACTCGGCTACAGACTTTTATCTTTCTAAAGAGCAGGAAGGACACGGGTCCATATGGGGGGCAGCTATAAAGTAGATGTATGACTCCTTTGAGAGTATAACTCATAAGAAACAAGGAGAAAATATCCCCAGAAGGAGAGAAAGCCAGTTACGAAACAAGAAAACTGAAGGGAGTTTCTTGCAATAGATAAATGAGTCCGTATCTAGAAGAGTCAGACTTGCATTAGTGACTAGCTACATATCAAAGGGTTTCCTTGTATGTAGGTTGCCTTCTGACCCAACCTCCAAAGGTTGGCCAGGTGTGCCTGAGTGAAGTGTCCTTAGAATGTGTGCATCTTCCATGATGGATTACACGTCATGTATATATTTATTCTAAAACAATGAGAATATGGATTTTAGGGGAATAACGATTATGGCAACAGTTATCAAAATACTTTATCAAATACTTTGCAAAAACTGTTGTCATTTTTTTTTCTTTTTCCTCTTTGTTTTCAACCTACGGAATTTGCAGTTTTCTTCTGAAGTGTCAACATAAGAAAACATGCAAACCTGTGAAGAATTTCTTTGAGTTTATTTGAGCCTCAAGTGTCGACAATTGCCAGGAAGCAAAATCTCAACAGATTGAGATAATGCCCAAGAGAATGGCAGTTTTGGACCTTGTTTTATACACTGCAATCAAAAGAGGAGGCAGGAGTGGGCCACATGAAAGCCACTGGTGATTGGTTAGGGAGGCGGGAGAATGCAAAGTAGTGGAGGGGAACCTCTGGGATTGGATACAAAGTAAAACGATAAACACATACTTTTTTTACTTAGGTGGACAGTTAATGGTGAACAATTAACTCAGTGACAATGAGGGGATTTGTGGTCTCCTCAGAGCAGTGCCTGTGCTGTGAGGAGCCCAGAAAAAGGAAAATTACTTTTACATTCCAATGATATGTTATCGTGCAAAAAGACAATAGATAGGTTCAGTTCAGGTAAAGATTGACCTTTGTCAGAGACAACACTGCCCTAGGATATGACAATACACCATAAATAGCTTTAAGTTAAAAAGTTTGCATTTCAGACCACCCTTTGTGGTTACTTTAGGTCTCTGAGTTTGCAAGGCTGCCATTCAGGTCTTCCCTGAGCTAGTCAGGGTAGCATGTGGCCCCTTTTTGTCCAGAGTAGAGAAAAACTGATTTACTATATCTTCTAAATCAGTGGTCGTCAACCGGTGGTCCTCGGACCACTGGTGGTCTGTGAGGTCTGAAAGGTTGGCGACCACTGTTCTAAAGTTACCGTTATTAACTGTACTAGAGGCCCAGTGCATGCATGCATGGGGGAGGGTCCCTTAGCCCAACCTGCACCCTCTCGCAATCCAGGACCCTTCAGGGGATGTCCAACTGCTGGTTTAGGCCCGATCCCGCAGGGATCCCTGGGGGATCGGGCCTAAACTGGTAGTCGGACATTCTTCTAGTAATCTGGGACCACTAGCATCTAACCGCTCACCTGCCTGCCTGCTTCATCACTCCTAACCTCTCACCTGACTGCCTGATCACCCCTAATCAATCGCCTTCCTGCCTCATCGCCCCTAACCACTCGCCTGCCTGCCTGATCACTCCTTAATGCTTGCCTGCCTGTCTGATTGCCCCTAACTGCCTCTGCCTCAGCCCCGCCACAGTGGCTTCATCTGGTTGGACACTTGGAATGATATTTGGAAGGTCGTTTAGCTGTCTGGTCTAATTAGCATATGATGCTTTTATTATTATATATATAAATGCAAACTGAGAATTTACTGCATCTTTCAAGCAGATTTCCTTTCAGAGTACTAACTAGTTAGTCTAATGTTTTTCAAAGTCACATTTTGAATTAAAAGGATGAATCTTAAATTTCAGTCATTTATCTAACTCACAATGTTTTCTGATTTCTACATTTGGAATATTTTGCAGAGGATGGGATACAAGCTATTGGAAATCAGAAAACCAGAGCTACACTGTAGCTTCATCATTCATCTGCTCTAGGACATAGAACAGCACCAACACTGTGAACAGAGTCCTTCACGTTTGAAAGGAAGATATTAGCACCTGGCCTGAATGCATTGCTATTTTGTTGTGAACATCAATTATGATAATTTAGGCAAGTCATACATACTGTAAAACATTAAGTCTTACACAAATATTAGCTAAGAAGATAGTTACAGCAGTAGGGAATGAAAGCCAGGGACCTCTTTCAATTTTAATTTCAAGCCAACATGTTCTGATTCTACCTTTCATGGCATTATTTATGTTACAAATAGATGAATTGCTTTAGAAGCTTTCAGATAGCCAGATTTCTTGAGTATTTTAAAGGTTAACATGAACTCTAGCAATTTTTACTTCAGTAATGTTAATTGGTAAAGTATTCTCCAGATTAAAAATATTTATGTTTTTTAATTCCATCATTACCAAGATTTGGACATAAGCCACACAAATGAAAGTTTATTTCTTAAACCAATATTCTTGTTTCAAAATAGGCCATTTGATTATAACAATATCACACTGATTTGTAGAAGAAAAGTGCTAACAATGTAGTTTGTGGGAATAATATGAAGTGCAATTGTCAATCAAAATCTTTTATGTACATAATTGCATGTGTGTTGTAACTATGTAATGAAATAAAATTTATTTTCCTCAGGGTTTTTCAGCTTATTTCAATTATGACATGGTTATTTCCAATTCATAATTTGTAACTTTAAAGAAATTTTCTATACATTTTTATGCCTCAATAAAATATTCTGCACATCTTTAATTAATACATTACTTTCCAAAACTCAATTTTATTAATATAAATTAAACAATTAATATAAATTAAATATGTATCCTTCCAGAGTATCACAGTGAGCATCTTCTGATAATATTTTATTTATTACTGTATTACTTAATTTTTGTATTATTATATTTTATTGTTTAATATATGTTATCTATGGACAGCCAGATAAATTGAAACAATGTATTGTCAAAATTTATTTATTTAAAATATTCAGAGTCCTGATGTTCCTTTGAAACACATTTATTTAACATTTTCTTAGAACCAAGTAGTTCTTTTTTATATATTAACAATAAGTAGTAAGTGATCTCAAGTGTAAAGTATATTCTATATTTTCTGATTTAAAATGTGGTATCATACTGAATAATGAAGCAAGCCAATGCTTGCTCGCCAACTCAACGTCATACTGCTTGAGAAAACAACTTTGTTGTCAAAATGGCTATTTTGAAAATGAATAGAAATTCGGAATTTACTAATAAAATGATAAATAAGAAACATAGAGCAGGCTTTTTTAATACTGTTAGTCATTATCTATATTTTATAGTTCTCTTAAAATTCTATAAACAGCTCTGCTATCCTGTAAAAAATCCACTTTGGTGTGTATTTGAGAATATTCAAATACACAACATGTTAGAACACCTTGTTTTTTGTTTGTTTTTTAACCTAAAGCTCGAAGAAAATATCAAATTATTCCCTCAATTTTCTTTCACATACAATCGGTAATATTGTATTGTGGCTTCTTAAGCATACCTATAAAGCTAGTTTATTATAGCAACTTTGCTTCATTTCATGTCTAAACACATATCTTTAAATGATATCAGATTAATAATGGGTGTTAGGAAACATTGAACAGGAAACCAAAACAATAAAATTAAAATAACACCAACAATAAACAAAAAAAATCAACCTTAGTTTTGCTTTTAACTTTAAACAAAGGACAGGATAAGTTACTGGAACAAATGAGGACTTTTGGTCACATGGATTTGAGTACCAAGTTGAGTTCTAGTTTTAATCAGCTTTGTAAATTTTCAAGTTCCATAAGTTTCCTCCTTGGGTTTCTTCTATAATTTAGGAGCAAAATAATCTACAATGAAAGGTATGTGAAATTCCCAGGATTAAATGAGATAAGGCATGTGAAAGCATCTAACATTGTTATCCTGGAACATTGTTGGTGCCCAATAAAGATTGTTTCCTTCCTTCATCTTCCTATAATGAAAATGCAAAACAATGGCATTTTTGGAGCTTACGTTTCACAACTGTTATTTTTCTGATGGTCTCCCTGCCTTAAATTTTATCTCTCAGAATAATCTTGATTTATGTCTGTCAATTGTCTTTTTACTAAAACCATTCCAGCATTCAAGATCCTCTCAGTCTGGTCCTTTCCTAAAATCTTAACAAGAGTTAGATATTTATATAAGTGCTGCATTAGTTCCCTAGGGCTGTCAGAACAAATTCCACAAACTGGGTAGCTACAAAGAGCAATAATGTATTGTCTCATAGTTCTGGATGTTAGAGGCCTGAAATCAAGGTTTTAGCAGAGCCATGTTCCCAGTGAAAACAATAGGAGAGAATTATTTCTTGCCTTTGATTGCTTATTGAATCCTTCTCTGGCCTGCATACACTATAGCAACAGATTCTTATTTAATCTTTCTCATTTGTTATTACCTCCCATTTACCCATTTAAAGGACCAAATCTGAATACATGGATTAGATTACATAATTTTCCTGTTCAAAGCATACATGTAAATAAAAATACACATAAAATAGAAAATAAACTGGGATACAATAAAACAGTAATAATGTTGGCTGTTTCTCAGTGATAAATAATGGATGATTTTAATTTTTCTATATGAATATTATCTATTATAAATGCCCTGTATGCATTTGTTACTTTTAAATTCATAAATTAATGAAATAATGAAAACCAATATAAATATTTCTATACTAAAGCTGAAGATGCAATATGATCGGTAGTCTAATGTAATGAAACATTTTTTTCTTTAATTAAAGAACCCCTAAGAGAAATCCCATCAATTCTGCCCTTTCCTACTCCACATCACAAGAAGAATGCTTTACATATTTTCTCTCTGGCACATATGTACACTGACAACAGAATCAGACACCTAATAATGGCACTAGAAAGACAAGTTGGCTTTTCAATTTGCTCCCCCTTTCTTCTTTTTTAGCAGGTTTTACAGTACAAACGAATACTAGTAGAAGGCAGGCTACCACTAACCTGAGGGGGCATTCTCAGTGTCATTTAAAGTGATGACTAAGCATCACTCTAGATGACTGGAAATGTCCCAAGACAATTATGGACTGGAATTTCTTGAGCAAGGACAACTAAATATATTTGCTTCTACAATTATATGAATTTGCAATAAATATAAATTTACTTTAAAATGTATTTGGCGCAGAAGGGGACTAATTTCATGACTAGAATAATGGACTATTTTCATTGAATACTATAATGAAATTCCTCTTAGAAAATTATTTTTTAAGCTTTAAATAGTCAATTTATTTGAAAATTATAAATGGAAATCATCAGAATCATTATCATTATTCTGGATTAATTCCTTGCCAGGGAATATAATACTTGATTTTTTTAAAGTAAATAAACATATTTTAGAGCAGTTTTAGGTTCACAGCAAAATTCAATAGAAAATATGTAGAAATTTCATATATACCCTCTGTCCTGAGACATGGATGGCCTTCTGTTGTCAACATCCACCATCAGAGTGGTGGATTGGTTAAAACTGATGAACCTACATTGACACATCATTATTACTGAGTGTCCATTATGAATTGTTTCCTTTTATTTTTCTATTTTATGTAATATTGATATTATATTTTACTTATATGTTTGGAAGATTTCATTTGTGAAAAAATATTTACCTAAAGTTTATTATTGTGGAAAGGGTTTTAACAATAGATTAAATTTCTTTAATGGTGCTGGACTATATATGTCTCCTGTAAATTTTGGTAAGTTTTCCTCCCAAAGGTATTTTTCTATTTAAGTATTCAAATTAATTGGCAGAATATTGTTCATAATATTATCTTCTTAATACATGCAGATTCCTGAAGTTTAAGTACCTGACATTAAACTTTTGGTCGCTGAGGCATCCATTTCAAAAGACATCCATTTTAGTAAACATATTGCCAGCTGTATGGCGCAGCCACTAGAAAAACAACCAGATAAAGAATTAGCTGTTCCTACTCAGGAAGTTCCCCTTTCAGAAAACCTGGGTGACCTAGCTAACTGACCACTTGAGTGATCCTACCTCTACACTCCCATGCCCTAATTCCTGCTCTTATGTATCCAATCAGCTAACGATGAATGAACACATGAAACCCGAGATACCCCACCAATCAATGAACCCTACTAAAGGCAGAGCTACAGTCTTCTCTGCCTCTGCCTCTCTCTCTCTCTCTCTCTCTCTCTCTCTCTCTCCCCCTCCCTCCCTCCCTACCTCCCTCCCTCCCTCCCTCCCTCTGTGACCTCCCTTGTGGCTCCTCCACATGCCATGTACTATCTAGGACCTATGAGTAATAAATCTTGTTCCTCCAAGTTCCATGATGATTTTTTCAAACGTGCATCTTGCCATCATAATAAGAACCAAGAGGGCCCAATGTCTGTGGGGCTTGCTAGGAGTAAAACAGGCTGGGACGTGCCTCAGCATTCCTAGCCAAGAGGATCACCATCAATAGGCTGGGACTGACATAACAGATGTATAGTGATATCTTCATTCCTGACAATGGCAATTTCCGTTTCCTCCCATTTTTACTTTTCTTACTGGAAGTTTATCAATTTTATGAATCTTATAACAAAAATGTCTGGTATGATGTTACCTATTTAATGGTGTGTGTTTTTCTACTTCATTAATTTCTACTCATTTTTATTATTTTCTTATGTTGAGGGATTGATTTTTATCCTTTTCCTACACTCTTAAGATATAATATTAAATCACTGATTATCAGCTCAACATATATTTATTTCCTAATATATTAATTTAAGGTTATATACTTCCATATTACTGTGATTTAGCTACATCCTTCAAGTTTTGACATGCCAGATATGCATTATCATTCAGTTCAATAGGATTTATATTTCCCTGTATGCATTCTTCCTTATGCCTTTGATTACTTATTAGCACATTGCTTAATTTCCAAGTGGTTGTTTTTTAGTTACATGTTAGTGTTGTTTTCTGTCTTATTTCGGTAGTGATTATAGAACATACTTGGAATGACTTTACTTTTTTTTTTTAAATATATTTTATTGATTTTTTTTACAGAGAGGAAGGGAGAGGAATAGAGAGCCAGAAACATCGATAAGAGAGAAACATCGATCAGCCGCCTCCTGCACACCCCCCACTGGGGATGTGCCCGCAACCAAGGTACATGCCCTTGACCATAATCGAACCTTGGACCCTTCAGTCCGCAGGCCGACGCTCTATCCACTGAGCCAAACCGGTTTCGGCTACTTTTTGAAACTTGATGACATGCTCTGAGGCTCAAGTTAGAGTTATTATCAGTTAACGTTCATAAACAATAGAGAAAATGTGCATTCTGCCATCATCTATTTAAAACCAACCAGTTTTATGGGTGTGCAGAACATGGGTCCCCCATATTAGAATGGTCCCACACACAGTTGAATACTCTGTTGTTACCATCTTGAAATTCCTAGCCACTTTGAACAATGGGCCCTGCATTTTCATCTTGCACTGGGCCCCACACACTATGTATCCAGTCCTGAAATTAGTTATGTTTACTAACAGGGTTGTTTTGACTTTTTATAACCATGCAGTATAAGCAAAAAAATCCCAGAGGATTCAGAAAATATCTTCTTTCTCCAGTGAGGTTTCACCAATTTCTCCACTAGACAAAGAATCAGGGATAATCTCATTTAGCTCCCTTGGAATTGAGGTCAGATAAGGTTGGGTTGCCTATGTTTCTAGTGAGTCTACATTGTATGATGGAACATTAATATTTTCATGATGCTCCTCATACCAGTATTTATAACAACTTTTTCTATCTTATATTCCACTATACAAAAGTCAAATAATAGAAATGATCCCTCACTTTATGGCGTTTTAGTTGATTATATAGTAATTCCTAAGATAACGGTTTAGTATATCCTCTTTTGGGGTCTAGAAATTATGTTTTGTTCTTGCGTCTTAGGTTATCTTTAATCCTTCTCTGCATGCCAGTTCCACCCTCTCCTTTGGAATTAGACACCTTTCCTTCAAATAAGCAGCCATCCCTTCTATTTTTTTCTTCATTTCATCTTGTCAAAATTAATCCCCAAAACCAATTCTTAACACAATCAGAATTTACAGAACTATAAATTCCCCCAAATGTACAAATTAACAAAAACAAAAATGTCAGAGCAGTATAACTCTAATTAACCGCATTGTTTTAGCAGGAAAAGTGGCTTTTTCATGTTAGAAATAGAGCATTGACTTAAGTTCAGAGCAGAGTGCTGTTGAGCCAGGTCCTGCAGTACAATCAATCTAGTTTCCTATTTTGACTTTAATTATTCTATTACAGGTAATATATAACTGCATTGTAAGTTATGAAATTACTGCTGTTAAGGCTTCCTATTTAATGAAATCCTCTTAAGAGACAACTATTGGTTCTTTTAGGATGTGCCATTTAATAACTTTAAGGCATCCAGTTCACTAAAGCTAAAATTTCAATTAAATCACATTTAAATTGGTATCTACTTCAATTATTTTTACAATACTATTCACTGAATATTTATTAAGGCTTCATAGTAGGTATTTGAAATTTGGTACATGGAATATGTGAGCAGATCCAAGAAATAGCATTATAAAAGTGTCAACACGATACACCTCATTGTTTTTATTTGACTTCCTGCACTAAAGTAGATTCTGTGGCAAAATAATTTCTCCAACTCTCTGCTATTTAAAGCAGGAAAAGGTTTTGTTTGCATACTGTCAAAGATAAAGCGGATACTACAGTAGTTTAAAGTGGTAAGAAAATGGGGATTTATAATACACTATTACAATAGGGAAAAGAGACCAGTATGAACAGAACTGAACTAGGATTTGGACAGCGGTGACTGGCATTTTAAGGGAGGAATGAAAGAATAGAGAGGGTGGTGACAGGGAGCTCAACAGAGTTAGGGAAGTGAAAAATTACACAAAACAGGTGGGGAGGCAGGTTGGTCTATGTGAAACCCATCTGTGTTTGCTAACTAGTGGTTATAGAAATTAGGCTCCCCCTCAACCCCCACCCCAGGAGACAGGGAGACAGGCCCTATCTTCAGATGCTGGCTGAAACAAACAGTAGATTCTTTCCACAGCCTTGAGTTTTCTCAGGCAGGCGTGGTAAGAAGGGCTAGGATCATCCTAGGAAAGTGGCCTTTTACTCTCAGAAACTGTTACTGTTTTCTCGTGCCTTTATATGTCCAAAGTTGAGGCCTAGTTGAGAAAAAGATTCAAAGGACACTGGCTAGAATTTGGTAAAAGAGAGAATCTTTGTTAATCTATAATAATAAAATCATAATATGCTAATTAGACCGGAAAGCTGAATGACCTTCTTGACGTCATTCCAGAAATCCTTCTGGACAAAGCCGCGGCGGCGGGGGCCAAGGCAGAGGCGGTTATGGGTGATCAGGCAGGTAGGCGAGTGGTTAGGGGCGATCAGGCAGGCAGGTGAGCAGTTGGGGGGGGCGATCAGGAAGGCAGGCAGATGAGTAGTTAGGAGTTAGCGGTCCCGGATTGCGAGAGGGATGTCTAACTGCCAGTTTAGGCCTTCAGGATTCGGGCCTAAACTGGCAGTTGGACATCCCCCTAAGCCTGGCTGGCTGCTTCTTTCCTCACCACCCATGTGCCCTCATGGTGCGGTTCCCCACACCCCCGCCTCCCTGCCTCCTCCATCCCTTGTTCCCTCAGCACCCCCACCACCACCGCTGGTCGCCCACCATGTTCCACACCGCCCCCTGGTGGTCAGCACACATCATAGCGATCAAACTCCCATTCTCCTGGTCGAACTCCCAAGGGGACACTTTGCATATTAGCCTTATATATATATAGATTATTTAAATAGAAGGCAGATACTATGTATTTGAAACAAGTAAAAGTTAAGAGTAATATATGTTGAATTTCTAGCAGTTTAGCTTCCTGTAAAATAGTTTAACATAGTGCCAGAGCACGCAGCAGGAGCCCCACATGAGCTCTGGTGCTCTGAGTTGTTCTGAGTGGCTATAAATCCATGTATTCTAAATTCTCCCATTCAACTACACCAGGACTGGTTCCTTCTGTACTACTGAACCCTGACCACTGTACTAACTGTTGGGAACTTACTCCAAGTTCCTCTTTTATCCTCTGTTCACTAGTAATGGGTGTTGGGTCCAAGCCCCTCTGCCTGGGGCTGGACCTCCTAGGACACCAGGTCTTAGATGGAGAAGCCATGAGAGGTTGTGGGTATATAAGAATGAGTCTTTATTTCTGAAGCTGGTGGCCGTGTAGCCATCAGACAAGTCCATACAGGCAGGCAGCCGGACACCAGCTGGTGATGGTAGATCTTGCCCATAAAGCAGCATGAGCCTCTGTGCCCACAGCTATTATCTGAGCAGCCGCATGCTGCCTCCTAGACTCACCGCCTCACATCACAGAAGAACCTGAGCTCTCCTGCCCCGCTGCTCTCTTTCTCCATACTCCAGCAGACTTCTTCTCACTCCAGCCTCAGCAGACTAGCTGGTCAGTAACCTACGTTTACACTATTTAGGAAAAGAAGGCTTCATGCCAATAGTTACATCAATCATATCAGCTACTGAAGGGTACAGTGTACCATGTGTCCTTGCATCTGCTCATGGTTCTTGGCCTGATTAGGATTCCCAGGCTCAGAGTACTTGAACATCCCATTTATGCACAAGCCCAGAGTGGCCTTTGGTCATTTTAGTGTATTGAAAAATAAGGACTTTGTGCTTCCATCAGCCTTGACTATCTGGGGACCTTGCATGGTTCCCACACATAGTTTCAAACTATGGAAAGTCTGCAAATTCAGTTCATTTTAGTCTGAACATCGGTAGATCACATGGTATTTGTAAGTCTGAAATGAAATCTGATTCTTTTCTCCATTCCTCTAGTTATTCCTTAATGTACCTGAACTGAAATAGAAGCAATACCTCTATCATCATTTTGTTATTGTTCAAAAATACATGTGGCATACTTTTAAAATACCTTCTCTCAATATCAATTAAACCTTATGTTCTCCTCTTTTCAGATAGACATCTGACAATTTCACAGCCAAAAAGGAACCCCAGAATGCTAGGTTCTCAATTGTTAGGTTACATTTTTAAGCAATATTAGGGGAAAGTGATAGATGGCACAGAATAGAGGTGTTGGTCTCCATCATTTCAGTGGACAAGGTCTACTTGGTTTTAGGCTTTAGGTTAGACTATGGGGACACAAAGGCAAGTGGATTCAAAACCTTGCAGTTCATAAAAAGATAATTTATGATAAAGAATGTAGTGATTTAATGAAACAGAGGTTGTTACCAAGTGGCATAGACATGATGATAAGGTACACTTGGGTTTAACAGACATTTGATTTAAATGTTAAGCAGCTTTGAAGGACAGGCTGAGAATGCCTAAAAACATGGGAAAATGGGGGGTGGTATGAGGAAGAAGTGCATTTCAGATATTTTGCAAGATCTATCCCCGAAGCCTAATTAACACCATTCTTTAGAATGTACAAGAAGATATTATCTACTATTCTCATTTTTGGATCTTCTGTAGAATTCTGAGACAACAAGGAATGTCATACTTGTAGGATTATGAATGGAGCGCTGGGATTGGTTGGGCTTTGCCACTGTTCATAGCCAAAAATTCTTCCGTGAGCAGAGACACTAGAAGAGAAACATGATGACCACTCTTTCTCTGTCTCTGCAGTTCCAACTTTCTCTTCTAATTGTAAGCAATGGTTTTTGTTTAAATAACTGCTAGTATAGAGCATATATTTGAGAGGGTATTTCTTTTTGAACTTAAGAAGTGTATAGTGACTAGAATAGGGATGTGTTCTGCAAAAACATCAGGGGTGTGCTTGGCAAAAGAATTAAAGCACCCAATATGATTTTTAAAATAATTAAATTAAAATCTACAAAATGAAAAGAGGAAGGAACCAAGAATATAACTTTGATGAGTTTATACTTTATAGTTATTTTTAATATTTAGATAAAGGTAAAGACATAAAAGATAAAGAGAAGCTGACAATTCTCTTTCTTTAATGCATTTATATATGTGTGTGCAAATGTGTATGTAGGTTCTTCAGAATAATCTTAAAAATAGTCATGATCCACAATGAAGTGTGTTCTGAAGAAAGTAAAATGAGTTATAATTTGTGAGTAGAATTTTCAAAGAGCTTAAAATTATAAAGAGCAATTTAAATGAACATTTCTATTTGCTACTTGACAATATTGGCAGTGTTCCCATAAACACTGAAACCACCACACTTTTTTGAGGAGCCCTTTAATAGCCTTACTTTTATTCACCTTGGATTCAAAGATATGGCTGATGAAAATAGAATTGATATAACCTCTCCTATATGGGTTTGTGTTTTTGAGTGCTGGTGACACTGTGATGATACATAGCACTAATAATTGATTAAAGTGACTTCTCTCCTCGCCCCAGTGCTCACTGATATGTTGCACTTAGCAATATATTATTAAAGCCCCATTCATTGTACTGATGATGCACTGGGACAGAATGTCACTAGAGAGTCCTTCTTGAGTGATAGATTTCTCCTTCAAGGGTTGTCAATGTCTTAAGTATGCACATTCAAGGCCAGTCTATATGCCTATTTAAAGAGTAAAATCAACTTAAAAAATCTTAATATTTCAAAGGTTGCAATGGGTGTATTATGGCTGGAAGCCAGGCAATCCAAGCTCATAAATAATGCATTCTGGTTGCTCTGTATATGTATGAAAAGGGGAGCTTTCCTCTGGAGAAAAGAAACTTATGGTAAAAGGCAGACACTCTGAAGGATGGTTTACAAAATGAAGTGTGATTATGGGCTGTAAGATTTCTGGAAAAAGTTCATGTGAAGTTTAAAAGAAAAAGAAAAAAAAGGTCCATTAGATGATAGCATCAACAATGAAGTAGAAATGATAAAGCCAGTGGTTTTAATCCCATATATTTAAATGCCTGACTGTGAACAGCACAGTAAAAATGAAGACAAATGAGTCTCAGAGACCTGTCTGATATCCAAAGAGGTAAATACATAATATTTGCCTGCACACTATAAGGAATGGTGCTAGAACTACTCCAGGAGACTTGCCAAGGAGTAGACTAAATTAATCATTTCAACATACATCTTTTTCAGTTCCTCACTTTTCAATGTGGTGACTAAAAGCTAAATCCTCTCTAATAATAGAGTAATATGCAAATAACCATCACTCCGCTACGCGCACGATTGGGCAGCGGGAGGCTGGGGGGCGGGACTCAGCCTATCCAGCCATTGATCTCAAAGGCCGGATCCGTCGCCACTGAGGGGAGACCCCTCAGCGTTTGCGGGTCAGAGCGGTGGCAGCGGTGGTGGCGCCCCCCCGGACCCGCCATGCTGAGGGGTCTCTCCAGCGGCGGTGGCAGCGGCAGCGCCCAGACCTGCCCCCGCCCCCATCAGCGTTCGCAGGTCTGGGGGCGCCACCACCGCCGCCACCGCTCTGACCCGCAAACGCTGAGTGGTCTCTCCACCACCTGGACCCGCCTCCATGCTCCTGCACTGGGGGAGGGCCTGGTCAGCAGCCGCCGAGGCTGCTTCAAGGGCCAAAGAGGGAGGCAGGGCCAGACCCCAGCGGCCTCAGCTGCTGTGGGGCCCGGGGAGCCAGGCAGGGCTGGACAGGCAACCTCAGGGTGGGCCTGGGGGTGGGTCCAGCGGCGCAGCTTGACAGCAGACAGCAGGGCCTGCTTGGCCGTATCTGCCGGCGACCCACAACAGGCAAGTGGGCCTGCAGGCAGCACCCAGCAGGGCCTGCTTGGCTGTTGCCACGGCGACCCGGGAGCAGACAAGCACAGCTGCAGGCAGCACCCAGCTTGCCCATTGCTATGGTATGGGCAGGCAAGCCCCACAGAGAGCAGAGAACCACAGGGAGCGGGCCTAAGCCGTCAGCAGGACATGCCCTGAGGGCTCTCGGATATGCCCTGAGGGCTCTCACATCGAGTCTACCATGCAGCCGGGCCCACGGCGGCTTCCACGGCTGGTGGACTCCCCTGCGGCTCCTGCGGAAAAGTCCTAACGGGCAAGCGAGCAGACAAACGGGTCAGAGGCACCCCCGGCCATGTAGAACCCCAAGGCTCCTGTGGACGGGGCCATGGGCGCTCCCACGAGCGAGCAGAGCAAGCAAGGCAGAACCACGAGGTCAGCGGAGAGCGGGCTGAAGGGTCCCGGGTCAAGGGAATGTACCTTGGTTGCGGGCACATACCGTCCCCCCCGCCCCCCATGCATGAGTTTCATGCACCGGGCCTCTAGTATTCTTATAAAATAGAGAATAGGATTTATAAAATAACTCCTCTGGTTGTTTACAGCTAGCTACATGAGGAAAAAAATTAAAACTTTTCTTGTCTTAAATATCAAAATTATTCCAAATAATATGTGGCCCAAATTGATATAGGTTTAAGAATTCAAAAAGATAATGATTTATTTAAATATATTTTATTTTGTTATTACATCTTTTAAGTCAGTTCAAGTTTGGTAAGTATACATCAGGAATTCAACTGCATATCAACACCTCCAAAGAAATAGCGGGAATTGATGTTGGAGTCTCTAAAACCACTTTGTGCACACTTGACTGGGCGTATAAGACGACCCCCAACTTTTCCAGTTAAAATCTAGAGTTTGGGATATACTCGCCATATAAGACTACTCCTCTTTCAACGCACACCAAATAAAAATTTAAAAAACATCAGATTTGATTTCAATATGGTAATTTTAATTCAAATGCTTATGACATGCAGGTACTTAGCAGGAAAACTGTCACTTATAAACATAAGGCTGTTTGTCATCAAACATGTAAACATAAAACAGTGCAAGTGGATTGAACTTTTCCTAATTCACTCTAAAGCTGAAAGGAAGGATAAGACAATAAACCCATGGGAGCTGCCATGCTGTTTGTTTTCTAAGCTGTCAACCAAACTGGAACTGATGATGATAGGAGGAAGATAACAAACAATAGAGAGAGAGCAAGTGCCTGGAAGTCCCTGGTTCATTACAGTCCTCAGGAGCGAGATCTGAGAGGCAGAGAAGGAGGTATGGTAATAGGATACAAGGGCAGGCCAGAGGGGTGAAAGAGGCGTGTTTTTCTGGGCACAGCTCTATCTCTTTTTTCCATACCCCAGGCATCCCGGATGCCTGCAGCTTGCTCCGCCCTTCACTTACACCTTCCAGGTGAGGCGCCCCCTCACTTTGTCATCGGGACCAAGTTAAGTCACTTCTTTCCACGAATCCTGGTGAGTGGATTTTCTTCTATCGTACTTGTACAGCGCCGCTCTTGCTGCTTTCATAAGGTCGCCACATATGGTGGGGGGAGCTCAAAAACGACCGCGGCCACATCCCGCATCCCCCAGTATGCAACGAGCACCCAGCCGCACTCCAATCATTTCAGTGGAGCTGGACGGAGACCGTATGCGGTACAAAAAGGAGCCGACCTGAGACACTTGTGGAGTCTGGCCGTTTTTGAGCTCCCCCCACCGTATGCAGTGACTGCAGATTCTCCAGTCCAGCTCAGAAGTTTCAGCACCCGCCCTATAAGACGACATCAGGCGTATAAGACGACCCCCGACTTTTGAGAAGATTTTCCTGGGTTTAAAAATTCGTCTTATACGCCGGAAAATATGGTAATTATTTATGTTTGGAGTCCGTCAGAAATGGGAGTTTTTGGTAAATAGTTGTTATAATCCTGGAGTGAGGTCATGATTCCTCTGAATCTTGGAAAAGATACTTAAAACTGACTAAAGAGGAACAATTAAAATTCTTGGAAAATACAAATAATTGAAATTGACTAAACCCAATGGAGTAATACATAAGGAACAAATTCAAAATGCTGTCAAAGAATTGTTTTTTGAAAGAGATTTTAAGCCCAGGGTTTTATTCCAAGTAACTTTTTCAAAGTTTTAATAAAAATTCCCATTGTATATAAACTGTTGTAAAACAAAGGAAGAAAACCATTGCGATTGTTTTTCAAGGCCAGCCTATTCCTGATACCAAAATGTAACAAAAATGATATTGAAGGGGAAAAAAACACACACCCTACAAATCAATCTCACTCATAGTGAGAAGTAATGATTCTAAATAAAATCTATTAAGTCATTATATCTAGTGGTGCATTAAAGAGTGATGCACCATGAACAAATAGTTTATTAAACCAATTAAAAATGTTTTACCCCAGGAAATCTAGTATAATATGTAAAAGAAGAAAAAATATGAGAATTTCTACAGATTTTCAAAAGCTAAAAGTGAATATTCATTAATAATTCTTGAAATCATAGATTCCAAAAGAAGGAGTTTCCCTTAATTTGATATGGAAAAACCTAACTCAAACCAAGAGACAATGCTATTTGTGAAGGTAAAATGAGAAGGACATTCTTATTAAAGTTAGGAATAAGGGAGAAGATTTACTAACACCACTGATATTTAATATTGTTCTGGAAATTCTGACAAATGAAATTGCTATAAAGAATAAGGAACATAAGTAGTATCATTATATGCACATTACAGAAATGTCCATCAAGAACAAATAATCAAGTTCAAAATGTACATTAAACAAAATTATACTTATAATAGAAATATACTTAGAATCTATACAGCAAAAAAGAAGATATTCACAATAATGATAAAATATAAACTACCTAAAGGTAAATATGCAAAGTAATTTCAATCTATTTGAAGGAAAAAAACCTATAAAATTTCACTGAGTGCTATAAAATAAATGAGGATAAATGGATGTAATACTACAAAATTTCAATTTCCTTAAATTAACTTTTAAGTTTAACGTAATTACAAAAGAGTACAGATTATAATGCTCATATTTTACTTTGGAGGCAAGTTTTAACAAAAATGAACCTAAAATTTATCTGTAATAGTAAATGGATAAAAACCACAAGAAATTTTGAAAAACAGAAAGTAAAGGAGGGGAGCATTTGTGTTGTGCAATATTATAATATTTTAATTTTACAATAACAAATGGCTTTATACCTATGTGCAGATTGACAAACAGATCTCTGTAAGGAAATAAAGAGCCCAAAAAGTGTCTTTTAAAAAGGTGGAAATTCAAATCAGTAGGGAAAGGAATTTTTTTTTTTTTTTCATAAAAGGGTTCTCAGAGAGTTAACAATTTGAAAAAAATACTACAAAATAATGAATCTAAATGATACGGAATTTTTGGACTGGAACACAGATTCTTTGTCCGCCGGAATCGAAGAATGAATCCACAGACAGAAAGTGGTATAATAAAGGTGGACATTTATTGAAGAACAAGTACAGACTCCCACATGGGGAGAGGGAAAGAGTCCCATAGAATGGACTCCCACGCAGGGAGGGGGAAAAGGGTCCCACTGGGTTCCTTTCCCTGTGGCTTATAAAGGCTGCCCATCCTGGTGCCTTGATATCCTCTCTGATTGGTCACTATTCCCCTAGACTGGTTACTATAGTAACTCCTGTGCTCAAAGGTTGAACCTCACTTGTGAGGTTCTCTCCCCCACCCCTCCTTCCCTATTGTTTTCCTATTCCCTTTGGGCTTTCTTCTTCTCCTTCTGAATGAAGGGCTTCCTTCTCTTTATTTTGTAAATATAGACCTTTTGCTGTTCCCAGTCTCCTCAGTCTATGGAATATACTTATTGCAGCTTTCCAGCTCCCCTATTCTATGGAAATATACCTTCTGCTGCTCTGCAGCCGTGCTTTCCTCCATGGTCCTCTTAATTTCCTTCTAATATTTCCTAAACCTGTCCTATTTTACCCCCAAAATTCATATTTCATAAATATGACATTACAAGACAGCTAGAGAAAGGTAAATATATGAATCTGAGATAGAAAATAATTTTTGTCTATTATATTGGAAAAGATTGATGGTATTGACTCTAAAAATTTAATAGCTTCTGTATGTAAAAAGATGGTCAAAATTACTTTTTTCAAAACTCCATGCAGGTCCATATTAGCCATACAAACCTGACAAAACTAGCTTAGTGTGTATAGCCCTTGGCCTGGGACATTTGTAGAAAGTTATCAGCAGCACTTGTTTAAAACTGCAACTTCCTGGGACAGCAATAACAATTGGAAACAATAATTTAAAAAATTAAAGCTGAAAAACTTAGCCTGGCTGGGGTGGCCCAGTGGTTGAATGACTGGGAATCTAGATGGTCACATGCCTGTGTGCTACTCAGGAAAGACCAGAGCCGGTCCTAATCTTTCACCTCTGGCTGACCTTGTAGCTCTGCAGCAGCAGTACTAGTAAGTAAAGGCCAAAAAAAAAAAAGAGTTGTTAAGTGCCTGAGAGTTGAAGGTGTGCCTCAACATGCACACAAAGCCTCTCCACAATAGCCAGTGGACTTACTACTTCTAGGCATTTGAGCAATCTTTATCCAGTCACTAGTTGACCAGTTAGCTAACCAAGCTGAGGATCCAGTGACCATACACAAGGAATACAGGCTTTACAGAATTTCTTCATAAAATTCACTAAACAAATAGCAACAAAAAAACTAGCAGTGACAATACACTGTGAGTGATGAAATCTGATTTTCAGAGTTGCCATATTGTATTATTTAAAATGTTCAGTTTCCACAAAAATTTATGAGAGCTAAATGTAAGAGCTAAAACTATTGTTAAAAAAATATAGGCTTAAATATAGGATTAAGCAATGATTTTTTTTTTTTTTTTTGAGGGGGGGAAACCAAATGCTTTAATAAGAAGCCCCACAACATGGGAGCCAAGGAGCAGGGGAGGAAAGGGACCAGGAAAACGTCCAGTCTCTGAGGTTTCAGTCAGGTGGGGGCTGGGAGGTGGACCCACAGCGAGGGCAGCCCCTCCTCTTGACCTCCAGGGGGCGCCACGCAGTCTTCCCAGCTCAGCAGGCATTTTGGGCAAGTTGCTTCTGAAGACCACGGTGCTGCTGGATACAATAAATATTTATTAAATTTAAAAAAAAAAAGAAAACAAAGCAACTAGCAAGATAATATGAATAACATAAATCTGTTATAATAAAAATAATTTAAAAAATGATGTTTGCAGAGCATTGAAAGAAATGTTTGAACATGTGGGCACTAAACTGTTAACAGTGATTGCTTCTAGTGAATGGAATTTCCCCAGCTTTTCACTTTCTGCTTTATAGATATCTACAGCATTTACAGTTTTATAATAGTACACATTGTTTTGGTAACTAATAAAACTTGATATAAAATTAAAAAAACAAACCCTCCTAATGTGAGTCCCGAGCAGAGGACGCCTCCCTCCTCCGCTGGACCAAGTCCTCTCACCTGCACACGCAGCGGGTGTGTCTGGCACCGCTCTCCCGACCTCTGGGTCGTCTCCAGCACCACGCGCCCGGCCTTCCTGGAGCTCCGCACCTTCGAGTTGACTGTGTGGCCCTTGCCTTGGTCCACAATTTTAAAAACTACAGTGGACGGACTTTCTTCTTTTTAAAACGAATCTTGATTTTGGGTAACCGGCAGCATGTGAATCTTAAGAAGGCTCGGAAGGCCCTTCTAGCCAACCCTGGCCGGCCCTGGCTGTTGGCAGAGGGAGGGGCTGGGGTGCCACCCTCAGGCTGCCCAGCTCGGAGGCGGCTTTCACGGGTGGATCCCTCTGGGGCTCCACCCCTGATGGTGATGCTGCTGCTGCTGCTGCTGCTGCTGCTGCTGCTGCTGCTGCTGTGGGTGGTGGGGGAGCCCCCAGGGCCGAGCTGGAGGTCTGGGCTGGGGGTACCTGTCCTGAACTCGATGGACTCCAATGGGGGAGGCGTGGTCATGGATTCCAGGCTGGGTGGGGGCCCGGTCACGTTCAAGCACAGGTAGTGTGGGGGCATGGAAGGTTCTTCAGCCCCCCCATCAGATGGCTGAGCCGCCTCTTCAGTCCCCCCATCAGATGGCTGAGACACCTCTTCAGCCCCCCCATCATATGGCTGAGACCCCTCTTCAGCCCCCCCATCAGATGGCTGAGACACCTCTTCAGTCCCCCCATCAGATGGCTGAGACGCCTCTCCAGTCCCCCCATCAGATGGCTGAGACGCGTCTTCAGCCCCCCCATCAGATGGCTGAGACGCCTCTCCAGTCCCCCCATCAGATGGGGGAGCCGCCTCGTAGCTTGAGGAAAGGTCACTGCTGTCAGGGGAGCGGTAGGGCCTTACCTTCACCCTGAGGCCTGGCATCCTGGTTTCCATCTGCTTCAGGATCCGGTAGGTTCCCATGACCCGGTCAAATCTCCGCTCCCTCGCAGACCGCTCTATCTGGTCCGGCTCGAAGCCGAGGCTCTGCATGGTTTCTAGGACCTGGGGGTCCAGGTCCCCCCCGGGCGGCTCGCTGTAGGGCCGCAGCTCCTCCCGGCCCACGCTGAGCCAGGGGTGCTGCATGACCTCGTCCAGGGTGGGTCTCTGGCTGGGGTCGACAGTCAGCAACATTCTAAGAAAGTGTTTCCCTTTCCTCGTCATGAAGGGGGGGACCTCGAACTGCCCGGCCAGGACCTGGTCCCTCATCTTCGCGAGGCTGTCCGCGTGGAAGGGCACCGTCCCGGTCACGGTCCTGTACAGGGTCACCCCCAGGCTCCAGACGTCCGCTCTCCGGCCGTCGTACGGCTCCCGCTGCAGCAGCTCCGGGGCCAGGTAGTGGAAGGTGCCGCAGAAGGTGCTCAGTTTGCAGTCGTCACTCACCTTCCGGCTGAACCCGAAGTCGGCCAGCTTCCAGGTCCCGTCCTCATCCAGCAGGATGTTGTCCGGCTTCAGGTCCCGGTGGGCGATGCCCCGCTGGTGGCAGTACCGGAGCGCCGACACCACCTGCCGGAACGCGGCGCGGGCTTGGCGCTCGCTCAGGGGGCCGTGGTTCTCCAAGTGCTCACGCAGGTCCCCTCCCCTCACGTGCTCCATAACCAGATAAAGTTTGTCTGGGGTGGTAATCACCTCAAATAACTTTGTGATATTTGGGTGATTTAGGTTCTGAAGAGAATAGACTTCTCGATGGTATCTAGGGAAGCCCTTCAGACTAATGGCTTTCACAACCACCTCTGTCCCAGTGAGCTCGTGCCAGGCCAAATACACCTTGGCACAGGCTCCCTGGCCAATGCTGTCCTGGAGAACATAGTCTCCAATACAGCGGCCCTGGATGGCAGAGGGGGCTGCAAAGTCATTAGACATCGCAACACCAAAAGAACAAAACACAAATGAGAAAAAAAAGGCAAAAACCAACTAGGGAGTCCTAGTCCACAGGTCACCACAATCAGCTTCCTGGGCTATAACGGACAAAATCCTCAGCCCAGTCAGCGCCTTTTTATAGGAGTGGTTTGCAATTCCATCACAATGCCCCCTTATGAGGTCCGAACAAGAAATGGACCAATCCCAGCTGGGGAGTGGTTTGCAATTCCATCACAATGGCACCTTATGAGGTCAGAGCAAGAAATGGACCAATCCCAGCTGGGGAGTGGTTTGCAATTCCATCACAATGGCACCTTATGAGGTCAGAGCAAGAAATGGACCAATCCTAGCAGGGGATAAACCATAGTGGTTTTCTCCCTTTTTGGTCTCATGACCCTTATACTCTGGGAAAAACAAAAAGACACATTTTTTTTTATTTGGGATATTATATTGATATTTATTTTATTAGAAATAAAAATCTATAAGATGTGTGTGTGTGTGTGTGCGCGCGCGCGCACACACACACACACACACACAGAAAAGTCTGACTTATTCTCATACTCTAGTTCTCAGTTCAGATATCATCTGCTTAATTCTAAGTTCAGATATCCCTGATCCATCCATCCCTACCTACCTCACTCAGGCCATCACGTTTGTCATCTTCACAGCACCTACCACAGTGAGGCTGAGTCTTGTTTACTGTCTGTCTTTCCCATGAAGGAAGGGGCAGGACTATAGTGTTCCCTGAGTCTAGCAGTGAGTGGCAACAAAATAAGTGTTTAATAAATGTTTGTTCACTGGATTAACAGAAGAGTTTGTGGTAACAAAATATGACCAACTATTAATCAAAGTGATTCTAAAAAACAGTCATGTTCTGTCCTCACTCAGCTTTGGGGGCAGATAAGTCTGGGTTTCCGGGTCTGTGGTTGCTCAGTGAGACTGAGGAAAAGCCGGCTGGTAGGAGCCTCGCTGTAAAGATTAAAGAAGATGATTCGTCCTTCCACTGGTACTTGCTAAGGACGAAATAAATTTGGACCTGCAGTAAGGCTGCAAGGTATGTTTACATTTTGAATATCCATTTCCAGATTACACAAAAGACTTCTCTGGATGAAAAAAAATGTCTACAGAGGTACAAAGGGTGGGGTAATATGTTGGGGCAAATTCCACCCTTTATGGAGGCAGAGAGGGAGCAGGCAGCCTTGAGGACACTTTGGGGGAGCCTCTGGCATATTCTATTTCAAACTAATCTTCTAAGACAAATTCCTACTTTCAGTACATTGAGTGTTTTAATCACATGTATGTTATCTAGTAATCATTTTCCTTTAACACTTCCTAAAGTCTCAGCTTTGTGTAAAGTGAATCTTTAGAGGGATTAGCCTCTGAGCTTCTCCCTCTAAAACACTTTCGTTTGTTCATTTTTACCTTACTGCTGTGATACTCAGCTCCTAAACATGATAATCTTTGCTGCTGAGCTAATTGGGATCCAAATGGGGGACATTTCATCAATTCTAGACAGATGTTTACAAGTTACAGTCAGAGATTACAAGCAATGATTTCTTAAATATGACACCAAAAGCACAAACAATAAGAGTAAAACATAGATAATTTGGACTTCATCAAAATTAAAAACTTTTGAGCTTAAAGGACACCTCAGTTTGTTGAGTATTGTCCTGTGCATGAAAAGGTTGCAAGCTTGATTTCTAGTCAGGGCACATATCTGGATTGAGGGTTTGATTCCTGGTTGGTACATGTATAGAAGGCAACTGAATAATGTCTCTCTGTCTCTCTCCCTCCTTCCCCCCCCCCCTCTTCCTTTCTCTTGCTCTCTCTCTAAGCATGTCCTCAGGTGAGGATTAAAAAATAAAACAAACATTTGCCAAAATAAAATCCCCCTTAAAAAAAGGAAGTGAAAAGACATTCCACAAAATGAAGAGTGATTACTAATTTGTACAAAATTTCCTTTGGGGTTGATAAATTGTTCCGAAATGAGATGGTCATGATGGATGTACAACATGTGATTATATTAAAAACCACTGAATTAAAATATTTTAGGAAAAATTGTTGGAATAAATTTTATTTCATTGTACAGGCATATTTTTGAGAAATTGTGAGTTCAGTTCCAGACCACTGCTGTAAAGCTAGTATTGCAATAGAGCAAGTTGTAATCTGTTTGCTGGTGGATGGTCTTGCCTTTAATTTGTAAAACATGCAACATCTGAGAAGTGTAATAAAGTGAAGTGCAATAAAACATTTTATCCCTATAGTTGTATCTCCCATTTTACCTAATCACCCGCTCAGTTTGTCTTTTTAATGTTTCTTCATTGTTATTATCTAAAACATAGTATAAAAATATTCAAAAAGAATTTTCCAGTAGTTAATACAATATAGATGGTCACCCACGTAGAATGGTTTTGAAGCATCCATCTTATATGAAAACTGCTGTTTGAAACTTTAACCCTGCTAATTGGCTTCTGTAAAATCTTGCTTGCTAAGACTACTCCCACTTCAGCGAGGCCATTACATTTTCCCCAGACAAGTTTATCAGTGCTGGCGCCAGGCTAGGCCTCTGGTTGAGGTCTCAAGGCCCAGCACATATGGGCTCTTTAAGAACTTGAAAAAAGGGGCCGGGAACACTCCATATTTGGGAGACAAAGAAGGTAAAATCATATAAATAGGGAGAATTCCTGCATGTTGGGGCCCAGAAATTGAGATACATTTGTCTCTGGACCCGTGTGTAATAAGTGTAAC